>NC_139233.1:761100-1361100 GCF_977018435.1 Lepisma saccharinum | reverse complement strand
ACTCATTTTGTGCATGCTACTTTACATTCATTTCTATTCAAATTATATTGTATTTATGAACTAGTACAATTTGAATGAACTATGTAGTCATGTATACTTCTGGGGTGTAAGGGGTGATGTTTTGAGAAGGCACCCAGAAGTCAACGTCTCTTCCACATAGTACACCCCTGTAACTGCAATCAGCCTGTGTGGAAAGAAAGGAGTTTTGAAAAAGAAACATAGATGGCTGCACAAGGTGAAGGAATATAAATAAATATGGGCACAGGCCAACAAGCCTCTGCCGCCTGGACCTATGGCTGGTATAATTCCTTGTATGTGTTGAAGGCCCCTTTACAGCCTCTGCTTTTAACCTGAGAAAGGAAATTTTAGTCCTCAAAGACAAGTGTTGATTTTAGTTACGGTAAGGGGCTGAACATGATATAATGTGGCAGGTGCAAAATAACCCAAGTGTTGATACACCCATGGACGTCCGGAAGAGGGGCTGGAAAATGAATGTTCACCTGAGAATTTTATATTTCACACATAATTTCATTTCAGCCACAGTAATTTATGTTAATTATTAAAAATACGTTGAAGGAACATGCACATGTCAGACTGAAATAGTGTTCTTTGAGGAGGCATCACTATTATGGGGGAAAATATGCCTCCTCCCCCCCCCCTGGAAAAAAATTACCTTGCTTGCTCCTGCCTGGAAAAAATCTTGCGGACGTGCATGGGCACCTGAAGATTTTATTTCAAGTAATCAATCAATCAATTATGGATACTTCTGGGTTGTGAAAACTTCATAGACTTGCAGTGGAATCATGACTGTAAATGCAGGTCTGCAAATACCATGTGATTTTTATGGAACAAATTTGTATAGCAGTCCAATCATTTCATGTAAGAACAGACATCCCTGATCATACAAGAAGTAACTTTAGAAATGCACAATATTCATGTGAGGACTTAATGGCATTCCGTGAGGTTCTCCCCTCATCAGCAGCTTGGAGCACTGTTGCAGTGGTATAATATAAAGGATTGCACCCGAAGGGAGGTTGCATATTAAGTGGCGGTCACAATGTGGAGCCTTACTTGAATTGACGTTGTATATATTTAAGACAAAAATTTTCCTATCTTCGTATGTTACGATGAAATTTTTTTATGGCCAACAAGGGGAATATTGTCTGGGTCTGATGCACATGAGTGATTACGAATGTTAAACATAGATGGCAGCACAAGGTGTGCAAGACAGAAGATTCCTGTAATATACTTGAATGTTAGTGTAAATAAGTTGCCAAAGTAAATTAGGAAGATTAACAATAATAGAGCACAGTATAAGATAATAAAGATAATAAATTAAAAGATGAAACAGGTACTCATATGTAAATAGATACGAAGTTTAAAAGAAGTGAAAGTACCGGTACCGATATAAATTTGGGTCTCCTAACAAATCTTGGATTTGTAGGATTACTACGATCCCCTTTGTGGAAGTTTTGATTACACCAGTGCCAGCACGTTCCAGTCGTGACCCACAGCATCTTTTGGCTGTGCGTCACAATCGCAGCACCGACTTGGCTGCACGTTTCAATCATTTGGCACCAAGTCTATACTTTGTCTTATTTAACAGAGGCGGCACGTTCCAGCCAATGCCCCAAGGGAGGAAATTACGATAATACCTAAAGCTTGAGGGAAGAGAGTGGGGGAAAAGGATAAAAGAAAATCCTGAAACAGGCGGCAAAGACATTAATCCTCCAGCACAACTCGTAACTCTCTAGAACTTCGTATAAGTGAGAAGAAAGTGAGGGGTTATATGCTTACAAGAATCAAACTTGTTGGTTACATAAGAATCAAAATCCCAAACCTGAAGGAAATCCAGACCCAAATCCTGAACCAGAATTAAGTACCAATTCAGAGGAAGAAGACTATCACCTGTTGATGAAGGAAATAAAGTAATGAATCGTATAGAAAAAGATAAAGATATATAGGATAAAAGCAAGGAGGGCCAAAAGGGCTAAGTAAAAATCAAAGAAGGTAAAAGGAAACTCTCACTGGACAGTAGAAAAATTCAAAAACCGGTTCCGTCTCTTTCTCCTCACACCGATGATGCCACGAAGTTAGCGAAAATTTTGAATTTTTCTACTGTTCGGTGAGTGTTTCCTTTTACCTTCTTTGATTTATATATATATATATCAAGATGAAAATTTATTAATGTGAATTCAATTTAGTTAATAAGAACTTTTGAAATAAGAAAAATGATTATGTAAATATTTAAATTAGGGTGTCCTCAACTATATCTTGTTAATGTAAAGAGATAAGATATAATATAATTTTATTAACTGTCTCTGTTGGAAGGCTCGCTGTCTGGTTTCTTTTCTAAAAAGAACCCTTCTCCCTGAAGATAGTTATCTGTGGTATAAAGGACTGCACCCAAAGGGAGGTTGCATATTAAATGGCGCTCACAATGTGGGGCCTTACACAAATAGATGTTGCAACTTAGCTCTTCAGGCTCTTTCATACACTTGTTTGGCTGTGAACTGGAACTCCCACCCCGCTGCCCCACTATGATGCCATCACTGGCCCCGACCTACATAGACCAACTTTTGCCGTGAATATACATTTTGCACGTGATATTGTTAGGCTGTGTCCGAAAGGTACAAAGTGCAGATTTGAAGTATGGTCTTGAAGGAAGTGACGTCACCTAGTGTAGTTCGAAAGTACAAAGTTCACGAGGAATCAAGACCACAGGGCAGAGCACTCCAAGTTGCAGGCTTGGTCATGTGACAAGTGGACTTGTTGTTCATTTGTTTGAAATTGCGGAGGTAGAAAGCCAGCAAGTTGTTGGTTGCAGTTCTTCTAATGCGTGGAAATGTATGTATAAGAACCAGGTACCTGCAGTCTCGTATCACTCCTTGCTTTCGTTTTGAAGCGAGTGGGCACAGCCTATGGTCTGAGTACGATGGCCGCATGTTGCTGCCCACATCTACTTCAACCTATGACTTCACAGACAGAAGAATGTCGCATCGGCTGCTGCAAGCGCACGAGGGCTTGAAGGAGCATGGAAGTAGGCTCCAACTACAAATGCAAACTTGATGTTTACTTTACACTTAAATACTACAAAACAAACTATAACGAGCTTTATTTTCTTATGGAATATTATTCCTTCAGGTTTCCTGTCGCTTCTGTTAGTACAGCCGTGTGTTGAGCAGGCACCATTGCTTCCTAAATCTTATTCAAAAGTACACAAAATTACATGCTTTCTTACGGCGTCTTCGAATGTTTTGGTGTGACTTCTCCGGTTCTGTCACGTGACCTGGCTTCAGAAAAATCGCACGATGCTTGCTCCTTCCCCTTCTTAGCTCCATGACAAGAACATTTGCAAATGCTATGTGATTTCTGTGGCGAAAATCAAGTGTTTAAAACGTGGAAAACCAACATATTCTCGGTTATATCTACTGATCGTATTTGGCGCTGCAGTCGAAGTGCAGTTCAAAAGACTTTCACTTCCAGTCCACGACTTCAAGACCACACTGCGAGACCATACTCGGAGGATGCTCGCTTCAAGTATGTTCTTGCACCTTTCGGACACGGCCTTATATTGGCTGCATCACCCCATCCCCTCTTACCTCCCCAGCTACTTTGTTTTATAGTGCTGCGGCTGACGTGAAAGTGGCATAATATTGTTATCCTGGAACTCTTTATGTGTATCAGATTTGCCAGGAGGGTCATAGGAGTCGGAGACATGCATTATGCTTATGGAAGTATTATTTTATTCCTTTTTTTTTGGGGGGGGGTACCAAACTTCCGATAGATATCAACGAAAAGATGACAGATTGAAGATGTGATTGGCAGGCAGAAAAGTCTAAACTTCCATTTGATTATCTGTAACTTGAAGTTGTTACGTTTTTTCCTTCACAAAGAATACATGGTTTTTCTTGTATGTACGCATTGCTTGCATTATAGAATTATTTTCTTGTAGTTTACGGTTATTACAAGCATAAGAAAACAGTTTTTCTTTGTGACGTTTCAGGAGAACACACGCTCCTTTCATCAGACATTTATTTTCATTTTGACTAAAGATACAGTTATAACAATGGTTAGTAATTTTTAAACAAAAAGAATCCGTTATATAATGGACGTTGTCAATGTTACATTGTTGTAATATAGCAACTTAACTGTGGAAAAAAAAAAAAAAAAAAGCAGTCTGTTGTATTTTTATTTGAGATTTTTTAAATTATGAATCCCAAATATCATCAGGTAATTCAAATTCATCATTGTTTTCACACAGTCTCTTGATGTTTTCTGTTACATTAAATTTCAAAGATGGTGGCTTACTCCATTTGTGAAAAAGAAAACTCCATACTGGATCTACATTACCATTTTCATTATTTAATTTATTCCAGTGTTCTTCTGCAATGAACGAAGCTTCCCAGACATTCAACTCTGTGTTTCCCGTTAATCTTTTTAAAACCCTTCTCTTTTTAATCAAATGTTTCTCTTCGATGATATGAGTTGACAAACCTGTTCTTGGGTTTAGATTTATAATGTCCAAATCGTGTTCGTGCCATCTTATTGCCATTTTCCTTGCTGTTTGTCCCACATAATCCTTTGAACATGAACAACTTATATTATATATTCCTGTGGTTTCCGCATCTGGTAGAGAGTTTCTCATTTTGAATTCATTAAATGTACATTCCAAACTTCTTGGTGATTTAAAAACAATTTTGAAATCAAAACTTCTGAAAATTTTTGCAATTTTATGTGAGAATCCCTTGTGGAATGGAATGCACACAAATTTCTTTTCAACAGATTTTTCATCTTTGTCTGTATCTCTCTTTTCCTTTAGTTTTCTTGCTACTTGTTTTTTGATTTGGTTTATTCTGTTAGTGTGAAAGCCATTTTCTTTTGCTATACTAAAAAGCCTTTCTTCTTCATTTTTGATATCCTCATTATTAGAACATAGTCTTTGTGCTCTCAGGAAAAAATTTAAAAATATGTTATCCATTGTTATACGCGAATGTTCTGAATTGGCATGGATGTATTTTTCACCCGCTAATTTTTTTCTATGGACTGATGTTTGAATTGTTGAGTCAGTTGTCTTAATTTGCAGATCAAGGAAAGAAATTACATTGTTATTCATGGGTTCACAAGTGAATTTTATGCGACGATGTGATTCATTTAACAATTTAAATACGTCCATGATGGTGTTATCATTTTTAGCAATAATTAGCACATCATCTACATATCTGATGTAGAGTTTGATATCCACACCTATTGCATTAACAATTGGAGATTCTATGTAATGAAGGAAAATGCTGGAGATGATTCCGGATACTGGGTTTCCCATTGATAGACCATTACTTTGTTGATAGATTTTGCCATCAAATATAAAGTAATTGTAATTTGCACATACAGTAAACCATCGAACCATTTCCCATGATTCTACTGGGTTAACCTTCATCTCAATAAGCCATCTGTGTAATGCATCTGTGGCACCTTCTATTGGGACACTTGGATATAAATTTTCAACATCAAAACTTGCAATACGATACTCATTATTCCAAACAATATTTTTTAGTTTCTGTTTCACTTCATATGCATTTTTAACACTGAATGGTGTTTGTTGTTTAATTATAGCAAGTCTTTCAACTAAATATTTGGATAGTTTGTATGCAGGATGTGTGAAAGTTGCAATGATGGGTCGTATTGGAGTTCCTGGTTTGTGAGTTTTTGGTAGTCCAAAGGCAATTGGCAGGGTTGAATTTTTGACAATGAGTTTTTTCTTCATTTCCCTTGGTATCGTGATACTGCTTTCAATTACTTTCTTTACCTCATTTATTATTTTATTTATAGGGTTTCGAGAGGTTTCTGTGAAATTGTTTACTTTGAAACATTCTTCCATTTTTTCTTTATAGTCCTTAATTCGGATAAGGACAGGTTTATTTTCCTTGTCTGATTTTATTAAGAAAATGTTGTTTTCTTTCAACCAGATCTTGAAGCCATGAACTTTTTTCCCCAACCTTATATGCTCTTTCTCCCGTTCTGTGTATTTTGGACCTCTGTTATTTCTTCTGTTGTATTCAAAACTTAACCGTTCATCAAGAGCATCATGTGTGAGACTTCGTAATTTTCTCTTTTCCTCCTCATCATCTAAGAAATTCAGTGCTTTTTCTATTGAAATCACAAAATCTTCTTTGTGTATATAAGCATTACCAACTGCAAATTTCATTCCGAATTGAAAGATTTGTATATACTCATCAGGTACCTCAATATCCGTAAGATTTATAAATAATCTGTTGTCAATGTTCTTAGTTTCTATTTTACCAGTGACATTAACTGCTTCTCTTCTTTCATTGTTGTTGTGTGTAACTTGTTCTTCTTGAATTAGCTGGTAGAATTTCCTATCAAGTCTCCTTTCTGAAAGCTTGCTGTAGTGTTCTACAACTTGTTGTGTAGCTCTGTTTACTTTATCCCATATGAGTGGATGCAAAGAATTTGACAAGGTGATGTGGAGATCATATGTCTTTCGAGAAAGGCTGTCCAATTCTGAGTACGAGTCCCTCATTAGTCGTCCTATCATTAACATTTGTAGCTTGCCTTTAAATTCACTGGTGTAGGTATTACGAGTTCTAACTTTCCACTTCAAAAAATTTGGCACTATATTGTTTAACTTGCATCTTCTCAAAAATCTGATTCTCTGAAGTGTTGTTTGAATCTTGATTTGATATTTCTGGAAGGTACGTACCTCTCTCCCCGTAATAGATGAATAATAGTTTTTCTTGTATGTACGCATTGCTTGCATTATAGAATTATTTTCTTGTAGTTTACGGTTATTACAAGCATAAGAAAACAGTTTTTCTTTGTGACGTTTCAGGAGAACACACGCTCCTTTCATCAGACATTTATTTTCATTTTGACTAAAGATACAGTTATAACAATGGTTAGTAATTTTTAAACAAAAAGAATCCGTTATATAATGGACGTTGTCAATGTTACATTGTTGTAATATAGTAACTTAACTGTGAAAAAAAAAAAAAAAAAAGCAGTCTGTTGTATTTTTATTTGAGATTTTTTAAATTATGAATCCCAAATATCATCAGGTAATTCAAATTCATCATTGTTTTCACACAGTCTCTTGATGTTTTCTGTTACATTAAATTTCAAAGATGGTGGCTTACTCCATTTGTGAAAAAGAAAACTCCATACTGGATCTACATTACCATTTTCATTATTTAATTTATTCCAGTGTTCTTCTGCAATGAACGAAGCTTCCCAGACATTCAACTCTGTGTTTCCCGTTAATCTTTTTAAAACCCTTCTCTTTTTAATCAAATGTTTCTCTTCGATGATATGAGTTGACAAACCTGTTCTTGGGTTTAGATTTATAATGTCCAAATCGTGTTCGTGCCATCTTATTGCCATTTTCCTTGCTGTTTGTCCCACATAATCCTTTGAACATGAACAACTTATATTATATATTCCTGTGGTTTCCGCATCTGGTAGAGAGTTTCTCATTTTGAATTCATTAAATGTACATTCCAAACTTCTTGGTGATTTAAAAACAATTTTGAAATCAAAACTTCTGAAAATTTTTGCAATTTTATGTGAGAATCCCTTGTGGAATGGAATGCACACAAATTTCTTTTCAACAGATTTTTCATCTTTGTCTGTATCTCTCTTTTCCTTTAGTTTTCTTGCTACTTGTTTTTTGATTTGGTTTATTCTGTTAGTGTGAAAGCCATTTTCTTTTGCTATACTAAAAAGCCTTTCTTCTTCATTTTTGATATCCTCATTATTAGAACATAGTCTTTGTGCTCTCAGGAAAAAATTTAAAAATATGTTATCCATTGTTATACGCGAATGTTCTGAATTGGCATGGATGTATTTTTCACCCGCTAATTTTTTTCTATGGACTGATGTTTGAATTGTTGAGTCAGTTGTCTTAATTTGCAGATCAAGGAAAGAAATTACATTGTTATTCATGGGTTCACAAGTGAATTTTATGCGACGATGTGATTCATTTAACAATTTAAATACGTCCATGATGGTGTTATCATTTTTAGCAATAATTAGCACATCATCTACATATCTGATGTAGAGTTTGATATCCACACCTATTGCATTAACAATTGGAGATTCTATGTAATGAAGGAAAATGCTGGAGATGATTCCGGATACTGGGTTTCCCATTGATAGACCATTACTTTGTTGATAGATTTTGCCATCAAATATAAAGTAATTGTAATTTGCACATACAGTAAACCATCGAACCATTTCCCATGATTCTACTGGGTTAACCTTCATCTCAATAAGCCATCTGTGTAATGCATCTGTGGCACCTTCTATTGGGACACTTGGATATAAATTTTCAACATCAAAACTTGCAATACGATACTCATTATTCCAAACAATATTTTTTAGTTTCTGTTTCACTTCATATGCATTTTTAACACTGAATGGTGTTTGTTGTTTAATTATAGCAAGTCTTTCAACTAAATATTTGGATAGTTTGTATGCAGGATGTGTGAAAGTTGCAATGATGGGTCGTATTGGAGTTCCTGGTTTGTGAGTTTTTGGTAGTCCAAAAATTTTTGAATTCAACCCTGCCAATTGCCTTTGGACTACCAAAAACTCACAAACCAGGAACTCCAATACGACCCATCATTGCAACTTTCACACATCCTGCATACAAACTATCCAAATATTTAGTTGAAAGACTTGCTATAATTAAACAACAAACACCATTCAGTGTTAAAAATGCATATGAAGTGAAACAGAAACTAAAAAATATTGTTTGGAATAATGAGTATCGTATTGCAAGTTTTGATGTTGAAAATTTATATCCAAGTGTCCCAATAGAAGGTGCCACAGATGCATTACACAGATGGCTTATTGAGATGAAGGTTAACCCAGTAGAATCATGGGAAATGGTTCGATGGTTTACTGTATGTGCAAATTACAATTACTTTATATTTGATGGCAAAATCTATCAACAAAGTAATGGTCTATCAATGGGAAACCCAGTATCCGGAATCATCTCCAGCATTTTCCTTCATTACATAGAATCTCCAATTGTTAATGCAATAGGTGTGGATATCAAACTCTACATCAGATATGTAGATGATGTGCTAATTATTGCTAAAAATGATAACACCATCATGAACGTATTTAAATTGTTAAATGAATCACATCGTCGCATAAAATTCACTTGTGAACCCATGAATAACAATGTAATTTCTTTCCTTGATCTGCAAATTAAGACAACTGACTCAACAATTCAAACATCAGTCCATAGAAAAAAATTAGCGGGTGAAAAATACATCCATGCCAATTCAGAACATTCGCGTATAACAATGGATAACATATTTTTAAATTTTTTCCTGAGAGCACAAAGACTATGTTCTAATAATGAGGATATCAAAAATGAAGAAGAAAGGCTTTTTAGTATAGCAAAAGAAAATGGCTTTCACACTAACAGAATAAACCAAATCAAAAAACAAGTAGCAAGAAAACTAAAGGAAAAGAGAGATACAGACAAAGATGAAAAATCTGTTGAAAAGAAATTTGTGTGCATTCCATTCCACAAGGGATTCTCACATAAAATTGCAAAAATTTTCAGAAGTTTTGATTTCAAAATTGTTTTTAAATCACCAAGAAGTTTGGAATGTACATTTAATGAATTCAAAATGAGAAACTCTCTACCAGATGCGGAAACCACAGGAATATATAATATAAGTTGTTCATGTTCAAAGGATTATGTGGGACAAACAGCAAGGAAAATGGCAATAAGATGGCACGAACACGATTTGGACATTATAAATCTAAACCCAAGAACAGGTTTGTCAACTCATATCATCGAAGAGAAACATTTGATTAAAAAGAGAAGGGTTTTAAAAAGATTAACGGGAAACACAGAGTTGAATGTCTGGGAAGCTTCGTTCATTGCAGAAGAACACTGGAATAAATTAAATAATGAAAATGGTAATGTAGATCCAGTATGGAGTTTTCTTTTTCACAAATGGAGTAAGCCACCATCTTTGAAATTTAATGTAACAGAAAACATCAAGAGACTGTGTGAAAACAATGATGAATTTGAATTACCTGATGATATTTGGGATTCATAATTTAAAAAATCTCAAATAAAAATACAACAGACTGCTTTTTTTTTTTTTTTTTTTTCCACAGTTAAGTTGCTATATTACAACAATGTAACATTGACAACGTCCATTATATAACGGATTCTTTTTGTTTAAAAATTACTAACCATTGTTATAACTGTATCTTTAGTCAAAATGAAAATAAATGTCTGATGAAAGGAGCGTGTGTTCTCCTGAAACGTCACAAAGAAAAACTGTTTTCTTATGCTTGTAATAACCGTAAACTACAAGAAAATAATTCTATAATGCAAGCAATGCGTACATACAAGAAAAACTATTATTCATCTATTACGGGGAGAGAGGTACATACCTTCCAGAAATATCAAATCAAGATTCAAACAACACTTCAGAGAATCAGATTTTTGAGAAGATGCAAGTTAAACAATATAGTGCCAAATTTTTTGAAGTGGAAAGTTAGAACTCGTAATACCTACACCAGTGAATTTAAAGGCAAGCTACAAATGTTAATGATAGGACGACTAATGAGGGACTCGTACTCAGAATTGGACAGCCTTTCTCGAAAGACATATGATCTCCACATCACCTTGTCAAATTCTTTGCATCCACTCATATGGGATAAAGTAAACAGAGCTACACAACAAGTTGTAGAACACTACAGCAAGCTTTCAGAAAGGAGACTTGATAGGAAATTCTACCAGCTAATTCAAGAAGAACAAGTTACACACAACAACAATGAAAGAAGAGAAGCAGTTAATGTCACTGGTAAAATAGAAACTAAGAACATTGACAACAGATTATTTATAAATCTTACGGATATTGAGGTACCTGATGAGTATATACAAATCTTTCAATTCGGAATGAAATTTGCAGTTGGTAATGCTTATATACACAAAGAAGATTTTGTGATTTCAATAGAAAAAGCACTGAATTTCTTAGATGATGAGGAGGAAAAGAGAAAATTACGAAGTCTCACACATGATGCTCTTGATGAACGGTTAAGTTTTGAATACAACAGAAGAAATAACAGAGGTCCAAAATACACAGAACGGGAGAAAGAGCATATAAGGTTGGGGAAAAAAGTTCATGGCTTCAAGATCTGGTTGAAAGAAAACAACATTTTCTTAATAAAATCAGACAAGGAAAATAAACCTGTCCTTATCCGAATTAAGGACTATAAAGAAAAAATGGAAGAATGTTTCAAAGTAAACAATTTCACAGAAACCTCTCGAAACCCTATAAATAAAATAATAAATGAGGTAAAGAAAGTAATTGAAAGCAGTATCACGATACCAAGGGAAATGAAGAAAAAACTCATTGTCAAAAATTCAACCCTGCCAATTGCCTTTGGACTACCAAAAACTCACAAACCAGGAACTCCAATACGACCCATCATTGCAACTTTCACACATCCTGCATACAAACTATCCAAATATTTAGTTGAAAGACTTGCTATAATTAAACAACAAACACCATTCAGTGTTAAAAATGCATATGAAGTGAAACAGAAACTAAAAAATATTGTTTGGAATAATGAGTATCGTATTGCAAGTTTTGATGTTGAAAATTTATATCCAAGTGTCCCAATAGAAGGTGCCACAGATGCATTACACAGATGGCTTATTGAGATGAAGGTTAACCCAGTAGAATCATGGGAAATGGTTCGATGGTTTACTGTATGTGCAAATTACAATTACTTTATATTTGATGGCAAAATCTATCAACAAAGTAATGGTCTATCAATGGGAAACCCAGTATCCGGAATCATCTCCAGCATTTTCCTTCATTACATAGAATCTCCAATTGTTAATGCAATAGGTGTGGATATCAAACTCTACATCAGATATGTAGATGATGTGCTAATTATTGCTAAAAATGATAACACCATCATGGACGTATTTAAATTGTTAAATGAATCACATCGTCGCATAAAATTCACTTGTGAACCCATGAATAACAATGTAATTTCTTTCCTTGATCTGCAAATTAAGACAACTGACTCAACAATTCAAACATCAGTCCATAGAAAAAAATTAGCGGGTGAAAAATACATCCATGCCAATTCAGAACATTCGCGTATAACAATGGATAACATATTTTTAAATTTTTTCCTGAGAGCACAAAGACTATGTTCTAATAATGAGGATATCAAAAATGAAGAAGAAAGGCTTTTTAGTATAGCAAAAGAAAATGGCTTTCACACTAACAGAATAAACCAAATCAAAAAACAAGTAGCAAGAAAACTAAAGGAAAAGAGAGATACAGACAAAGATGAAAAATCTGTTGAAAAGAAATTTGTGTGCATTCCATTCCACAAGGGATTCTCACATAAAATTGCAAAAATTTTCAGAAGTTTTGATTTCAAAATTGTTTTTAAATCACCAAGAAGTTTGGAATGTACATTTAATGAATTCAAAATGAGAAACTCTCTACCAGATGCGGAAACCACAGGAATATATAATATAAGTTGTTCATGTTCAAAGGATTATGTGGGACAAACAGCAAGGAAAATGGCAATAAGATGGCACGAACACGATTTGGACATTATAAATCTAAACCCAAGAACAGGTTTGTCAACTCATATCATCGAAGAGAAACATTTGATTAAAAAGAGAAGGGTTTTAAAAAGATTAACGGGAAACACAGAGTTGAATGTCTGGGAAGCTTCGTTCATTGCAGAAGAACACTGGAATAAATTAAATAATGAAAATGGTAATGTAGATCCAGTATGGAGTTTTCTTTTTCACAAATGGAGTAAGCCACCATCTTTGAAATTTAATGTAACAGAAAACATCAAGAGACTGTGTGAAAACAATGATGAATTTGAATTACCTGATGATATTTGGGATTCATAATTTAAAAAATCTCAAATAAAAATACAACAGACTGCTTTTTTTTTTTTTTTTTTTTTCACAGTTAAGTTGCTATATTACAACAATGTAACATTGACAACGTCCATTATATAACGGATTCTTTTTGTTTAAAAATTACTAACCATTGTTATAACTGTATCTTTAGTCAAAATGAAAATAAATGTCTGATGAAAGGAGCGTGTGTTCTCCTGAAACGTCACAAAGAAAAACTGTTTTCTTATGCTTGTAATAACCGTAAACTACAAGAAAATAAGAATACATGGGATTCTGAAAATTCTTATTCGTCATATTTTTAAAATACCTTGTCTAGCTTAATAATCAACATAAAAGAACGCTTTCACTTACAACATGGGAGAAATTCATGCTCTCTTGTACACCGTTATTTAGTACTAGTGCCCGTTCATGCGATATTGAAATAAATGCGCAACTGTCCAAAACTGTCACTTTTCACCTTAAGGAATGGCCAATTACCATAACTTTTTATGCTAATTTGAGTAGGAATGTGAGATAAATTATGCAGCTCCATTCTGGGATATGTGGCATCACCAAAGTCTCCAGTAATTCAAAAGCAACAGATCTCATTGTGGTCAACATAATTGCCACAGACGTAAAACAACGAAAGCAAATAATGGCTCAGTAGAGCTGAACACCGTATGCCAGAATCTGGAGTTGAACCAGAAATTATCCCCCCTAAACCCATTAACTGCAGTGGATCTACATGTAGACTCTCTAAATATATTTTTTTGCGGAGCATTTATAAATATACGGTATTTAAAAAATTAACGGTAGTTGTATTGCGGCAAGTCATTTTTATAGACATGGACTTCATCGTGCTTTTATTAGTCTTTTTGAGTAAACAATCCATTCTTAATTCTTTGTTGGTTCCTGAAAAATAGTTTTTTTATAATGAGGTTTTCCTGTATTTTACAATTTGCAGCAGAGTCTATATATAGATTGTTTTCATTAGCTTCATTGTGTGGTAAGTCTTTTTATAGTTATTTGTTACATTATTTTGCGGTTGCATCTATTGGGTTGGTGCGAATGAAATGTCCGGCCCAGGTGCGTCATTGACAAAGGCCAAACAAATCAAAACTACAATACCTGGTTAATCAAAATAGTCGCCATCTGCAGCCACGCACTTTTGCCATTGCTCAGCCAACAATTGGATTCCATGGCGAAAGAAGTCTGGAGTCTGCTACGCAAAGAACTCCTCAATGGCATATTGCACCGCCCGATCATCAGGGATGGTCTTACCTGTCACGAAGTGATTGAGATGCCGGAAGAGATAGTAGGAGAGAGGTCGGGAGAATATGTTGGATGAGGAAGGGTTTCATATTGCAACTCATGGAGAGCCTGCACCGTCGTTTGCGCGACATGAGGACGAGCATTGTCGTGCAAATGAGGACACCATGTCTGTGGACCATTGCTGGATGCTTGCGACGAAGTTTGCGGTGCATTTCATGGAGTTCAGCACTGTAACGATCTGCATTGATGGTTTCACCTCGCCTGAGAAAGACATGATGGATCACACCCACCATAGACCAGCAACAACCTCTTCTGTGGGTGGAGAGGTGGTTTCGGAAACGGCCCTGGACGTTGATCACGATCCAACTATTGTCCTGATCGTTTACGATTGTCATAGCAGATCCATTTTTCATCTGAAGTGACAATCCGATGGAGGAAACATCCCGGTTATTCCTTACACTCAAGAGAACTGCACACCTCCAGACGGCGAGTCTTGTTGACCGGTGTCAAATCATGTGGTACCCATGAGTCCAACTTTTTCACTTTACCGAACGCACGGAGCCACCGAACGACAGTGGTATGGTGTATGCCTAACTCGCCTGCAATGGCATGAACACTTTTCCGAGGGTCCGCTTCCACGGCGTTCCTGAGGAGCTCATCTGAACATGATATTGGTCGATGGCCATGGGGCTCATTTTGCAATGCTGTGTCACTGGAACGAAATTTGACAAACCAGCAGCGAATGGTGCATTCATTTGCCATTCCTGGCCCAAATGCACTGTTAATGTTTCTGGCGGTTTGCTGAGCAGAATGTCCCAGTTTGAATTCGTAAAGAAAAATCTCTCGCAATTGTGTGTTCTCCATGGTGCACTTTCAGACCACCCTGTTCAGCAACACACTGCCTCCTGGCTGTCTGGGTGCTCCAGCCTGTTTGCTGGACATATACAGAGTTTATGGTGTTAGACCCGTGACCTCAGTCAATCACTGTGTTGTGTTGATTAGGTGAGTTTCCCACTAGATGTCAAAGCGGACATTTCATTTGCACCAACCCAATACATAGAGATGATTTATTTTGTAAGCACTTCCCTTCAATGTCGCCGCAGGGAAGGGGTTAATATCCAGATACATAAAACTGGTGTTACGTTGTATTCTGCAACTATTTCAAGGTTTTGCAATAGCATGTTAGATCATAAGTTTACTCTGCTGTGTTGGTTTGCTTGCTTATTGTGTCCACGTGTTGTTTGCACTGTGTTTGTGTGATGCATCCATGGGAGCTTGTGGTTCTTTTTTTTTCCCCATCAGGATGAAAAAAATGAACACGTTTGTGCCTCATTCTCCTAGTGCCTTGATATCGGAAGGAGTGGCGAGCAGTTTCCGGATTCCTATTGTAGGCTACGAAGTGATGGAGGAGAGAGCCAGATTTACAGTGAGTAGATGGAAATTTTCCATTCCTATCTAGATAAGAACTGAGGTCAGGGGTAGAAGGGGTAGACAAATACAGAGCACCAGGTCACCATGGCACCTGAAATTTCAAATTCAGTTCTATTTTTTTATATAAATTCGATTTCACTTATGGGAATTTCCATTACCTTTTTTACAAGTAACGAGTACAGTATAGGGACATTCCACGAAGAATGGTCCTGCTCCATGTAAATAACAAAATGAATTATTATTCCTTTTAGTTGCATTAAAGTTTAGATGTTTGTGAATACATATAATTTAGACATTTCACCAGTAAATGTTACTAGCATCTAGCGTATATGATTCACAAACAAATGAAGTCAAAGTTTGCTAAATTTTTCAATGTCACATGGGTAATGCACTTTTGTTAATACTTTTCATGCATTCAACCGATTCCATCATACTCAACTTCTTTCATTTGTTAGCAGACACCACAAAGTACTTCATAATTCTATGAAATCAGTTCATTATGGATATTTTAGTCCAATCACGTGAACTTAAATTTTGTGTGTAAAATATCACACACGTAACGCTGGAAGGGCACTATATGATTTTCCATGTTTGTGTTTTTTCCGTATCACATGTATCATTATATCAGAATAATAATGAACATTCTCTTACAATTTTTTGCACTGTTTGTAGCAAAATTTTAAAATCTGCAGTGATGATATACAGTCAGCGGTACATTAGAATATATTGTGTAGTTATTTATGCTGTTACTGGTAGATCTGTGAAAAATGGGCTGGTGTCTGAATTGTTTTTAGTTTTGCCTACCCTTTGCTGAGGTGATTCATCAGTGCTTGAGTGTCATTTGCTTTCAGTAGTTGTTGAGCATCTTTCTTATTTTTCATCGCTTTTCGACCTCTTTAGAACCATTCCAGGACTTGAATCCAGAACCTGCCATGGTGAGATTGTGAATTGATCCACCCACTGAAAAGCAGTAGGTTTTTTTAGTCCACTTTTTCTCAGGCAGGCAAACTGGGACTGAACCATGGTGTGATGTGCTTACACTAGGGATGAAGCAGCAGTAATATCAGCCAATATTTCTGATATTGCAGCAGATTTTTCGTGCCTCCCCAAGAAAGTTGTGGTAAGAGTAACTAATGCTGTTCCTTTCTGATCAAGGCTTCCAAGTTATATCTCTGGTGGAGGCACACATTGCACTTCAGATGCCACTGTTGGTCAAGTTCTGATTATCGTGTCAGCATAAATTGGACTTAAAACGAACTTTTGTCCGTACCTTACTTCTACTTGATTTTTTTTTTATTTGATTTAGTTTATTTTACTTCGCGTTTTGTGCCTCTTGGCTAATTTGCGAAGATGGGGATGAGTGATGAAATGATGAAATTGATGAATGGACTTTCACAAACAACCAAGCCCGACTGGGATTCGAACCCGGCACCCTTGGCGTTGCAGCGCGATGTGCTAACCACTCAGCCACAGGGTCGGGCATACTTCTACTTGAATTTGGATGCGGAGTGTAAGGTGACCTCGTAAGGGACCAATAGCTCCATTGTTTCAGGTCAACAGGACTCTGGTGCCTGGACCTACAGCCAGAATATTCCTCTGTGGAGTCATGTGTTGTTCTGTTGTATACTTACATGTGCTGAGTGTCCCTTTACTTGCTCAGCTTTTATCAATGCTATGGTTATTTTTAGGGTGAGCCGATACTGATGCCAATACTCTCACTGATTCCCACCGATACTGATACTTGTATAATTCCAGTTTAAAATAACCAAGGCTAGTTACCGAGTCATACTAACTCATTACATCACATGGGTAAGTGTTTTTTTTTTTATGTGGGTTGCAGTTACATCAAAAAATAGGAGGATTTTGTCTTCCGTTTCATGAAATCACTCTTCCATAAAGAGCTCGGCATGATAGTAATGTTCGTTTTAGAATTGTCCACCTTGCTTACCCCACAAATTTGAGACCAGGAATTGGAAATGGACGATTTATTTTACTTCCACATAGCTTTTACCAGGTACTTACATGCATTCGAGAAGTTTTGGGAGCAGTTTTCACTTTGCCCTGCCTTGGCAATCTTGTCAATCATCTGCTTCCCAGTAGGGTGTAGGTGTGTCCTTCTCGTACCTAGCAGCGGTAACCTGGAATTCACTCCCAACGAAGGTCAAACTTGGTACCAGCAAAGTGCAGTTCTGTCGTCTTCTATGTTCACATGATTATAAATATTAACTCCAGTAATATTATTTGCAGTGCTTACACTCCCCCCACCACCACCACCATTCCCACCACACACATATGTTTTAAATTTTTTATCCATGTGCTTCGAACATTAATTTCATACACACTCATACAGAGACCCACACACCCTTACACTTTCCTTTCTTCTAAATGTGTATAATCTCAAACTTTCTTTATTTCATTGCTACTATAGAACACTTTATACTGCATACTCATGTAAATTCATCTTATTTTCTTTAGATGTAGCTTTTGTATATTTTTTTTACCACATAGGGCATCAAGTCATAATTTGTATTAATATTGTTCTAAATGAAATGTTGTATGGCTTAATTGTAACCCTATTGAGATAATAAATAATAATAATAATTTCTCAGAAAATCTGTATGCAGAACTTCTTGTGCTGGCCTTTCAACCTGTCATTAGGAAGAGTGAACGAACCTCTGAAAAGGGACTCTTTAACAATGGTATCGGTGAATAGACCGATACATCAGTATTGGCTCGGCCCTACTTATTTTAGTTCTTATACCCATTAATTTTAGTTATGGGAAGGAGCATGGCCCCTTTATAATGTGATGGGGCAAATAGGCTATGTGCTGATGCATCCAACATTTTCCATTTCACCGTGATTTTAGTATTTAGGCAGATATTATCTTTTTTCTTTTAAAATACATAATTGAATATTCACATACATAATATACCCCAATTTTATGTTAACAAGGTGGCCACTCACTGAGAATTCCTTGAATTCCAGGAGTTATTCGTGAATTATTCATTCCGGAATTATGCATAAATTCTGTTTGAATTTTTCCCCCTAGGTGTGAAAAATTGCAACATTTATTAGTCCAAATCCCATTGAATTTATACATACTTATTTATGATTGCCCCGTTTAATTGAATTGAATTAGAATTTTTGGATACATTGGAATCACACAGACCCTTTTATTGTTAATATATTTGTGTGTGTATGTGTGTGGGTGGTGGAGGCGGTAATACGTAATGTTGAGATAGAGAAACATTTGCTTGTAGCCTTGAATTTTTGGAAAGTTCGCCTTCAAAACCAGGAATTATAGGTGAGTTTTTCATGCTGCTAGAGTGGCCACGCTGGTTAGGCATCACAATTAAGATTACAATAGTGCTGTAACAAATAAAATATGAATTGTATTGTTATTCATTCATTTCAATTGGAAAATTTATGTCTGAATAAATTGCAAAGGAAGCAAGTGCAAGCAATAATCTTGATAGTAACATGAGAATTGTGTGTTCCTTTGTAGGTGTACAAACTTCAGGTTCAACACCAAACCTCAGGGGAATCTTGGTTTGTTTTCCGGAGATATACAGACTTCGTCAGACTTCATTCCAAGGTATGATTAACAGATGCTTAGTTTTTTCTACCATTTTGCTCAAGTGAATATGCATATCCTGTACCATAGTTTATTTTAGTATGGATGTTTCATATTGTAAAGAAAAATATGAATGTAAAATAATTACTCTGCTGTATTTGAAAAAAATATTGACATCACTTACAAGAGAAAGTTGTTGTTGTCACATTCGTAGCTACAGGTAACCTTAGTGGATGTAACCAATGGCATCGTGTGCGGTTCACATTCAAGTGTTCACAATAATGTTTTTGTACTGAATGTAGATTTACTCCTCTCCCTTTGTAACTTCATCTTATTTTCAACAATTTTACCCCAAAATCAAGCTATATTTGAAGTAATACAAGATTTTTTAATACAACTAACACACATTATTTATTAAAACCAATACGTTGCTGACCAAGGCAGTTTATTAAGATAAAACACTTAACACGTAACGTTTCGACCCTGTATCAGGGTCTTCCTCAGACGAAGAACTAAACTAAAAAAAAAAAAAAAGATTTTTTTTTAGTTTAGTTCTTCGTCTGAGGAAGACCCTGATACAGGGTCGAAACGTTACGTGTTAAGTGTTTTATCTTAATAAACTGCCTTGGTCAGCAACGTATTGGTTTTAATATGGAAAAAACAAGGCTTAATTATATTACATTATTTATAATTAGTAATGGCTAGTCCAAACTAATTAGTATAGCATGCAATATCAGGTATGTACAACTCAAATCTTCAAAGAGGACACAATTTCTTGCATGGCATTGGAAGTGTGGCATGTGGTGCCATCCTGCTGAAAATAGCCATTACTTAGTTCGTCGTCCAAATTGCCAAGAACTCAGACTGAAAGCACACGTCTGTATAATTGGCATTTAATGGCAGAATCACTCAGATGCATGTGCATGTCCACGCAAGGACTAACAAGACTCTGGTGCCATCTCCAATGATGTCACCATGTTTCTCATACACCAAGGAATGTCTGTAGCAAATTTCATTACTTTATGACTAATAGTTTGATTTTTATAAATGAAAATCGGGGGCCAAGAGCGAGTGAAACACCCTGTATATTAAAATTTATAAATATTGTCAACTACTGTTAATTGTTATAATATTCAAATATTATTATTGAAATTGTGGTGGGAATTGTTAAGAGAGTAGTTATTAGTGTGGAAATCTGCTCAGCCGTAGTAAAAATAAAATTTAAGAACGTATTTGAAGCATTCTTAAGACATTATTCATTTTGGACATTTCCTCCGAAAAAGTAAGTATGGAAGTTTTCGGAAAGCGTCGAGCAATCAGAAGTGTGGCTACTACGAGGGCTGATCAACAATGAGTGAGACCAATTTTTTTGTACAGATGCTTATTACTCTGGTGGAAGGGTTACATGATCTTTTTCAAAGTAGTCCTCCCCCAACTTGAATACACTTATGACAACGTTTCTGGCAATCTGAAAACACATAATGTAATCCATTCCTTTTGAGATCCTTGAGAATCGCCTCGCATTTTTTCAGCACTGCTTGAGGGTCCGCAAAATGATGGCACCGTAGCTTTGATTTGAGTGTAGGGAACAGATAAAAATTAACAGGGGCCTACATCTGGATTATAAGGTGGATGCGGTAGACAGCTGATGTTGAATTTCACCAAATACTTATGCCATCACGTTATTTGCCGCATGAGGTCGTACATTGTCATGATGAAATCACCACCATTTCGATGAAGTTGTGGTCGTTTCTTTGCAATGTGCCTCCTCAGTGTCGCCAACGCTACGTGCTGGTACACCACTCCCTTAGAGCCAAAGAAAGTGATCACCATCACCTTACCTGCAGATGGAACAACTTTTGCCTTTTTCGGTGTTGGAGTCCTTGGCGATTTCCATACTGTTCTGGCTTGTTTTACTTCTGGGTCGTAGTCATGGCAGAGTGGTTAGCACATTGCGGTACGATGTCAGGTGTCCCGCGTTCGAATCCCAGCCTGGGCATGGATGTTTGTATATGTCCATTTGTCAGTTTCATCATATCACCACTCATCCCCATCTTTGTAAATTGGCCAAAAGTGGCACAAAAAGCGAAGTAAAATAAACAAAATTCTGGGCCGTAGTGGTGCACCCATAACTCTTCACCGGTGATAACTGAATCCAGAAAAACATCACCTCCATCATCAAAGGGATGTAGCACCTCACGACATGTGTCCACTTCATTGCTGCGCACTGCTCCTCACCTTCATTGTGTGTTATGTAAAATGCACGCACTGCCTAGAAAAAAGAGTGTTGCTGCCAAACAAAGAATCAGTGTGCTGTCATCTCTTGGTATTATGTATGAAACCCCGCTCTTGTCCTATATGCACAATTCAAACATGTAACGATGCAGGATGCTGTGCGAAGAAAATCAGTCTTACTCTTTGTTGATCATCCCTCGTACTTCAAACTACCCTAGTGTATATGTATAGTATTGTGCTATGCACATAGTCATATTTATTAATGTGTAACTGAACTCCACTGTATTTTTTTTATTTCAGCTGAAGAATGAGTTCCCCAGCTTGAGACTTTCCCTTCCTCGGAAGAGATGGTTTGGCAATAACTTTGACCAAAATTTTTTAGAAGATAGAATAAAAGGACTTCAAGGTTTTGTAGATGCCATTTTGACATACACGGAACTGTATAATTCCAAATCTGTTAAGGATTTCTTCTGCCTGGATGAACCTCCTAGCTATACTGACAGCATAGAAGAATCTCGAGTGAGTATTCATTATTGTAAACTGTTCTCGTTGTCCTACAAAATGCTTAACTGACTGATAATATTATAGTTTTAACTGGCATTCTGAAACCATGTAGTCTCTTCCATGCATGCTGCGTGACCTGCCCACCACTCTTCTTAATTTAATTATTAGACTAATAGTAGAATATAGGACTAACCATTGAAAAATAGAAAACACAAGGCGGGGCCGAAAAACCTGATGACTTTTAAAATGATGCAACACAGTAAATAAAAAGAGTTTGTGTTTATTCATGTGCTAGCCTTGCAGCCATATGTATGCCATTATTGTTGAAAAAAATTATGATTTACACCAACATTAAGTGCGGAAAATAATATCTTGCAAATGGCACCCATTTTGGTCCACACACTGCTGGAGTTGGTCGCTGAAACTCCTCTTTTCTGGGGAAGAGAAACCTGCCGATTGTTGTATTGTTATTGCGTCATGTTGCATGGTGGGGTCGTGGGAGAGGAGGTGGTGAGGATTCCACTCCTCAGCTGCCATTTCAGTCACCATGGAGCCATGGAATGCAATGCACTGCACTGTCATTGTTAACTTGCACTTTTAATCTTTCTCAAGGGGCTCTTTACACCCCTTTTGCAACTTTAAGGCCTGGCTGGACCTTTGGCCGCACCAGGACAGCAGTTTTCAAATTTTCCTCTCCTTTCAAAAAAATGCTGTGATATTCCAAAATCTGACAAATTATGTCAGCCTAGAATTCATGCTAGAGCATTGACGTGGATTTTTGTATGGTTTGTTTTCGCTGTTGCTTAGATGTTATCAAGCGTCTCCTTTAAAGGAGAGGAACATTTGAAAGCTACTGTCCTGGTGCAGCCAAAGTTCCAGCCGAACCTAAGGGGATATTTTCTCGTACACTTGAAGGGCACTAATGCCAAGCTTAAGAGCTGCTTGTGTAGAGGACATTGTTCCTTGACTTTTATGCCTTTGTTTCCCTGCTAGCATAGTGGATGATGCTGTTGCCTTGTGATCAAGGGAAATGCACTTGTATATAAACATTTATTTATAAGCATAAACAGCATATTTTCAGACCCATTGTGGTTATAGAAAGTAACCAGAGTGTAATGAATGACAGATATTATTCATTTCAATACATAGTTTATTTATTGGTTTATTCATACACATCCATTCAGGGTGATGATACAAACAAAGTTAGTGACATCACCTGTAGTAAAAAAAAAAATGTACTCTTGTGCTTAAAATTAATAAACACAATATACTTTTAGAAGATTGAACGTCGAGTTCCACATTGATATCAAGATTTGGCTTTCCTGGGTTCGATGCCCAGTGGAGGCACATTGCACAGTGGTTCAGATCATACTTTACACTGTAGGTCCGGTCCCGATTAGCCTATCTATGCATAAAGTGGACTTAAAAACCCAACAAAAACAAACAAGAATAGACTTTTGTTATTTTCTCTCTTTTCTGGCACTTTTGGCTAATCATGATGATGAGGATGAGTGATTATGAAATTGATGAAGGAACTGTCACAAAGAACAAACACTCATGCCAATGCTGGATTTGAACCCGGGACCCCTGGCCTTGTGTGCTGTGCTAACCACTCCACCACGGAGCTTGGAACATTGCTATCAAGAACATTCATTATTCACCTGTGTTTGATTCAGCTTGGTGGCTGAGTGTGTTCGGTAGTTGCCTTTTGATCTCGCAGAAAAGTTCCATGTTCGACTCTCAACCTGGGTCTGGCTATTATTTGTGGGTGTCCCTTCATCAATTGCATGAATCATCATTCATCCTCATCATCACAATTAGCCAAAAGTGTCAGAAAAGCAATGCTAAATAACTAAAATACAAAATTTGACGTTTATGTTTAAATTTCTTACTTGGGTTGATTTTTATCATTTATTCTGAACCTTGTTTTTGTAGGCTATATTTGAGTCCCTCGAGGAAACTGTCTACCTTCTGAGACATCAACTGAAGCGGAAAGAATCTGAAGCAGAGAGATTGAAAATGGAACTGAAGTATGAATGTAGGAAAACTGAAAGTTTGACCAGTTTTATAAGGTATTGTACTCATTATTAGTGGTTGTAGTTCTACGAGGTGCATTCAAGTTCTACATTCTCTTAATTTATCGTGTAAAAAGAAAAGCACTCATCTCAGAAAGCTGAAACATCCGTCACTTCTCAACATAATCATCCTCTAGACGTACACATTTTTCACGAGACTGATGCCACGATAGCATGACCTCTGCAAGTACTTCTGTAGGGATCTGTTTTGTATACTGAAAAATCCTTGATGAAGGAGCGAAACAGCTTGAAAATGTGAGGCCACGGTGACTGTTCTTCAGTGTTGGAAAGAACCCAAAATCGCTAGGTGCGAGGTCAGGTAAGTATGGACAGATCATGTGGAATCACTTCAATTTTTTTTTCCTTGAAAAACATGTGAACAATAGCCGTCCGATGAGGAGGTACGTTGTCCTGATGCTGCTCAGCTGCAGCATCTTCCGGATGTTTCTCTCGTAATGCTGGAAGCAACGTGGTCTTCAAAAGAGTTTCATAGCTTATACCCGCCATTGTGATACTCTTAGGATAACAATCCGTGGTATAACGCCTATGCTGTCCCAAAAAAATCACTTTTCTCAGCAATGGCGTAACTGGTGGCTGGTTTGTGGCCGAGGCTCCTTTGGTTTGTTTTCACACGACGTTCAGACTTCCCTGAACTGTTGCACACACAAATGCACATTATCCACGTCCGTGACACCATCACAGCATGTCTTAGTCAATTGAAGATGAATATCGATGGGTGTTACTCCATGCAGGTGAAGAAAATGGATAATAACATGCTGTTCTTTCGATTTAAATGACGTCATTTCCAGTCTCAAAAACATGTCCGTTGTTAGATAATGCCACTAGCTTCCTATGAACCATATTGTGCTGCCATCTGGCCTCATCAACCTTCCAAGAATGAATGTTTCTTCTCAAACAACTCTCCAGTTTATATCGGCTTCAATTCATGAAAAAAAAAATGAGACCTTAGAACTTGAATGCATCTCGTAGAAGGAAAGTCTGGTGCTTAGTGATGTGGCCTTCTTTGTGTATATGAACATCCGCTACATCATGCTGTAAGTTCCCTCTTCCCCAATTATAAGCAATGCACTTTTTAAGATGTTTTACTAGTGCACTATTTATCATAGCGCTAACCTGCTCCTGCAGTTTAGCATGCAGGCTACTCAGTCCTCTTCTTTCTCAAGTGCTGTTCAAGTCACACAACCGAGATTTTGAATATACGTAACTGTCTCAAGTTTTAATTGATATGTTTGATATTTTTATCAATAGATGTCAGGGGCTTTCAGTTTTGTTTTATGCTTACTCTTGAACAAAGAGAGAGAGTAACGCTCAGTCTGTTAGCGAGACAATATGGCCGAGTGTGCTCGGTGATTTCATTCCGTCCATCGCGTTGTACATACATGTAATCTTTTGTTTTAGTCAATATATCTTCGTTATTATCAGTGAGTGTCATTTGCAATCATCCGAGTCGAATCACCTTATGGAAAACAATATGGTCCTCCACTCCAGAGGCATGGGTTTGTGATAAAGCGACATGCAGTAAGTACTATCATTTTCTTTGGCGTGCATCGTACAAATTAGGCAGACCCATCTCGGCCCAACAGGCAAGCACATTTTGGTTCATCAGTAACCACAAAACATAATCCATTCAGTAACATTTTTTGCACAAAAAGCAATACAGACATGAAACTTACACTGAGTATTAAATTTGTCTATGTGGATAAACATTAAAGAAGAAAATCATTAAAAAAATCATCGCCTTGTAATCAAAGGTGTCCAGGGTTTGATACCCGGTGGAGGCACATTCACAGTGTTAGCTGACCTCCGTGACAGAGTGGTTATCTCAGCGTGCTTGAACACCGAGGGTCGAACCCACTTATCTGAGCACTTTTCAGGATTTTTGCGTGAGGTTACATGGAATATCAGACTATCTTCAGTCCAATTATTGAGACTATACTGTATTTGAATATTTCAAAGCAAACTTCTGCTTCCGGGGATATTTGCGATGGAATGGTTATACATGGTGAGCCTAAAATAAATATAGGCCACCTTGATGGTGCAGTGGTAGTGTCGTCGCCTTGTAAACAAGGGGTCCCAGGTTCGATACCCGGTGGAGGCACATAGTAGTTCGGATCCCACTTTAAACTGTAGATCCAGTCCCGATTAGCCTTTCTGTGCATAAAATGGAATTAAAACAACAATTCAATCAATCAACCTAATATAAATAGACAGGTTAAATGCTTTATAAATTGAAAACTGTTTGTTTTATCAGGAAGTATTTAGTACTGTTTTATAGCAAAAGTCTTGAAGTTTACGACCTCCACTTTTCGTTTGTTTTCGTGACATCAGCATTATGTGAGTGCCCTTAACGTCAGTCGAGCAATATGGCCACTAGCCAGGTAGAAAAGGCTTTCTGTGTGCTTGAATTTTCAAAAACAAATTCTGTTACTGTTGTACAGCGTTGTTTTAGAACACGGGATAGGAAAAATCAACCACTTACAAGTGTAGGTGGTTGTTTGCTATACCACACACAGCTGCTGCGACTTTTGACATGTACATGCTGAGACGTGTTTGCAGAGAACCGGACTATCGCTTTGATATCTGTCGTGTTGCAAAAGAGTCACACACAGAACATTTGTGACTTAGCCGTGTAAACTTCAGGACATACTGTTCAACCATGTAAGTATTTCAGCCATGTTATTAAATCTCTTGTTTCTGTAAAACTTTGAAACTGTGTATTTCTTTTAGGCTCACCCTGCATATTAAAATTTATCAATATTCTGGAATTTTTATTGTTGGTTCATTATTCACAGATCTGCATAGACTCCAATTTGTAAGAATATTGACATTTGTACAGATATTGGTTCAAAGTCACGGTAGCATTTTAAGCATGGGTTTTTCAAGGATTCCAATACCAACCCCAATATGCTGATTTCATCTGATGTTTATCGATCAGAAATTAGCTTCGTCACATCCTAAATCATTTCTAGCATGAAGCATTTGGTTCCAGTAACAAAGTTGCATGTTTTTTGCAGAAGCGCAACAAAGGAATGTGCCTCGTGTTCCAAGGCGTTTGCATCAAGTCAGACGTCTCTTCCATCTAGCTCCACCCCCAAGAAGGAGCCTGGATCTCCTTCGTCACAGATTGACTCTGTTCACTTGTCAGAAGATTTCCACAGTCCAACGAACGCAGAAGTAGTTGAAACTAGCAAATCATCATCGCCCAGCTCGGAAGATGCGAGTAAGGCTGAATCGACATGAAGTTTATAAACAGTGGACCAATGTTTTTAGTTTTGCAAGCAAAGAGTGCAACTGAATTCGTTCAGTTATTCTTTATTTAAAAATGTAAATAGTGTGTAGTGTACATTTGAATAGTTAGCATTATCATTGTGGGTAACTGTAACAATAAGGAAGGCTGTGAACACAGAAGAGCTTAAAGTACGTAAGAAATACATTAGGTGAATATGTAGAAAGAAAACTATTTCTAAACACGATACTCATTTTATACTTTGCCAGAATATATATATTATATGCACACTTTCATGACATTTAATTTAGTTTTTCATCATTGTGGTTTTGTTTGCATTGACTTATGAGTTAAATGGTGTATATTAGGAGTGTGACCTGAAGTAGTTTTGTGAGTGGTAGCCTCTGTGAAGTCTCTGTCACAAGCACTGGATATACTTTGAAGGCTGCCATTGAAGAAATGTGTGGAGTTGAAGAAATGAGGATTGGTCAAAGGACCTTGATAAAATAGTGCTCTTTGTTTTCTGGAATCATGAAGTCATAAAAAAATCATCTATTGTCAATATTTATCCATATTTCGAATCGAGATGTCACGATGTAAATTCTTTAAATCCGTGTGATTGTTTAACTGAACTATTTTGAGATACACCAAAATTTTGTACAGTAATAAACAAAAACTCCATTCATAGTTCCTACCTATCTGGGTTGATTTGTCGAACATATTAATCTGGTATGTATCTTGCAAGTACATATAGTTTATAGCTATGTCCTCGTATATGACAATAAGTAGCATTTCTCTATTGTAATATGTATTCAAATAATAGAATCCAGAAAACAGGGGTTATCAATTTTATAATTTAAGATTATCAAACATAAATGATAGAAATTTGGTGATACCATTGTTAAATTAGAAGCAATAGCAACACACAGATAAAAAGAAGAAAAACTAGATGAAAGACAGAAAGTGTGTGTCATCTGAGAATGTGCACTTATTATGTGCAGTGATTCGACGGGGGGTACAATCATTCACAAGACCACTTCAGATGCCCTGTCTTCCAGGAAATTGAGGGGCCATTGGTGTCTGAAAGGGGGAGAACGGTATTCAGAAAGTTTGAAGGAAAGAGTTAATTAAAGTTCACTTCTGTTATTTTAATAAGTTCGTAACACTTCTAAGGAAGTGTTCCGTGTATCAGTATTGTTCTGTGTGCTATACTTGACTTTTATGGGCATATTTTAATTTCCGTTTCTTGTTTACAGTACAGTATATTTATTTTAAACCTTTATTAAATCTCCTACGTGGACTCGGTCAGTAATTTTAATTTTAAGAATTTTGTCAGTGTGACATTCTGCACAAAATACTGAACCTTTTTTTTCATGAAGAATTACATTCAGACATGTACAATATTTGAGTGATATTGAACACAAAGTTAATAAACTAAGAATTTTTTATTTTAAATTTTTAGAGTACGAGTTATCTGTGTTAAGCATTGAAAATGAACTTGGAAGTAAATAATCTGTTACTTTATCTTTTGCAGAGATACAAGTTGGTATGGTAGTTGCATAACCTTTTAAAAATCACATATATGGAAAGTCCATATTGCTTGTGAAAATTGTTTTAATTCTCTTTGAGTTATTAAAACTGTTGACAGTAACACCAAAATCAATTGGTGATTACTCAACTTTTCTCAGCAAATGCAGACAATGCCATTTTGTTTTAACAACAGAACAGAAAAACAGCATAACTATAATAATACACTAAAACTAGTATCAAGATCACGTACTACACAGTGATCCCTTCCCCATCCTCAACTACATTTAACATTGTTTCATTGTGCTGTTTTTGGCTTACGTGGTTTCTTCAAAGCAAAATATTCTTGTTACTGATACAAGATGTTATTTCAGTTGACTTTTTGCTATTTGTTTTGTGCAGCTTAAAAATGGAAAAGTAAAATCAGTTCTTGTATCTCTACTTTCATTTTATATTTCTCTCTTACAGGCTGCTGAATAACATGCATAAATGTTTTACAATATTTATATTTAAGAAATAACTAGTGCAAGAGTACCTTACTGCACGTATTTTTTATCTTGTATGCAGATGTACAGACAATTGTGCAGTGAAACTTAATTTCTTGGTACCTTATAATGAGAGTTTATGTGCCATACTTAATGTTATACAAAATGAGGCAAGAAAAAAACAAAAGGATGAATGTGTACTTTTCTAAACATTTCTATGATAAACTTTGGGTCATAGTCATGGACCATATGTCAGTTACTATACATCCTTTATATTTAATATGTACGTATGAGAACTATGAAAGATAAGTTTATTTTTGGTATGATGTATTACGAGAACGAAAGCTTTAAAGTTGTTACGGTTGGACTTCACGATGGTGCGTTACGATACAAATAAGATTCATAGGATTATTATGTGATGAAAATATAGTTTCACAGTGTGGTCACCCAAGATAAAGGCAGTTACATTTGCAATTGTTAAGATTGTTATGTTTATGAATATACTGAAAGGAAGTACTAACTTTTCCACAAAGCTTGGTCTTTGTTCTTCATGGCCACTGCCACCAGTCTCTCAGGAACTTGTATTGATGCTTGTTAGGGTACTGAAATGTATAGAACACGCACAACAGCAATTTTGCAGATAAGTGAGTAGTACTTCCTTTCGGTATATCAATTTATACTGCATCTTTCATTGCCTGAAACATGAATTGTGTTTCTTGCAAAGATAGAATGGTTTATACAGGGTGGCGCATATTGTATCTACCAGCTTCAAATGACAATGGAAAAACATTGAGTGCTTGTAGTTACTTTATATGGTCATGAAATAAAAATATACAAATAGGCATTTAATACAGTTTATAATATGGACAGTATAGACACCAGTGCACTTTGAAAATAACATCCTATAAATGTCCTTCGGGTTGAATGCACTGTTCGAGACGAGGCAGGGAAATCTTTCATGACAGGCAGCTCAACATGTCCTGTGGAATAGTGTGTATTTCACGGCGACTGATGTTTCACAACATTATCCATGGCTCTTCACTGTCTAACTTGCCTCAGAATGCTGTCTGTCTTTGGAACAGATGCATGGCAGTCTTCGTTGTTCCACTGCAGTGCCATGTGACGGGATGATAACTTCCACTGCCGGAATCTGCATCTGCAATGAACAATGCTCCATGGTATACTAATTGCCTGACTCCCAACTCTCCACGGATGTAGGTATGCCACACACACATGCATTGTGGAAGTGTTGCCAAACTCTAATTGGTAGATACAATATGCACCACCCTGTATATTTAATTTACAAAGAAAGTTGTTATTTCATGAGACATGTCAACACATAAGTGAAATAAAATAACAACATGTACCTTGGTTTGTTTGTTGAATCATCAGACTGGGATGGAAGGAAGGAGGTCTGTCCAAAAATTAAGAAGACAAAGCAAGGTACGTGTTGTGATTTTGTTTCATTTTTAATTAAAGCCACATTATTGTTTTATGCTGTGCAAACATTTCTGTGCATTAAGAAAAATTGTGACCTTCGGAAGAGTATAAGATGGAATGTACTGAAGCAAGTGAATAATTCTGATGGTGTAAAGATATTTTCTTCCATTTACAGTGCATAATGCAACCTATCTAGAATAGGAATGATTGGTTGAAAGATATGTATAATATATATATTTTCCTTGTAGGTAGTTGTCCGTTAGTTGTTGTTGTTAGGGCTGTTTCAGGGAAGGGTTATGTTAAAATTAAGGGTGAGGAGTTACCACTGTATTGATATTGAAAAGTATATGTTCCAGTTATAACTATTATGAACAAACAGTAACTGAAATACTTCTAAATTCTTGTCCAACGTTTCCCAAGCATCATCATCCTGTTTGTATATTCAAGGGTGCAGTTAGATGGGATTTAGATTTCTTGTCCATGTTACCATATTTATTATGATGAAAGGGAGATCCAAGCAATTAAAACAGATATAGAAGGAATAAAAATGATAGGGAAATGGGAAAGTTAGTTTGTGATGAAGGGACTATTTAGATGCTGTTACCTGAATTGGAAATGCATGATTGACCTTTCAGTTTGTCCACGTTTGATGTATGTGCACATGCAGTAACTTGACGAGTCCATTGGCTAAATATAGATGGTGGGCAGAACAGCTGGTTATACAAAAACTGTCTGTTCAACTTCGAAAGGGAGTTGTAATAGCCGTAGGAAAGGCAAACAATACTAAGTAACAACATAAGAAGCAAAGTACTGATCTAAAACTTGCAGTGAAGTTACGAACATTTTTCTCTGTACTTTCCCTTTCATGTTACGATTCTTCCACTGAAGCTAGTTAGAGCCCTGTATAATTTCAAATTTTTGGTGCAAATAGCCCTGACATTGAAGCTATCACTGTCGAACATTAAAAGATAAATAACAAATTAATTCCATAAATATACAGATGCAAATTACTAATTTTTCTGTGCAACTTATTTATAAGGGTACTAATAATTTTGGTCCCTTGTGGATGATGCCAGGGGCCACCGAAATTAATAGAACCTTTATAAGTAATTTACTTCCATGATTTTGTTATACTACCACGGCTTTCATTTCCCAAAACATGAATAATTTCTGCAAAAATATATTGACATTGGCAGCTGATTACTTGCACCCAGATATTTTGTGTTCAAATGCATCACAATAGTAACACATTCATGTCCAATGCAAGCCTTCTATTGCTATTGAAGCTATCAGCGCTTACTTAAATTATTTTATTACAGTAACTGAAAATTTAAAATTCCATCCCTTTGATGGCAGAATGTACTAAACCATATCAGATTTTTTTAGTCAATGCTATGGCTCTTATAGTATCTGATGCTTTAAAAGTTTGATCAAGGTATATTTTAGATTTTGGCTTCTGCAGAAGTTAGTGGAAGAGAAAATAAACATATTTTTGACATGTAATAATATACTATTTTTCCAGGTTGCAGTATGCACAAAATTCAAACTAAAAAATGATAATTTTTGTGAGAATTATCCAACCTGAATACCTTTGATGAGATGTGTAAGATTGAGAATTGAAATCTCAAGATGAATGACACTGTATATTTTACTTAGATTTTATACTCACTTTATATGATGGAGGTCCTTTGTGAAAGCACAGGCCCATATGAAATACAGAGAATGAGATCTTATGTCGATCATAGTTGCTTTGTAGTAACAAAAAGAGGAAAGTGTTGTTCAAAGTTATTTGAAATAAAAATAAAAAATAGAAAACAGATTCAAATTCACATTTTATCTTTTCATTTTGTTTTCTCAGTATATGAATGTAATTATTATTTGCATTCATAATTGAAATACGTTGTGTTTTTCTTATATTTACCCACATTAACTGGTATTGTATAATTTATTTTAATATGTGGGGATAAATTACTAAACAGGGGATTGTAGCATTATTAAGGCTCCATGGGACCTTTGGTCCAGCCAAGCCAATTTTGAAGATTTCTCTTCTTTTGAAAGTTTGCTATGATGTTCCAAACTGAAAGAAAATAAAAATTCATCTGTATGGAATTCCTTCTTGTGCATTCACATGAATTTTTGTGGCTTGCTTTTGCTATTGTTCAGATATCTGTGATGGAAAATAGGCTTCCGTAGCCACAGAAACTAGTATGAATATCTACGCAGCAGAAAGAGCAAGAAGATTCATGTGAATGCTCTGTAAGTAGAGCCACATAGTTAATGGTGAATGAAAGATCAAGAGTTCGATACAAAAACTGGGCACATTTTGGGATCAGAAGCGGTGTATAAAATAGCATTTCGGTGTTAAAATGGTGAATGTAACACTAAATTTGAAATAAAAACTACACTTGTTACACAAAAATAAATGTTCTCTTCTAATCTCATATTTATGTATTTGTCAGAGTATTAATTTTATTTCTGTGTAAGGGAGTCCCATTTTTGCTTCTGAAATATTTACAGCAGAATTAATCAAATTTTTCTTGATTTGCATAATTCAAGACTTCAGAAAGTGTCACATTCGTAAATAAACTCTAAATTCCGTGTTTCAGAGTTTATTTCGCATTTTGCAGTTTATTATGCATTATTTCATGACAAAACGTAGTAGGAAAATTTACCTCCCACCTTTCAAAAATATAAAAATGAACATTACAGTGTGGTATTTCACATTTAGTGTTTCCTTCAAAATCAAAATATGTATGTGTTGTCTAAGGAATTATAAGCATTTGTATTTTATTTAGAATATCACGGCAGTTTTTCGAAACGAGATAATGTTTTTATTATGACACAACTGGTATTTGTGAAAGGTCCAGTGCAGCCTAATTCAGAATAAATTGAGGATGAGACATATTAACAAGTAGCAGCCAGTGTAGTCATAAAATTATCAGATTTTATACCAATATATATATCTGAAATTTCTGTAAGTACAAAATTATGTAATTTTGTTATTTTTTATGTCTAGTAAATGTCTAAATACAGTTATTTCTGAAACGAAGCCCATTATAATCACCTGGTGATAATTAAGGAGGTTAGTGAATCATTTGTGTTTTTCAAAGAACATTTGCAATTTTACATTGGTTCTTTATCAGTATTGGCAAAAATTACGTATTGGCTCTTCCTGCCTGTGTTCTTTCTGGGATGTAAATATGGCTGGAACAAAGTCGAGAATCTGTCGAGCTCTACTTCCACACCTTAGATGCATCTTTCATGGCATGATGCAATATATAGAGGAACAGGGAACTTACCGCAAGAGCAATTTCATGGAAAATGCAAATTGCTTGTATTCTCTCAGTTAGAAGCCAGGGAAACTGGAATCTTGTTTTATTGTGGCTCTGACACCGATGCTCCCCCTGTTAACAGCAGGTTACAGTTTGAATGAGTGAGAAATCTTTGTTGGAAAAGCTACCAACCATTCTTCACTCTTTTGAGTCTATCATATTCTCCCATGTCAGTTATGACGAAACTGATGTAGGAGAGACAAGGATATTCTCAGATTGATCTTGTGTATAATGTATATGATAGAAAATGACTGGAAATGAAATATTAAATATAAGACCCCAAAATATGGAAGTAATTTCTGAATTTTGTCCATGATAAACCTGGAATTATATATTCTCTTATTCCTGTTCCTGATGTTTCAGAGTGTGCATTTGTACTTTTCACATTACAAATATCATTAAATGCAAACATGTAAAAGGCACTTTATAAACTGATTAGTATATTCTCAAGTTATAATTGTGGGAAACAAAGCTACAACTTATTTGCCGCATTCCTTTCCTAATTTCATTAGAATTTTTCCTAATTTTCATTGCTGGTAGCTTTGCAATGTAGCACATTATTTTTAGCATCTTATCCACACTGTTTTGGATGAAAATGTACTTTATTTTTTTGAATATCAGCAAGAACTCAGTAATTTATAAATTTCTTGCATAGTATTACATGTTGAAATAGTGATTTTATAATAGTGCATGAATTATTTGCATCCTTCTTATCATAGGAAGGGATATATTTAAGTTATTTGTCTTGGTAGAGAAACATAACGAGATTTTAATATTTGTTACAATACTTGTTTATATAAATATTTTTTGTAAAAGTGAATTAGTACTTTATTATCTCAGTACTTCATTCTGAAATGTTCTTCATTTCTAAGCATATCTACAGGAGTATATAAGGTGAGTCAAATGAAAGTGAGCCAAAACAATGTTGAGACAAAAAACCAGTTTCTATGTCAGAAATATGCACCCTTAGTAGTAAGATACTTGTCTCATTGTGTAACGAGCTTAGTGGTTCCACATTCATAGAAATCTTTGGTAGCTAGGTTAGAATTTGTACGTCCACATCTGAAGCCATTCTCTGACCTTTTGGCTTCCTTTTGGTTCACCGAGCATGAGAAAGTCAAATGGTGAAAGGTCCAGACTGTACGGAGGGTGCTGGTTTCCCCCACTTGAACTTCCATAGAATATGCACATTGCTAGCATTGTCCTGCAACAAGATTACGCCCCCCCCCTCCCTCCCTCCGCGAGGCAATGCACCATGGAATATCATTTCCCACGCAGATCTTTATTCAACAAGCTTTGGTGTACCTTGTAGAACAGAATACAACCTTACAAGTAATTGCATTCACTGGGCAAAACCATTCAATCTATGTAAATACTAGCTCACTTTCACTTGACTTGCCCCTGCATATACATATTCAGGTTTTTGTATTCTGCATGGTTATGAATGTGACATAATCAATGCAGTTACTTTGGAGAGAATGTGAAATGTGTGAATTTATTTGCAAATCCTGGCTAGTTTCATGACAATAAGAGATAAGTGTTCAGTAAGCTGCCTTAATTAATAAATATATCTGGCATAACTAAGATAAATTACTATATGTATGTTTTATTGAACCCTCCAATGCAGAGTAATACGGTAGAGGAATGGATGCTTTAAGATTAATGAAAAGTTATCTAATTATATAACTGACCAGGAAATAATTAACATCAAACAGCTTTGTTGATATTTGCTATTTGGTGTAGAAAAGTTTTGAATTTAAGAAACTTGTTCTTTTTTAATTACTTGTGTGAAAACATGAAATGTGAAAAATCAATGCAATTTTTGGATCTTGCACATAATGGCATCCACAGTGATGAAATAATATACACTAATTTTATCCATAAATATCCGTAACATAATACAAAATGGTAACCTAACCTAATGTATAACACACATCCATGAAGTGAGTATGTTTTTGTGAAATATCACCAAATTAGACCAGAAAATCATAAAACACACAATGGAGTCTGCATGTTGGTATTGCAGGTTTGTGATGTACGAGGGTAATCCAGAAAATAAAGACCGTTTCGTTATACAAAATCAAAAACACAATAGTTATTAAAAAAAAAAAACAATTCTGTTACATACCTGAAGCTTCCTTCACTTCTCTACATAATCACCTTCTACATTTAAACATTTGTCGTATCTGGGCACGAGCTTCAGAATTCCCATGTTATACTCTTCTGCCACCAGTTCATCAGCCCATTCTCTGAGTTGCTGCGGACACAATTTCACCAAGCAAAGAACGAGAAATGTCTGGAAATACAATGTGCAATTCGTCGAAAGTTACACGCCTGTCTTGGAAGATTCTGTTGTTCACTGCAGTCTTCAGGTCTCCTGTGATGAGTGATGGGCATCCAGGTCGAGTTTCATCGTGCACATTTGTTCGTCCATTGTTGAACATTTCACACTATTTTCTCACATTTCTTTCGTTCATTACATTATCACCATACGCTGCTTTCAGTTGCCAGTAAATTTCTGCTGGTTTCACCTTTTGAGCATTCAGAAATCGAATAACACTCCTTACCTCACAGTCGGTGGGATTTTCCATCACGCAGTTAATTTTGACCACCCCAACTGCACAAGGATGACTTCTTGCAACCTCCACTCACAGCGTTATGAGCACAGCTGTTACGGAAGCCAGTTGACCCTGAAAAGACAAAGAGGAGTGAGCTGCGTGGCAGAAATGCGCGAGCGGTCTTTTGTTTGAATGCACTGACCACCTGGCTTAATGAACTGACGGCAGAAGAGTATAACGTGGGAAATTCTGAAGCTTGTGCCCAGATACAACAAATGTTTAAATGTAGGAGGTGATTATGTAGAGAAGTGAAGGAAGGTTCAGGTATGTAACATAATTGTTGTTTTCCAATAAATATTGTGTTTTTCATTTTGTATAACCAAACGGTCTTTATTTTCTGGATGACCCTCGTAGATACAAATGTCAGCCAGCATTTTGTCCCCTCTCTCCTCAATATCTATCACAGTTGTCAGTTAGCATCAAACTGACAAGAGCTGTTCATGAATTGGCACCCCAAAACATATTTATTTGCGTAATTAAATTAATCCGCACACCAGGCACATATCTAGAAATATATTTCATGGGGATCCAAACCAAATCTCTTAGAAATAATAATAATATAAATGTTTAATTTGAAGTAATTATATTAAAAATAACAACATTAATTAATATTGTATTATTATTACATGAATAGGTAAAAAGATGGATTAAGAATAGAGATACAACAGCATGTATTCATAATCTAACTTACATGTAGTTAAGATTGCCATAATTTGTATGAAACATATGCCCTGGGAAGGAAATTAATGTCAAGTAGATAAATACCTGTGCAAAAGTTTCTAGGTTTATCCGCAGCCAAGTTGACAGAGGGATTCTTTGTTGGTCCAGATATCCGCAAGCTCATGAAGGATAAAGACTTTGAGACTAGCATGACAATAAAGGAGAAAGAAGCTTGGGTTTCCTTCAAAGATGTGGTCAGTAAATTTCTGGGGAATTACAAGGATCCTGACTATAAAGCAATTGTTATGAATATGCTAGACAAATTTCAAGCGTTGGGTTGCTCCATGAGTGTCAAACTACATTTCCTTCCCTGAAAATTTTGGAGCAGTCAGCAAAGAACAGGGTGAAAGGTTCCACCAAGATATTAAAGATATGGAGCGCAAATATCAAGGACGATGGGACAAGAACATGCTCGCAGACTACTGTTGGATGTTAACGCGAGAGAGGCCTGAGATTGCACATAAAAGAAGAACGTCAAAAAGAAGTTTCAAAGGCAAAAGGGTACGTACGTAAATATAAACTTTGTTTGTGTTTGGTTTCGTTGTTTGTTGAGTTTACAATTTGTGTCAAACGTTCATGTACAGTGTCTCTCAAAAGTTTTAGGACAACGACATTTTAAAGTAGGCAACCCAATTTACACAAGGCGTTGGTGGGTTGCGTGTAGAGTTAGGCTCAATTTCAGGGTTGCCACATGCACAATAGATATTTATAAAATATGCGAAAGAAAAAAAAAGAAGTATTATTGTATAAAAGTATTAAAAATATCACTATTATATTGCATGTGAGAAAATTCCTTCTCAAAGAAAAAAAATAGGTCTTCTAGTATTTCATCGCTGATGAGTCTACAGAAAGGAAAAGAGGTGAGAGAAAACGAGAGGTGACAAAGGAGAGGAGAAAGAGGAAAAGTAGAGGAGAGAAGAAAGAGATGATATGCGAGGAGAGGAGATGTAGTGAGGAGAATGGAAAAAGATTCTAGGAGAGATGAGGAAAATGGAGCAAAGAAGAAAAAAGAGAAGAAAAACGAGACGAGAGAAGAGGAGACGAGAAGAGGGGAGTGCAGAGAGAGTAAAGGAGAGGAAAAGAGAAGAACGAAAAGAAGAAGAGAGAAGTGCAGTGGAGTCGGAAATCTAAGACAGGAGTGGAGATGAGTGAGATGGAGATAAGATGCGAGAAAAGTAGGGAAGGCGATATGAGATAAAAGCAGAACAGAAGGAGGGGAGAGAAGAAGGAGGAGAGAAGAACAGAAGGGACTGAAGAGAAGAGGTAGTTGCAGAAAATATCGTCTCAGCGTCAAGAATTGATGCATAGGTCAAATTGCCGACATGAAACATTCAATAACATTTTGAAATGTATTGGAGAATGTATTAGATTTAGATCGGTGCGAAATGCCTTTTGGCTTAGTTCAGAGCAAGATAAAAATCTTCCATGTAAGATCTTTGATTTTACCTGCGATTATACCACTAAAACCATGAATGTATTTTGAATATTTATAAGAATTATCCAATGTTTGTCCACTTCTCGGTTCGTTGAAATGGAGATTTTGTAATTTAATATCTCCCCTCCCCCATCGTTAATTCCAAACTGAATTATTCCGTTTCACACGGCGTGGACAATGAACACAATGGGATAGGTCTAAAACTTACGAAAATTTTCTGCCACCGGAAGGGTTTGAACCTAGGACCATCAGATTGACAGTCCTGAACGGTAAACACTACCCTACAAGCTTTCGCTCCTGAAAGTAAGTAGAAGGAGCTGACCAATGTGAAATGCAGACGCAACTCTCCTCCTACATGTAATGTGCAAACAATACTTGTTTGTAACAAAGAAAACGAAGGTAGTACGACTCGGCGAAAACATTTAATGGAGAATTGCACATGATGAGAACTTTTCATTCGATATTTGCGGATGTATACTTGCATTGAACTCGAGTGGGAAAAGGGGTAAAATTAGAATGTCCTGAATTGCACAAATATAAATAGTTATTTCATTAATATTTTTCAATGTCTTTGAAACAGTACACAACTATCGTTAGAGTATCATAATTCACGATCTTATACATGAAAATACTCCTTTGAACGTGTGTCAATTCATTTATTTGTTTATTTTTTTTTATAAATTCCATATGCAGAACAATGTAGCCACATGTAGCTCTGAACTAAGCCAAAAAGCATTTCGCACCGATCTAATACATTCCCCGATACATTTCAAAATGTTATTGAATGTTTCATGTCGACAATTTGACCTATGCATCAATTCTTGACGCTGAGACGATATTTTCTGCAACTACCTCTTCTCTTCAGTCCCTTCTGTTCTTCTCTTCTCCTTCTGCTCTGCTTTTATCTCATATCGCCTTCCCTACTTTTCTCGCATCTTATCTCCATCTCACTAATCTCCACTCCTCGTATCTCCTCTCCTGTTTTAGATTTCCGACTCCACTGCACTTTTCTCCTCTTCTTTTCGTTCTTCTCTTTTCCTCTCCTTTACTCTCTCTCCACTCCCCTCTTCTCTCATCCCGTTTTTCTTCTCTTTTTTCTTCTTTGCTCCATTTTCCTCATCTCTCCTAGAATCTTTTTCCATTCTCCTCACTACATCTCCTGTCCTCGTCTATCCTCTCTTTCTTCTCTCCTCTACTTTTCCTCTTCTCCTTCCGCTTTCTCTTTCTCCTCTCCTTTGTCACCTCTCGTTTTCTCTCATCTCTTTTCCTTTCTGTAGACTCATCAGCGTTAAGGCGCCAATCAATTTGTTTTTAACCCTTGCTGTGGCCTTTATCGCTTACAATACAATGCAAGCCTTTGTTGGTTTGTTTTTGTAAATACATACCCCTTGATCATCCACTAAGCTTTTGTTAATGGCCAGGCAGGAAAGAAGACTTTGATTCCTTGAAACTCGCACCTGTAACAATGCCAGTTTAAAAAAAAAAAAAATAAACACATAAACACTGCTGATGAGTGAGTGAGTGCAGCTTTCGCGTGGACAGCAACTAGTTTTTGTCTTAATGTATTCTCTGGCTGGTGCATTCAGTTTGTTGCTAGTGCGTTTGCGATTTGGTGGTTTTTCTTTTCTTTTATGTAGCAGGCAGCATGAAGCGAACAAAGTTACAAGTGGGGCGGCTTATCGTAAACTTGCAAACGCAAAGCGTGAAAGAGGAGCAACCTTACAGAAAAATCTTGGTACAGTGGACACGTTTTTTAGGCGAAAGGAACAAGTGATTTCCGAAAGCAGTTCAAAAAGTGGAAGCCGAAGCGGAACCGGCTACATCAAGTGAACTCTGTGAAACGCAAAATGTCGAAAATATTGTGGGTTTAGTGGAGGAAGAAAGTGCACCTTAGGTAGTGTCCCCTCAGTTCGTAGGAGTTCCTGATTGTGATAGTGAGAGTGCAAATTTCGTCAGTGACGATCCTACCGAGTGGTGTCTGAATGAGTCTACAATTGACATTCTTCTAAGACGTGGAATTAATCAGAATGCTGAAAACGATTTTTCTAAATCGCGAAGACTCATAGCAGGTAAGACAAGATTTTTAAATAATAGTGTTTTTTTTTCGTAAACTTGTAAATGGCGATTCAATTTTGCGGAACTATTTGGTATATTCGTGCAGCACTGGTGCCGTTTATTGTGCATCATGCTAATTGTTCAAGGGCAAGACAAACATCGCAACTCACGGCATTGCAGACTGGAAAAGCATTTCAAATATTCTAGCATCACACGAAAAGTGGTGAGTGGTGAATTTAATTTCTCAATACATTACATAATTTTAGGTATAGCACATACAGAAAATGAATTGTTTGTTATTTATTTTTATCCTTTGTTTTTTATTTCAGTATGTTCACTAATTTTTGTATTAGCCTGTAAAAATACTGCAAATAAGTTACTACTTTTCTTTTGAGAAGGGCGCACATTAAGTTTGTGCCTAGGGGCGGCTAGGAAGCTTAATCTGCCACTGACAATAATACTTGTTTTTTTTTTCTTTCGCGTATTTTATAAATATCTATTGTGCATGTGGCAACCCTAAAATTGAGCCTAACTCTACACGCAACCCATCAACGCCTTGTGTAAATTGGGTCGCCTACTTTAAAATGTCGTTGTCCTAAAACTTTTGAGAGACACTGTACACATACATTGCTCCTCGTGGTCAATCGTCTATTTTATGTGCGTTACCTTAATAAACACAAATGAACATAATACGTTGGTGCTTTTTTTCTAGAAACCACCATAATGGGATGTTAAAAGTGTAAACGCAAGGGAACTTTGTGTTTTTCTCTCGACCAGAGGCGGCTCGTGCGATCTGGCAACAGTGGTTTTCTTCCATTTAAACCTATAAAAAATAAAATCAATTGCTAATAAATCAATTTGCATCACCAAACATCGATTTTACATAGATTTAAATGGATCAAAACCACTGTTGCCAGATAGTGCATGCAAAATTGTTCGCGAAAATTCCTTTTCACATAGGATTTCGGCAAAAATATCGATATCGATTGTACAAAAAATCCTGACGTGATGGGGAAAAAATGGAGGTCATTTTCGAAATCAGCATATAACAGATTATTTTGAGGACTGATTATTTCTTCCGAGAAGAAGGAGGATAGAGGCAAAATGAAGTGTCCTTACTATGCATTGTGTAAAGGGACAAAGAAAAACGCGGTGAAGTTTTTCGAGCAGTGTTTGTATGTAGAGCCTTTGAGTGAAAGGCCGCGTTACTTCGGGCGTTGGCTGCAGAAGTTTACATGCAGCAGTGGCGTCGAGATCTCTGGGTATGGAAAATTCGCGAATTTGATAGTGCTATCGGCAGCAAATTGCAGTTAGATATTCGTGGACTGTTTTTGTAGATTTAGTCTGCCCAGTGGACAGTTAACAGTGACCTGTGTTCCGGACATTTGAAGTTTCGCGTGATTGACAAAAGAGCGCGCGGAATTTTATTTAAATACAGACTGTTTTTCTCGTGGCAACTTTTATAGCGCGAGAAGTGAAAAGAACAGTGTAAGTGTGTAGTTGTGAACTGAGAATTGCTAATCGAGGTGACGACGTTGATACCAAGTTCGACTTTTGAACTATGAATGCGATGGTGAATGACTTCGAGGGATAGACGTCGAAGATCTTCGAGGGCAAGAAGAAGCGGCGGAAAGAAGACATCAAGGAGCTTCTGCCAATAGTGTTTCCCCCCTAGTGTCGAGAGCTCTCGAGATGTTTACTTTTATATCGGAAGTGTTGATTACAGTAAAAATGAAAGCGCAGCGCTGAGTAAATTTCGTAAGTAGGTCGACCATATTCTTTTAATTGAGGTTGAAGTGTTTATTTTCTGTTTATTAATCTATGAAACTAACCTAAGATTAATCTAAGGCAACTGGAGGTAATTTTTGTATTAGTTGTAACTATGTAAAACAAAGCCCTCCAGCTTTCCAGGGCAAATTAAAAATGTATTAACCGCTAGTTTATTTTAGAAGTTTGTAATAAAAAAACAGTAAAGAATCCTTGGGTTTTCTTAAGCAGTTTTAAAGTGTAAATTAGAAATGTAAAACCAAAAATATGTTGTAGCGTAAACGAAACTGCGACACAAAAAGTCCAAAAACAACTTTTATCGTTATAAGCACACCCAATAACATAAAACTTAGCAAACACGTCTCTTGTATTTTTCAACAGTTTCAATTTCGCAGGCCTGTGTAATTAATGTACTGTAAATTACTATGACTGATATCAAATTGTGTGAAATATATACTTTTACATTGACATTCGTTTTCTAAATGGGAGATGTGGCCATCCTTGTCCCCCTTCCAGACGTCCATGCCCCTATATTATTACACTTTCATCTAGGAATTTAGGGTGGAGGAATCTTGTCGCCGTTATTAAACGATAATATGCTCTTAAAGAAAATGAAGTATTTTCAATCCTATGCAAGTTCAAAGCAACTACGGGGGGGGGGGAGGGGAGAAGGTGCAGTGCGCAACTACAGGGGGCAGGCGGCATTGCCCACCAACCTTGGACGGAAATTCTAGAAGGGCAAGGGGGCAAACATTGAACTAAAGAAGAAAGGCTAGCAGAATCTTAGTGACAGGACAAAAGGATACTCAAGACGGATTTAGTTTTCACGTCTTTCTTGCATTTTTTTGCAACTAGATCGAAATGCATCCATTTGCTTTTTTACTTTAACTATTTTCTTGATTTGTGCATATATTGTGAACTATGTTGCTTAATTTCAATTTTTAAATGATAAAAATTTAGCAACACATACAACTAAATGGAAGTTTTAATTTCTTGTTTGTTTTTCTACAGTGCATTCCCTGACATTCGCTACGAGACTCGACGGCAAGCGGCCCGGCATCAGTGCTTGTCTTTCCCGGTGAACGGGTCCGCGACAGTCGGTAGAGTCGGCTATTAAAATTACATATTCATATTGTGTACTAACCTTGACTACAGAAGGTGTTGAAAATGATGTCCCTCTGCTGCAACACATTCCTGGCACCTCCGAAGGAAATTGGCATTTTACGCGGTGGCTCAGTCGTTAACGCGTCTGACTACCATGCTAAAGGTCCCGGGTTCGATCCCCGGCCGGTTCAAATTCGGGAACTTTTCTAACGATGGAAGCGGCCCCGGCGCCCACCCAGCGTCGAATAACATTGGTACCTGGGGAAACTTGGGGGTAAAGGCGGTCAGGGGCGTGGTGCTGATCACATCACCCCCACTCACGACCGGATCACGAAAGTGTGGGGTGTTACCCCCACAGCCCCTATACGCCTTCATGGCGTGGTGCTAAGCACAGGGGAACACTTTACTTTTTTACGTGCAAGTTCGTCTACTGTAATTCTCGTACAATACTCTTTTTTAACTCACGGATGGTTTGGTTTGGTTTGATTTGGAGTTTTAAGTCCACTTTGTGCACAGTAAGGCTAATCGGGACTGGACCTACAGTTTACACTATGTGCCTCCACCGGGTATCGAACCCGGGACACCTTGCTCTCAAGGCAACGACGCTACCACTGTGCTATAGGTGAGGCCCAACTCACGGATGGTGTGCGGATTGTGTTTGTATACTTTATTTTTTAGATTTCCCATTTTTCTTTCGAGGTTTAATATAGTGGTCCTACATAAAACGGGAACACTAGGAAATTTCGTTGCAAAATGTCGTCTCACATCTTCACAATTCCTCTTGAGCTTAGTCTCTGCCCCACGGCCATCTGTAACTCTACTGTAAATAACTTGCACTCTGGGGTGGTTTTCTTGAGACTTTTCAAGATGGCTAGGCGCAAAGTCTTCTCCTGAATCTACCAGTTTGTTGTAATGTAAACTTTTGTGGAGCCACATTAAGCCACAATCTTCAACACACGGACACGACACAATACAACTAACGAGAGAGGATTGTACTGGCGTCAGTCTGCAACGTCAACAGAAAGGGAAAGAGAGCGAAAACAACAGACTGTAGCGTGCGACTGTCGCTGACCCGTTCACCGGGAGAGAGAAGCGCTGATGCCGGGCCGCTTGCCGCCGAGTCTCGTAGCGAATGTCAGGGAATGCTCTGTATATGTCATATTGGCCTTCCTTGAACAAGCTTCGTTCGTTTCCTCGGTAGATATGGCTTAGCATTAAAGGTTATAGTGAGCTGCCTGCCCCATGCCCTCCCCCCTAATCACTGCCACCCGTTGTCCATGTAAGGATATGATTCGTCTCAACGGTTTAAGTAGAGCTCAATCAATGAAACATAAATAACACATTAATCATTTATTTACAAACGAGTTCTCATTCCTTTAGTATATACATACTGCTTTCAGGATTCACTGGCGTAATCTGAAGATTTCATCCATAACGCATTATATTTATGTTCGGAGGCAGTTTCAATCACTTCTTCACCTGGTAATGTACCGGAAAGTTCTAGTTCTTGCGCAGAATCCTGTTTTGAAGTGTTCGTTGGCAAAAAATCATTTATTTTGTTCTTGTATTTGTATCTAACAGCCAAGGACATAAAGATTAGCATACCAAGAACCATTATGGCAGAATACAGAAAGTAACTTAACGCTTGTCTATCGATTACGTTGAAAGCTGTTACGAACACTAAAATTATGTTTCCGAAAGCTATAGACAGAAGCCACGCTGCTTGCAAAACAGTTTTCATGGTTTCTGGAGATTCCTCGAAAGTAAATTCTAGTCCTGTAACAACAAACATAACTTCTGCCATTGTGATGACCATGTACTGAGGTACTTGCCATAAGATGTGAACAGAATTCGGTTCGGTGGTCGTTATAAGTTTATACGTGGTGCCACCGTCACCGATAAATACAACTAATGTATAAACACCAGCTGTTTCAAGAACAATTGCCTCGTGTTTTTGACCTGAAGAAAGTTCTGGATCAACTATAATGTATTTACCTGTGTAAAGAAACTCTTTCTCCACAGTTATCCCGACATCACCAACCAACAGAAAAGATTCAGTGTATTCTGCATTTTCCCCCTGAATCTTGAGCTTAGTCTCTGCCCCACGGCCATCTGTAACTCTACTGTAAATAACTTGCACTCTGGGGTGGTTTTCTTGAGACTTTTCAAGATGGCTAGGCGCAAAGTCTTCTCCTGAAACTACCAGTTTGTTTCTGTTCATAGTTATCAAGTATGATTTTAAGATTCCCTCTGATGGCTTTAATTCAACAGTTATGGAACTCGTATTATTTGATACAAGTGGACAACCATCTGGAATTGTGACTGTTACAACAATACTTTCACTAACGGGTGCATTCGGATTCAACCAGTACTGAAAACTGCTCATAACAGTACCATTTAAAGTAACTTTACACGGTAATCCATTTATAATTCTCACTTCTCCTTCACCTTTTCCGGGTAAAACTGGATAGGTGCTTTCGATGAAAAGTTCTAATACTCCTGCCATCAGGAAAGCAACCACAGCCAGAAATAGGCCTACGGTCATTCTTTGGAGGGAGCGAGTAAGTAAATTGCATTTCGTCAAGGATGGATAAATCCAACCTTCGAATACGGGAATTAACAACATGATGAAAACATGATTAAGAACCTGCATATGATCAGGTAATATTGTAATAGATCCTATTTCTCCATTCAATCGCGAAGCTTGGTAAATCCAGGTGGAAAATTGCTGTTCGAAGAGTGTCCAGAATAATGGGAGAGGAATGTACAATGTAATTATATTAATAATAGTTTTAATATCTTCAATTGTTGAGACATCATATGTATCATCTGCATAGTCCATCCAGTGTTTACGTTTAGTATATTTCGAAGAACATTTCCGTACTAGTGCACATGAAATGCAACGGAAAATCGGAAACATTCTGTTGCCTTCTGGGCGTTTCATAACGTATAAACTGGCTCCTATTCGGAAGATAAGGATAGCAATAGCCATTACAATCACAGGGACCCCGAAAGCTATAGCATAGCATGTATGTTGTCCAAAACATGAAACATGCTTTCTTAATATTGGCGTGACTATCGAGGAAGCAGCTCCTCCTACATTGACAATAAAATAATATATAGAGAAGTAATTTTTCAAGTAAGTAGCTTGGTCAGGAACAACAAATTGGTCCCCTCCGAAAGCGACACTGCAGGGTCTTAATAGTCCTGCAGACATTGAGACAAGCGCCAAACCTACCAGCGTTAATATCACTGCTCCTAAGGGTGTCATCGCAGACGATGTTACCAAAATATACCCAATAAGACTCACGAATGAGACGTAGTATACAGTTTTGTATTTTCCCAAATAGCAATCAGCGAGCATTCCTCCGAAAAGCGTCATCACAAACTCAAAACCAATATATCCATGGATCACTTTTGTAGAAGCTCCTTCCGTATATCCCAAATGATTTCTTAAGTACATAGGCACAATTGTTTGAGTTCCAAAAAGAGCAAACTTTTCACAGAATTCTCTTAGTAGAATAAAGTACACACCCCTCGGATAAGGAATTGGTTGAATTTCCTCCTGATCCTTCTTTAACATGATAATATCTTCACATAAATCCGTTTATTCATGACTAATTAGAGCTCTGAAGCACATAACATAATGGATTATTACAGCTTGCACCATATTCAAATTCACAGCAAACAAGAATTTTCCCTTTCTTCCTTTCTTGTATTCAAACCAATATTATGTAGAGCATTACCTTGGAGCATTACAAAGTAATTCACACAGAATAATAAACAGTCACAGTCACTTATCGACGCCAGGATTAATCATCTAGGGGCGCTGAGTGGGTGCGGAATGCGAAATGAAATTTAGAGGGTGCAACATTGAAAATTAAGAAAACACGAAACCTGTTTTATCCGCTACATCAACATATGGAAAGACAAAGCAAAAAATATTATCTTTATAACCTCCATTTAGTTGTATATGTTGCTAAATTCTTATCATTTGCAAAATTGAAATTAAGCAACAAGTTCACAATATATAAACAATCAATAAAATAGTTAAAGTAAAAAAAAACCTATTGAAGGCATTTGGATCTAGTTGCAAAGAAAGGTTTGCATCGCTTTGCGAATAATTACTATGAATTAAAATTTTTCACGAATTGGTGCGACTAATAGGGTTAACTACCGGGTCCGAACCCGCCTGAACTGACATCCGACCTCCGGGGGGAGGGGGGGGGTGATCCGCTGCCTATTCAGAAGTGAGGGGCCTGAGCAATGAATACGATTCAAACTCGTCTCTACTTCGAGAGACGAATGAAATGAATTAAAAATCTGGGAAATGACTTCTTACTTAAACATTTGTTTATCTTGAGAGAGAGCACCCGTTTCGCCTCGAAGCAATTGACATTTCCAATACATGAAATATGCTTTAAATCCATTCATTTTACGAATTAATAATACAGAAATGAGATGTGCAAAATTTCTCTGATGAACGAGATATTTTGTTTGTTGCCGGAACTCAGTTCCTGCTGCGACATTGGACATCCATTTTATTTATACTATACAAAAGTCCATCCTTTGTTACATTAATTCCATCCCTCTTACATATCCAGCTATATTCTTGCATCTGATAAAACAAGTGTAAAATAGAGACTTCTCTAAAGTCTTTAAAATACTCTTTCTCTTAATTATACGTACTAAGGGATGTTTAAAGTTTAAATAATGGATTTGTTTCTACGTGATTTATTTTATCTCTATTCCAGATGGAAGTAAAATATTTTCGGTTAGAATTCGCTTATTTACGAGTTACGTTTATTCAGTATTTCGGGAAATTTAAAAAAAAGTAATATATTCGATAAGCCCTATTCGTTTACGATGTAAATGAGAACTTGATTTCTTTAAATGAGAGACGCGACAAATCTTGTGTTTATATATTTTCTTTAGATGCAATAATGATATTAATTTGTGATTGGCGTTCCGCCGGCCATTGACAAACAACTTTAAACATTGCCTACACCAGGAAGCGAACCCAAGATCCTTTGAAAATAAGGTTTATTTTATTAGCATCAGTAGAGTTTTGTGTGTGTGGGTGTGTATGTGCGCGCGCGTGTGTGAAGTAAAAGTGGCTCTACGTTATTTGCATGAACAATGTTTTCAGAAAGGAAAGAGCTTGAGAATTCAGGCGAAACTGTCACAAACAGGAGCAGTATCTAATCTATCTAGTGTCCACCAGTTAACGTTATTGCCTTGTAACCAACAAGTTCCGAATTCGATTTTCAATGCCCACTTATTTAAGTATTCAGTAACGGCGATTGCGTGCCAAAATTCGGGGGAAAAGAACGGTTTACTTTCTTTTGGTGCCTTCCCGATGGCACCAACTGGTATCGCCGTCGCCTTGTACTCAAAGGGTCCCTGTTTCGATACCCGGTGGAAGCACATAGTGGTTCGGATCCCACTTTAAACTGTAGGTCCAGTCCTGATCAGCCTTTCTGTGCATAAAGTGCTGGTGTCCTCATGGTACCTGATCCATGTTTTTAAGCGCCGAATGGTACTTGATTGATTGATTGTTTTATTTTACTTCGCTTTTCTGCTACTTTTGGTTGATTGATAGATTTGGTTTATTTTACTTTGCATTTCTGCCACTTTTGGCTAATAGCGAAAATGAGGACGAGTGATGGTATGATGAAATTGATGAATGGGAGAAACATCCATGTCCAGGCCGGGATTCAAACCCGGGACCCCTGGCGTCGTAGCGCGATGTGCGCACACTCCGCCGCGGAGGCCGGCTGCCGAAGATTACTGTAAAAAAGTAATTTTATATGACGGTGCGTGAACTGTTATGGTTAGATCCTGAACAGTTAAGAAATTCCAAAGGGTCGTTTGTTAAAGTGGTCAATCCTTGCTTTCTCTGCACTCTGCATTTCTGAAACTTCTTGATATTAAAAGTTTTAAATACAGAAGCGCAAAAATAATCGTTGAGCCGGAAACAGTGTGTAGAATTCGAGATTTTCATCCCCTTTAGGCAAATGGTCCCCAATGTCAGAATTATACAATTTTCCTTCTCAAACCCGCCTTGCACAGCACAGCAGTCAACGTGATTTTCATGTCTGTGTAAATGTGTTTCCTCGTTATTTTGTTGGACATGGCATACCTACTGGAAATCCAGTTCCGTGTGATGCGGGCTTTACGTCTGTGATCACATAAAATTTTCACTGTAAAAATCGAACATTTCCCACTAGGGGATGTCCCGATCCCGACTTCGGGAAATGACTTCCCGACTTTTTGGGATCCCATGGAGTCGGGAAATATCGAATGGTCATTTTAAAAAGTTGTTAATTCTCGACGTTTTCTGCATTGCAAGTGTCTGGAACTTATCGGAAATTGTTTGTTTTTATTTCAGAAATGCAAAAACAATCACTTAAGTTGCAAATGACATGTAGAATTCGAGATTTTTAGAGTTTCGCGAAATTTCGAACATTCACGTCCCGAAAATTTCCCGACTTTGTCGGGAAATGGCGATTTTTTCCCGTCCCGAATGTCGGGTTTAAAAGAATTTCCCGACCAAAAAATTTCTGTCCCGCACACCCCTTTTACCCCCCCTATGCAAAAACAATTCCAGAAATGCAAAAACAATCACTTAAGTTGCAAATGACGTATAGAATTCGAGATTTTTAGAGTTTAGCGAAATTTCGAACATTCACGTCCCGAAAATTTCCCGACTTAGGCTGTGTCCAAAAGGTACAAAGTACATACTTGAAGTACAGTCTTGACGGAAGTGACGTCACCTAGTGCAGTTCGAAAGCGCCAAGCAAACGAGTGTACAAGACCAGAGCACGCAGCAAGCGAGCAGTGCACACTTGCGATCTGTGCTTGCTTTTCATTTGTTAAAAAAATGGACGTCGGAAGTCAATCAGCTGGTAGCTGTAGTTCTTCCATTGTGTGGAAATGTAAGTAAACAAATTTTTAAAATACTATGTAATTTTATTTATTGGTTTTATTCATATATGCGTGGTTTCTTTCTTCTATAGTGAGAAGTGTTTAAAAGTGAGAAAACAATTTATTTTTCCGCGATCGTAAACCATGTTGCGGAATGTGTGAAAATTAATTTCAAAGAGCAAATTTCTTTCATATTTCTATAACGTGCTGTGTTATATAAACTGCACGCCGAGTCATGTGTGTGTTGTGGCACATACAGTCGATGTTTGATAATTTTAGTTTCAAAGCAACTTTTGTTGCAATCCTCACTTGTGCTGGCGCTGCAGTCGAAGTGCAGTTCGAAAGCTTTCCGCTTCCAGGCTTCAAGACCGCACTGCGAGTATGCTCTCGAAGTATGCTCGCTTCAAGTATGGTCTTGCAGCTTTCGGACACAGCCTTTGTTCGGGAAATGGCGATTTTTTTTTCCCGTCCCAAATGTCGGGTTTAAAAGAAGGCCGAGTCTGCTGCCACGCACGTGTCAGCAGTAAGAATAAGCATCAAATTTGCTGCTGCCACGTAATTCGTCTGCTACAAATCTTAAGAACAGATTAAGACGAGAGAAATGCAAGTTTATGATTAGTGGGAATGAATGTACAGGTAATTTAGAACCTTTTTCTTTAGAAAGCATTTAGCGATATTTTTTTAATGCTAATAGAACTTAACCTTACTACGAGAGCAATTAAGTTTATTATTAGAAGAATGCTGAGGGACCTAATCTTAAAACATTTTTGTGAAAGTAATCGCTACAACTTTACAGTATGTGTTACAGACGTAATTGCATACATAGCATGATGAAATCACGATAAAACAAAGACCGAGTCTACTGCCACGCGCATCTTTTTTGAGGTTCCAGCAGAAAAAGAACGTGGCAGCAGACATGCCTTAAAAGAATTTCCCGACCAAAAAATTTCTGTCCCGCACACCCCTTTTACACCCCCAAAATAATTCCTACTGAGAAATTGCAATTATTTCCCGTCCCGAAAGCCAGGATTTTATGTAATGTGTTATATATTTTTCTTCCAGACAAAATAATGGTGGATATTACACGTGTAATTCAGGGTCATTTTAAGGGGTGTTTGCATTTGAATCACTTTATTATTTTTCTCGAGATCTTTAAGACTTTTATTTTGAACATTTCGAGATAGGGTGGGATCTTTGATCGAATGACTCATTCTTTCATTTCGAACGGGTCATTTATTCGCGAACGACACATCTCTACTGTAGTCTGTGCATTAACCATAGACATACTCTACTACGCATTAACCTGTGCGTGTGTGTGTATTGAAAACGCAAGTGAAATTTGACATTTTATTTTTCTTCATTTGTAAACATGCCAAAAGTAGTTTCACGGAGTATTGTTTGCTCCGACACAAAAGATCAAGAAGAATATAGTGAAGAAAAACCTTTGCATATTTATTATTGTTTATGTGGTCAAATGACACTAATTTTAGGTAAGCATTCTCTTTCGGGTGGACATACGAGCAAATGGTGTCCGGTGGACACTTGTCCATGTAAGAGGTCCGTGCCATCCAGTATAGTTCCATGTTAACAACTTCACGCTAAGTACACATTAAGAACACATGAAAAGTACAATTTTTTGGCAGACAGAAACCACCCTAAAAATTGAATGAAACACAATCGCGCGCAACAGAGTTTTCAAAATCGCATTCATTGCCTTTTAATGTATGCAAAATAATACCAATATTTCGAGGGTAATGAATGCGCCCAAGTTCTGATTGTTTAATTCCAATTTATTCATGGTACAAAGGCATGGTAAATTTCTCGTATCGGACAAACGGATTTCGTCAAATTTACAGGAGAAATTACTTACCGAATGCAGTTTCTTTATAGTTGTGGAAGTTCGGGGAAGTGGTTTCTTGCATCGTTCGTTCAATTTTGCCGGTTAATCATCTTTTTTTCGAAATAAATGTGTGACCGTTGCACGAGAGCTCTTGCATCCATTTACTTCCAGGTGGATGTAGCCTGTGCATGATGACGTAATCCGGGCCAGTGTTTCCAAACATACGTTTATGTAACTGGTCACACGTTTAAATACGTATGATCAGTTGAACGTGATCAACGTTTTGAAAATGACGCGTGCAGGATGCGTGGATGCTAAATTGAACGAAAGGAGTGCTAATGGAACCGAACCTAACAGGCCTAACCTAACCTAGTAGGCATACCTCATCCCCGTGATGATCTGTGGGGCTATCGTGAGTTTTTGGGCTAACGTCAATGGTTTTTGGGGCTACCCGTGCATGGTTTGTGGGAAATAAGGAACAACAGTAAGTACTCGTTAATGTAGTTAACGTAACATTCTGCATTGCGGAACATTTCTTTAGGTGAAATAATGAATTTGTAACGAAAATAATGTATATTTCTTACATTAACGAGTACTTACTGTTGTTCTTTATTTCCCTCAAACCATCCACGGGTAGCCCCAAAAACCATTGACGTTAGCCTAAAAATTCACGATAGCCCCATGGACCATCACGGGGACGAGGTATGCCTACTAGGTTAGGTTCCATTAGCACTCCTTTCATCCAATTTAGCATATACGGACAACGTCGGCTTCTAGCAGCACCAATAGATCGTCGGAAATAGATTTTCGTTGAAAACCACATGCATTCGCATTAAAATGGATCAAAACTACATTCCCGACATTCCTCCTCACCGGTAAATAATGAGCAATTGTGCCGATCGCGGATCACTCAATTTCGCTTATCTTGCACTTTCTACGCGTGGTGGGGTTGAAACATTGCATATGGACTAAGGTGGTGAAACTGTGACGGCCATTTCCTGTGTTACGGAAGGGAAGAAGCAACCAAGAAAACTTACTCGATATGTCGCAAATATAGCTATTTTCGGTGAAATTAGCTAAATGTCACCTTCAGCAATGTTTGTCAATGCAGAATACGTAAGTACGAATATTGAAATGAAAAGTAGTATGAAATTTCAGCTGTTTGTCCGATACGAGAAATTTACCCAAAGGCATATTTTCCATGGTTTATTTTCTAGGAAAGATTTTACAATACCGGACAATTCCCCGATTTCGTTCATATTTCGCATACTCAATAATTTAGGGCTCCTAATCACGAATCTGCAGTTAACATTTGGCGCTCACGTGTGTGTGTGTGTGTGGGGGGGGGGGGTGAGTGTCCGTAATCGCAACCGACAATGCATGATTGCTCATTATGTACTGGAAGATTTGTGTTTCTATGAAACTTACATTTTCTTACGGTGCGCCACACACCTTTCACGCATAGCCTCACAAACCATTCACTGTAAGGTTAGATTAGGCAAGTACAGTTAAAGGTATCAGTTCGTTATATCCGAGACTCTTTAAAATTGGATATTTTATGTTTTGTATGGTTCGTACTTACCAATTGTGTATTGTGGAACATATTTGAAGCGGCGATTAAGGTTTTCACACAATTAGAAATATTTTTTACACTAAAATAAGCCATTTCTTGAAGTGTTACGGAACGCACGTCATGGTGCGAGCCCCGCAAACCATTCACGCATAGCCCTAAAAACCATTTGGAATCGTATAACCATCCATGAATAACCCCACGGACCATTCACGGAAGGTGAGGTTAGGTTCAGTTAGGTTAGGCAAACAGTTAAAAGACGTCATGGTTACATTTTCACTTAAATTGAAGCAACGGGAATTGATTTCCGGTTGAAATAGGTTGAAAGAAAATGCTACGACAATGCTACAGAAACTGATTTCCGTAATTAGTTTCTCCTGTAAATTTGTTTTTTGGAAATTCCACACGTGAGCATCAAATATTAAATGCAGAGTCGTGATTAGGAGCCCTAAATTATTGAGTATGCAAAATATGAACGAAATCGGGGAATTGTCCATTACTGTAAAATCGCTCAGTCTTATATTTATGTCTGCTAACACATACTTCAGAGTTTTAGCAATTACTTAATTCTTGTTTGTTTGAGAATGATTTTTCACTTCCAAATACTCCTAGATGATTTTTAGGTGTTAAGCAATTTAATTTACCTCATTTATTATATTTTTAATAAATGAAGGATTCACAGTGGATGTTCATTCATATGTTTATGAATAAAAACTTATTGAAATTGCTATGTGTATAATATGGCCTAGTTTCTGCCTCTAGGTCTATTGGAACTGAACATATCGCTTCACATATCCATCTACGTTAGTGAATTCTTAGTAAGTTTGAATGCATGGAAATCTATGGTAAACCTAAGTTTCTCTTCACAGATTGCCCAATTGAAAAGTTGCCCTTGAGACGCAGGGATGGTGCTCGTGTTATTGATGGAAGCAAACATGCTCATAAAATTACTTGTGACCAAGATGAAACAGTCTACTTAAAGAGAGCAGAAGGCATAGAGAGGCAATACAGGATGAAGTGCAAAAAGTAAGTAGTATTTTGTAGGAAGAAGTGTTTTCTCAAATTATTGTCTTTTGAATGTAATTATATCTGCACCTACATGTGTTGATGGTTCTGTAATATATTAACATTTGGCATTACTATAATAATGTTAAAAATAATAGAAAAACAAACACTACAACATTAGATGGTTGGTTTTGGACCGTGTGGAAACTGAAGCTAGAGGTTGGAGAGATTCCAGGATTATTCTGTGGTTGAACAATTTTGATAAATATGTGCAGTGAAATCCCAATTTTACATTTTCTCCCCTTACGTATACATTTGACCTTCATGGGCCTAACATAGAAAAATGTTACATGAATTTTACATTTTCCTACATTGTAAGTTTTGTTTACCCTTTGCCCTTGAAAATTGAGGTTCCACTTTATGTACAAAAAAATTACACCCAGGTTTGCATAGCCAGAAGATTCAGATGTTTTCCCTATACCACCTCTACAGGCCACTTCTTGTTTCAGGCCGTGACTGACAACCACTGGAACAGTGTTTTTTCTGCTTTAATTAAATTTTCTTTACAATGGCCCCAATATTTCCTTCCAGAACTTCACTCTTTGTGTTGTTGGATAAACAACAATTTTAATGCTAAAATTCAAGTGCACAGCCTTGAAAGTTTAACCTTTAGCGAACAAGCGGTAGCTATGTTTACCACCTTCTGATGACAGCAATCAATGTATAATTTCTTCAGAACTACACACAATATTTCAGTTTTGTCTTTTTTTGTTCATTTGCATACTTGAATGACAGGCATATTCTTCTTTCTCCTTATATGCAAAGAATTTGTGCCCAATATTGTTGGCAGAATGTAGACATTGATGTACTGTGAACTTGCTGCAGCCAGTTCCAGTCCGAGCATTTTGCATATGTGTGTGTGTGTGTGTATGTTCTTAATCAGTTTCATTTAATCATTCTTGCCCCAAAAAGTCTATGAAAATACAAAAATTTTCACCCATCAGGTGTGGTCTGTTGCTGTACTACAAGCACGATCTGAAGAACAACGTGAACTTTATTGTGAAGGGTGCTGTGAAGAGTTCTGGTGAGGGCCCCATGACTGACATCTACAATCAAGTTGCAGTCGAAAAGCCAAAGAAGATCATGGTTACGAAGCATACGAAGAACATGGGGAAATTCAGCTCTGTCACAGTTTCAACAATAGACGAAGAGGAAGATGAAATTGAAGCTGTAAGTATTTTACCGACTTTAAAATTGGAACTGGACATAATTAAAACTTTTTACTTTGTCAGTTTGGAAATGTATCGTGAGTTGTAAGAACGGCCCGCGAGGCCGAAACATGCCCTCTCAATAAAGACGATATTATTATTATATCCAGTGAAGAGAAAATGTGTTTCCTCTTTCAACTGGAACTAACCCTTTCGTAAAAATATACTGTAAACCAGAATGGTTTGAAAATTTATTTTCAAATACAAGCCAGAGAATCTGTTGAAGTTGATGTTACTAATGCTGCTTTAGATCTTTTGCTGTGAGTGACCAATTAAACCAATATTAAATTTCAAAATTTTCAAGCAAAGAAGATGTATTGGTCAGGGTTTCGGAGCGGAGTGCAGAGCGTACTAAAGGAGCGCTCCGGAGCGACTTTGAAGCGTCAGTTCTACTCCGCTCCTCGCTCCGGAGCGGAGCGTGGTACAACAGCAATCCGCTCCGGAGCGGAGTGGTTCGACTTTCTGAGTCGCACGCTCCGATCCGGAGCGGAGCGTGATATAACAGCACTCCGCTCCGGAGCAGAGTGGTTCAGCTTTTTGAGACGTACGTTCCGCTCCGGAGCGGAGTGGTTCGACTTTTTGAGTCGCACGCTCCGATCCGGAGCGGAGCGTGATACAACAGCACTCCGCTCCGGAGCGGAGTGGTTCGGCTTTCTGAGACACACGCTCCGATCCGGAGCGGAGCGTGATACAGCAGTACTCCGCTCCGGAGCGGAGTGGTTCAGATTTCTTAGACGCACGCTCCGATCTGGAGCGGAGAGTGAGACGACAGCACTCCGCTCCGGAGCGTGGTGCTTTTGACAGCACGCTCCGATTCGGTTTAAGAGGTTTTTTTACACGAATGCTGTAATTCAACTATGAATAATGGGAATGTGCACATTAAAGCCGACTTCCGTGACGGAGTGGTTATAGTAGAACCACATGGAAAAGAGCCTGTTTCCACGTACTCTAGTTGTTTGTATGATCGCCTCCGCTTGGAGGGGAGGGACAGAGTGGATCATGCTTCCTTATGGCCCTAGTCGAACGGGTGAAGGGGGAGGTGTGCAGGGACTTCTGGCCGAAGCTTTTTTGTTTGTGGTCGCTCTACAGCACAGCACCCTATGACGTCAGGGATCCTTGGGGTGGTTCAAATCCCGGCATGGGCTTGTACAGGGTCAACGAAGTTAGTAATAAGTTTGTTTTATACACTTGTATGTTGAATTGTATCTTCTGCAAATATGCTGTATAAAGAAACAAACTGCCGGAGTACTAAGTGAGGCGAGTGTACAATCTTTGTGTGTATCGTTCATCAATTTAATCATAACATCGATCATCCCCATCTTCGCGACAAAGAAGAGAAGTAAAATGAACTAAATCAATCAATCAATCATGCGCATTAAACATTGGTAAAACAATACAAGAATGTTGTTATGGCTCAATAGAGAGAGAGGGGGGGGGGAGAGATATAGTACGTAAATTGTTCATTTGATGCAAGTTGAAATATGAATTACGTAAATAGTATTTCTGTATTGAGATGTACTATTTTGTATTGTAACTCTTAGATATAAGAGTTTGACTGTTATGTGTTGTATGGGTTACGAATAATTTCAAGCAATCAGTTTTTCTGCTTTGCGGATTTCTCCGACCCACCTCCCTCATACAACAGACAGCTTCGTTGTGTGCCGTATTCTGTGTTCCTTGCAGGTGAATCAGTGCAATCGGCTAGCGCATTGGTCTTGTGCCCGTTTCAAGAGGGGAGGAGGGTGAAACATAGCTTGTTTGTGTGTGCTTTCGGGGTTGAGAACTTCGTTCGCTGCGCTGTACGTTGCGTTCGACGTATCCGTAGAGACATCGCCTTTGCCAGACAGATCCATTGTTGACAGTTGTATTAGAATTATGCTACACCAATTCTGGCTAGATTGTTCACTTTTAAAAGTATTACTTGCGCGTGTTGTTCTTCTCTTCACTGTCATAAAAAGAAGCCTTTAAAGCCTGTGTTCTCTTGTATCATTACATGCATATTATGTGTGCTTGTCAACGGTGATGTATGGACATTTAATGAAATTTTTAACGCCGCTGATACATGGACGTCTTCAGGATATTTTCCAGGAAGGGACAAGCAAGGTATTTTTCCAAGGGAGGGGGCAGAATGAGGCAGAATTTCCCCAAAATAGTATTAGCTACTCCCTTTAAAAAATTCTACAGTTTGAAGTTATCATGTTTCTGCAACGCCCTTGCAATAATTGACATATATTACTGTGACTGAAATGAAATTATATGCGTGAAATATGAGTCTCGGTTAATGGAATTATAAGGGGACTAGATTTATTAAATCAATATACAAGAACAACAAAGAAAAATCCGTAATTGTTAATTCTATGCATCATTAGCCACGAGAATCATGGAAGATCTATACTGTAATAATGAATTGAAGGAAATCATGCCGAGTTTTTATTTATAGTCTACCTGTTCAAGTAGGAATGGAAAGGTGCACAAAAAGAATTACAAAAATGTATGTAAAAGAAAACCAAGTATTTCGATCAAGCTATTTCTATAATTGTAATCAATAATGACCAATTGTCATTTCAACTAAGTATAAGTTTCAATTTGTCTTTACAGGACTATTAACTTTGCCTTGCCTTTAATCGTATATTTCTCATGATCCGTAATTTTAAACAAATCCTAGATAAGTCGGCAAAAAAATAGGACACCGAAACTATGGAAAAGAAATATACTGTGATAGAGAAACAAACACAAACCAATGACATTAACGTGGGTAAAACCAAAACCATTTGTCGTTGAGAGCTGAACTCACATCCACGAACTCGCAGAAATATTCCCATGGAATTCGTTATTCGTCTGATATTGAATACCCAATGATGCTTTCTGTTATGTAATAGACACTTATGAAGTGAATACATTATTAGGACTTTGTCAGATTTCAGAAAACACACACATACGTAAAAGATATGAATAAGAGGTTGTTCATTTGGAAATTAATTTCCAAGTTGTATTTTTATGCTCTTGTGAATAGATGTAAAGGAAAGTGAAGTCTCTTATTGTTAAACAGAATTACAAATTTATATTTGCTTAAGGATTAATTTATCACAATATACATTGCAATTATACATTCAACATACGTTGAAACAATGCCTTTTGTTATGGACTTTTAGTGGATTTAAGACTCAACAATACGCTATCGAGAATAGACCTACAGTTTAAATCCTACCTAAAGTGGGATTCGAGCCACTATGTCCCTCCACCGGGTATCGATCCCAGTGCCCCTTCATTACAAGGCGACGTTGTTACCACTATGTTATCGGGGTACAGCGCGCTATATTTTCTTCAGTACATATTTATCAATTCTCTCCTTACCATCGTCGCGATTAAGCAAAATTCAAAGCTAAGTAACAAAAATCAAATCAAATGCCATCAGTGAGGAAGGCACGTCTTTCTCGCAGCCCTGTTTTCCAAAATAAAACCATAAAATTCAGGACATGCCCCTATCCAAGTAGATAATATTACATTTTGTGTTTATCACGGTTATTAAGGTTTATACATCTTGTTTCGACTTATCTGCTGACTACACATTGTTCATTACTGAAAACTTGCTTTCAGTTTGCTGTGTACAACGTACTCAATACAAAAAAAATATTAAATTTATACCTATACGTTTTCTGGCTTTCTAGACTCAGAAAGTTAAATATAGCAACATTCCATTCGTAGTTTTTCCAAATTTTTTGCAATTTTCTTATAACCACCATGCCTATTTCCAGGTTACTGCTTACAAACTTGAAATGTTAGATATGGCAACCAGACATTTTGTAATTTTTGCAGTAGTATACGTATGTAACCATTAAATACCCATTTCAACTTCCTGCCTTTAAAATTGGGAATATGAATCGATATGACAACCCTGTATTTCATACTATTTTTCATACATATTCCCTTGTTCGGCTGTATACAAACAGCATTCAGATTTTCGACTTTATACCTTCATAAAATTAAACCAAATGTGGCAACTTACATTTTTGGTTTAGCCGGTTTTCAACTTTCTAGTGTCAAGATTTTTAAAAAGTTAGATATGAAAACTCTGTATTTCAAATTAAAACGTTTCCTAATTGGCCGTGTTTACGGTAACATTAATTAGCATGATTCCGATTTTCAACTTCATACATTCAAAAATCGAAAAGTTAAAATTAGCAACCTGAATTTCCAATTACTTTAAACTTTTCCCTTTCGCTACATTCAAAGTATCATACATAACCAGCGTAAAAGAAAGTTAGATATGGCAATCATGCACCAGCGAGTGTATTGCATGAACGCCTGTCTGCCTTTTATCTTTCTCCGTACAAGTCGCTTTTGGCTTTTAGAAGGTCGAATGGATTCTCTGCAGTAGTTTCACCAGTGTTACTCGAACCAATATTCCGGAATAACTCACTTCTCCCGCGACGTGGACTGTAACGTCGGGCCGATATGCCGAAGTGCTTAGCCCGAACTAGAAGTTGAACCGAAATGAGTTTCAGTCGTAATCCCTGGTGGCAGGAAATGAGAGAGTGGTTCCATTCTCTCAACTTATAAAACCACAGGTGGCACACCTGCTATTGAAATATATTGTCCCCAGAAGTAGTGGTAGAGTAGTAAAAGTGATAATGAAAATGTAATAATAATACTAATAATATCGTTCTCTTCACGAAAACAGTCCAGTGATGATCGAAGCTTCCCCATGCCTCCTCCATACCCCTGGCCCTCCAGGTTTGCCACACTTCTTCTACGCTTCACAGTTGACACATTTCGCGTTGTACGTATGCAGTTGATTGTGCCTTCCCTGGTGCCTTGTGTAAGGATTATTCCTTGCTTATTGGCAACACTGTAGGTGAGTGACGTAATCTTGTCTGGACTGTTTCCGTGGCGTTAGCTTTAGTAATAATCAGTTTTATAACAACAATAATATTTTCAAATGCCGTACAAATTCCACAAACAAAATTACTAATGTACAAGGAACCTTTGATCGTTAGCTTTCTGTATACACTCGTATTATCCAACCTCGGAGCGCTCCGGAGTGGAGTGGGCAAGTTCTTAGAATATCGCTCCTCGCTCCGGAGCGGAGTGAACCGTTCGCTAAAATTTCGCTCCTCGCTCCGGAGCGGAGCGAGAAATTTCCCGATTCCCGCTGCTCCGGAGCGGAGCAGGCTAAGACATCGCTCCGCTCCGGAGCGGAGCGAACCATTTCTTAGAATCTTGCTCCGGAGCGTGGGCAACAGCCGGAGCATTGATCCGCTCCGCTCCGAAACCCTGGTATTGGTGTGGTTTTCTCATTAGTTTAACCTCTTAACTTGCCAATTGTATTATGAAAGATGGTTTAAAATTTCTCTGATTTGTATTACTAAACCCTAACAGTAAAAAACTAAGAATACATAATGTGAAGTGTTTTTTAGGGCCACATATGAACTTATTGCACCAAAAGTATAAATTAGACTTCCAGAATTATTGTTTTAAGGCCACTTTATGCACAGAAAGGTTAAATGGAACTGGACCTACAGTTTAAAGTGGGATCCGAAACACTATGTGCCTCCACTGATTACAAAGTGACTATGTGTAACGAAATATTTTTGGAGGTTTTAAATGGTTTTTTTAAAATTAAAAACCAGCAATCTCTCGATCTTTTATATTAAGGGGTCAATACAGTAAAATCTTATAGTTTCCCCTGTAAGTTAAATGTTGTCTTGAAGCTCTGATTTCTTGACATTACAAATTTTATTACTTTTTCCATTGATATAACTCACAATCTCAATAAAATTAAAGTTCGAGGTTCGAGTCCTGGCATGTCCATGCATGTTCCTTTCAACAATTAAATAAATACGGAGAAACTAGTACTCACTTTTATCCGCGAAGCTGTTTTTTCTTCTTTTTCGATTAATTTCAGTGGCCACTGCCACCATCCTCGTTGGAACTTGCTGCGCTGTTGCTTGGCGTGCGTCTTTTGTTCGTAGTTCTCTGGCTGCCGTTAGGTGCGCTGTTCGTCTTGGTACGTCGTCTGCTATTTCCGGGCGATAACTGCTGCAGTAGTGGAATCCAAGTATGGTGCGGCCCTAGAGGTACAAGAGATAACCAGACTATTGGAAGTTTGTCTAAAACACAATTACTTTCAATTTGAAGATAAATTCTACAACCAATCCGAGGGCCTTGCGATGGGCAACCCGCTATCAGCTCCTTTAGCCAACATCGTCATGCACCTGGCTGAAAAAGAGATACTCCACACTCCAGAACTACAACACATCCGATATGGAAGGTACGCGGACGACACAATAGTTGTATATAAAAAGGCAGAAGAACTCAACCTCCTAGTGAACAAACTAAATAGCATCCACCCCAGGCTCAACTTCACCGTAGAGCATGAAAAACTTGGTAAAATCAACTTCCTGGACATCACCATTAGCCGTGCACTTAAGGTGTATATGATGCGGAGTGTGAGTGCAAGGCTCATTACATCGGCAGGTCCATCAGATCTGTCAATGAAAGAATCCAACAGCACCTAGCAGATGCGAAAAAAGCCCAACCCACTACTGGTCTTGCTAGACATATCAAATACAATAGCCATAAAATTCAAAAGGTTCGAGTCAGACACACTGCCCACACGCTCATAGACACCAAAATCAAGGAAACGCACGCCATAATGCACTTCCCGCACGAACTAAACATCGATAGCGGGCAAGCGCACCATACTTGGATTCCACTACTGCAGCAGTTATCGCCCGGAAATAGCAGACGACGTACCAAGACGAACAGCGCACCTAACGGCAGCCAGAGAACTACGAACAAAAGACGCACGCCAAGCAACAGCGCAGCAAGTTCCAACGAGGATGGTGGCAGTGGCCACTGAAATTAATCGAAAAAGAAGAAAAAACAGCTTCGCGGATAAAAGTGAGTACTAGTTTCTCCGTATTTATATACTACCGCGTCTCTCTTTTCCCAATCATGAACAATTAAATGTTAAATAAAATTTACATGTGTATTTACATTTACCACACCAAAGTAATCATGGATGTCAGAATTGGTTCAGAAAATTATTGGCGAATTCACCAAAATTGATAAATGTTCTATTTAATGACATCATTAAAATATATTATGTAAATCATAATTATTAACTTTCATTTAATTTCAGCGTGAAGTTGCAGATTCGTATGCAAATAATGCGAGAATTATTGAGAAGCAGTTGGAAAGGAAAGGCATGAACAAGAGGAAGCTGATCGAGCAACAAGCGCAGGCAGAACTGGAGGCCAAGAGGAACAGAGTGCGTGGAACGTTGATTGATAAGTGAGGAACTTACCTGTACTGGTTTCGTGTGAATGAGTATGTTTTGGAAGACTGATAAAAAAGGGTAAGGAATTTTGTGTTCAAGTTAGGACTGTCTTAAGGATAAAGAGGCAGTATTATTTTTGAAAGGACTTCTGTAAATAATAAACATGATTTGTAAATATAAAGTGATTACTACATTTGCTTTGATTTGAAACTAGGAACCTTCACTTCCAGTCACTGGATAAAGAAATTAAACCATTTTTGGTCTAACCTGCTGTTTCACCCCACAGTGTTCTTACTACAGAATAAGCCCTTAAAGAAGACTGCAAATAAGCTCTGAATATACTAAAGTGCAAATCACCAACCCTGAGACCTTCTGTAAACAAAGAGTCTCACCGATTCGATGTATCACTCTGCGTCAGCTGATTCATGACCACAATCATCTGCTGTTACACTCATAGTTCGCCACACCTATTCATTTTATATAAGAACCTCTGAATGTGAGAACCCGCTCTCAAAACATCAGACGAATATGCAGCCGCATACATTGTTACTTTCCCGGTCATTTTCTCTTTCATAACCGTTAAAACTGCAGACACTGACACACCACTGCACTGGGATACCAACTTAACCTCTTCTTTTACTGGTTTCTCAGGATACCACAGACAGAACGTTACATAAATATTGAGTAGAATCTGTTTCTCACCCCTTTTCAAAGGCTGTCCTTGCTCGGAGAACACGAAGACCTTCCCGCATGCATAGAACTCGCAATGTTATTTTCCTAAGGACAAGTCAGGCAATGCGATGAGTTGTGTGAATTGCTGTTCACATTATTATTTTTAGAAAATAACCAATGTTATAAAATATCATTATGTATGAGCCTGCAGGCACATTTACTTTGATAAAACATTTGCAATGTGAACCTGCACTGCCACATCCTGCCTTTTAGACCAGACCTTTAAATTTTAGAAAAAAATCTTTATCACTGAATTTATAATTAATTTACAGAATTTCAAATAGAAAGTAACAGAGGCATCTCCTGAATGCATGCGTCAATTGTGGGAAAAATGACAGCTTGCTCTGCGACGACGTTAATGAGCATCTCTACATTCTAATTTCTTCATATAGGAGAAGTATTTAGTTTACACGAGAGCGCTCAACTAAGCTTATATTACATTTCTTGAATCTGATGCATGCGTCAATTGTGGGAAAATAATTATTACTTTCTTTCACTTCAGATTCAAGAAATGTAATATAAGCGTAGTTGAGCACTCTCGTCTAAAATAAATACTTCTCCTATATGAAGAAATTAGAATGTAGTAGGGATGGGACCGATTAATCGGTATCGGCCTATATAGGCATATCGGTTTATCGGTAAAATTATCGATTATTTTACCGATCAGATATATCGATAAATATCTTATAATTTAGTGCAAAATTCTGCCATTTTGTTGTAATTTTTATGGATAATTTCCATGCTCTTCTTTCTAAAAATTAAATGTCTAAATATTTAGCTTCTCTTGCACTATAGTCACCTCAAAACACACATTCATTAAGGAGATCAATGAACATTTCAGGTTCTTCAAGGGCCATTTTTAATTTTATATCGGATCAGTAGAATATCGGTTATCGTTATCGGCCCATACCTAGAATGTAGAAATGCTCATTAATGTCGTCGCAGAACAAGCTGTACTTTTTCCCACAATTGACGCATGTGCAGCATGCACCGCATGCATTCAGGAGATGCCTCTGGAAAATAATATGCAAGTCTACTTTCAACAAATATCTTAGCTAATCTAACTACGAAAGAATTTTAATCTTCTTTGTCAACACACCCAAAGGAAGCAAGAAAGAAATTGTCCAACTCAGTACAAAAAATATTTCCAGAATAATAAAAAACTGAGTATCGTCGTATAATAAACTAAATATGCTGACCAAGGCAGTAATTTATTTTATTAAAAATATAAACTAAACGTAACGTTTCAACCTTCTAGCAAGGTCTTCTTCAGACTCTGTATCAAGTACAAAAGTTACGTTTAGTTTATATTTTTAATAAAATAAATTACTGCCTTGGTCAGCATATTTAGTTTATCATAATCATGGAAACAAGGCTTAATCGTCGTATAAGCGCACCCCGTCCGCCTATGGTACCTGATAGACGACACCTTTGGGTTTCATGGTGATGGTATTTTATTTATATATCATGCGAGGTTAGGAAGAAAGTTCGCGCCTCAGTCAATGCGATGAGTTGTGTGATGATGCTGTCTGTTTCTGAATTTGACTCAGACCAATCGTACGTATATATCGTCTCCTTCCTTCCCTCGCCTCATGAAGCTCGTCCATCCTATCGGCCAACTTTTTGCTTGCAACCCGAAAAAGAGAATCAGGATTCTGCAAGTTTTTCATACCGCTTATTTTGTGAAGATTGTCCATAAAAATCATCTCGCACGGTGGACAAAATTCAGGCGCTATTTTGCTTAAGTCGACAAGCCTCATGACATCCTCACCTCCATCGAATGTGTATGCAAAAATCTTGTGCAGCAGTTCGAGTGGTAAGTCGGTTATACGAGTTGTCATTTTCACGAGGTGTTAATTAAATAGAAGTTTCTCTGTATTTATATAAATTTTCTCAGGGAAAAATACAAAATGCACAATCAACTCAAAATTCAATAAGATTCTATTTACTAGAAAAAAACACTTTTAAACTTACGATAATTGATAGAATGTAACTTAAAAATAACAATAGTTATAATTATAATTTTTTTTTCAGCTCTGGTATTTATATATAAATTTTCTCGGGAAAAAAATACAAAATTCAATACAAATACAAATTTATGCAAATTCAATCTGTATGAAAAAAATGACTTGAACCGCCTTCAAAATAAAATAATTGTAGCTATTATGATAAAATTTTCAGCTATGTTATTTATACAGAATTTCCGGAGACAAGAAGTAACATCTGATCACATCAAAACTTAATTTGATCGATTAGTGTGTATACTTAGTCTGTTACTATTTTTGGTTTTGGTATTTACATATAATTTTTTGGGGCTCAAATCAAAAACTATATACTTAAAAAAAATGGAAAAAACCCACAAGTGTCTGTCAAGTAAACTGGAAGTAGACCGGAACTAAATTTGTGTGGGTGTAAGTGTAGGTGTGGGTGTGTGTGGGTGTTACGTACTTTTAACTCGTAAGAAATTATGACACTCGTACCAAGTACGAGATGAAAAAAACCCACAGATTTGCAATAGTATAAAATCAACAAAAACATCATCAAAATAGGTTTACCATTGTGGTTAAATTAATAAAAACAATAGGCCTCGTACCAAGTATGAGGTGAAAAAACACAGATTTGCAATAGTATACAGAAACATCATCAAAAATAGGTTTACCATTGTGGTTAAATTAATAAAACAATAGGCCTCGTACCAAGTATTACTTTGAAGCCCTAAAAATACACTACTTGTACTTATAAAAAAACTGGAAAAACCCACAGGAGTCTGTCAAGTAAACCGGAAGTGGACCAGAAGTAAATAGGTGTGGGTATGGGTGGGTGTGGGTGATACGTAAAAATTGGATGTCATAGGGGAAATTATCTAAATCTTAGAATTTTTATACAATAAAATTGAAATTTAAGCTCTTGCGTAAAACAAATTTTCAGTTTTTTACACTTGGAAAATCAGCTAAAATCATGATTTTCAGTTAAATTACACTAAGGGCCAGTTTTTCAATGTCCTGTTAATCTTTCTGTTAACTAACTGCCAGTTGGAGATAACAGCCAGTCTTACCCAGCACCGGGTTTTTCAATGTGAAAGTAACTGCCAGTTAACTAAACCATGGTTCGTTCTCCAAAACAGTGTGTTGGCAATTCTGAAGCACGGAAATTACAGGAAATCGATCTGCGCACCATCTGTTAGTATAGTTTCAAACCACGTCGACTGGCACACAGCCTGGAGTTTAAATATAGAACTACAAGCACGCCACGCTTGAAAGCACGTTATTGCATTGTGAAACGATAGGAACAATGGCTGCGCATCCATTTTGTATGCTTACGAAATAAATTAACGAAAGACAGCACTACAAATTTGGTTTTCTTCTAATAAAGGCCAATTCCACGTGGGGGAAATTATGTTATGGGGCGCAAGCGCAGATACTTTCTTGTAGAAGAATCGTGAAGAACTCGAAAGTCGAGACATTAATAATAACGGTTTGTTGATATAAACACTATTATTATTATTATTAATATGTAAATATTGTACATTTGACTGCATGCTTTGTACCTCTCTATGCATGTTGTTGAACGAAAAAACATGATGTTAATAGTAAGCATGCTTTCTAAACTTCTAAAAATATGAAGGTACGAGTAAAAATAATTTTAAAATTTACTCTAATATTAATCCGAGAAGATCATTCAACAATAAAGCGTGAATTAAATGCAACACATGTAATAAATAATTGACAAAAAAAATACCCGTGACCAGGACTCGAACTCGTATTACAAAACCAATCACGCTCCGAAAGGTGGTACCGCTAACCACTACACCACATTACTGTTTGGAAATTGTCCCGCCTGGTAGATCGGATATCGTGACCACAAATTCTCTAACACAACCTTACCAAACAAATTCTAGCAACTATGCTGCTTAATTTCCATATTTGCATGGATGTTGGTAAGCTCTGCCAAACAAAACGAGTCTTTTTCTGTACCAATTTAAAAGTTTTATGAATCATATCTTGTTTAATCTGACAGTGAAGTTGCGAGTGTGGAACTTCGATAGCTGCACGAGGCATCCATGTTTAAATCCCACTTTAAACTGTAGGTCCAGTCCCGATTAGCCTTATTGTGCATAAATTGACCAAATAAATGAATCAATCAATCAAACAGATTTTCTCTCTGGTGTAATTTAGCCAATTCTGATATCTACAAATTTCTTGTGTACATTATTCTGTAATTTTATTTAAAGTGATTTCAATAAGTGATTTTTTTAAAAAAATAGAATTCCCCAATTTCAATTTTGATTTAAATCAAACCACCTTGCTTAACAGAAAGCTGGCTTCTGGGCAGCGAATGATACTTTTACATTAGATCTTGTCCTTTCTCGTTCAAGAGTGAGATTACTGAGTCCGGTAAATTTGGGCTGAATCATGCCATTCGACACTACCTTCCAGAAGTTTTTCCTAAGTTTCAATTTTGAGAAAGTTCCTTTTTCGTGGTTGTTACTTGAAGAGTAGGAAAAAAAAAACAGAAGGCGGTACAGGATACAGAGAACACTGGAAGCTAGTGTAGAGCTATCAAGGAGAAGAAACTTTGCCAAAGCACTTGATTTCAGATTGAAGCACATTCCTGAAACATAAAACTTTATCAGGATATTCTGAAGATAAATCATCTTCGTGCCCGTTACAGAGGGCAATAGCTGCATCTGTAGGAAGGAAGGAAGAACTACTAATATTATCCATACCCTTCCTCAGTTTAAAACACCGGGAGCATTTAAATGCCACATACTTTGCTCCGTGGCAGTTTGAGGTGCTTTATCATTAACATATTAAAATCGTGTAGGCTATGCAAGGTCACGAGACAGAAGAAAAGCCAAGACAAAGTGCTTTCTATTCAAGAAAATAATAATTGGATAAAATTGTCCAAGCAATTTTTGCGTTAATGTTTCACATGAGAAATGAGAATTGTTTTGACTTTTTTGGGACCCCTTAGGCTTAGAGCTCCCGCCCGCCTCTGATTTGACGTATTCATTCAAATTATAACGTTAAACTAGAATATAAAGCCAGATAAAAAAATGTTTTAATTTTATTGCCCAAAAAAATTAGCCTTTTCTATCTTTGACTTCCATTTATTACGTTTTTCGTATCAACCTCATAGGACGCGAGGCCCCTATATGCGCGAGGCCCAGGGTGGTCGCCCACTTCGCTCACCCCTTGCTACGCCAATGATTATACAACCTCAAGGCACCTGCGCCTAGTAGAAATTCAAATATTTCCATGCGTAGTGAAATATAATGGCCGTTGGCAACACTGACAGTAGTGCTCGCCGTCTACCTGCAAGAACTACATCGAGTCTCTCATAGAAAAGCCTGGCAGGCATCGATGCCTGTGCACAACTGTGACGTGAAGCTCGCTTGCGCGATTTCAAACATCTGGGCTTGACGTGCATGTTGCATATTATTGTAGGCGCGACTCCTTGCAGACGGGTTTTTTCCGGGTCTTGTGCAGGTCTCTAAGTACCATGTCACATGACTGTCTCACTTATTGCACAACACTTTAGCAACCTTGTGTTCTGACGTCACGGGGCCTACGTTGTTATGCTAGCTAGGTTTAGTACTCTTAGCCTAAATAATAATTTGTCATTTTATTTGAGTCATTCCATGCCAAATCAACACATGCAATTTTTCAATCTGACCATCTCCGATTTTCTTGGAATTTGGGGAGTTGAAACTATGCATGGAACTTAGTAACTATGAAAATTTTTAGTCTCGTTGTCTTGTAATTATTAAATTATTGGAGGTCAAAGTTAGCAGAAATTGCACTTTCTGAGGCAATTTAACTATACTAAATGTGCTGTGACTCCGCCCCTATTTGGCCTAGGAAGCTCAAATAAAGTTTATTGTACAGGAAATTGAACACACTTTCTAATGATATGTAACAAGCCAACTTTTGAATAAAAATAAAATTTTGTCACGTGACAACCATTGACCTTGAATATCTCAAAACATGTCATCCCCAAAAATTGTGAAAAAATATATTTGGCACATCATGCTGTACTCTAAAACATATGAAAAAATCAAGCTGGGACTACCATGGGATCACAAGATACAAAATAATATGTATTGCTATGTGACTGATAAATGCCTCATTACAATGTACTAGGGTGAGTCAAAGGTCGCTTAACACCTCCCTTATAAAATATAAAGGAGTTATGATCGCTATAATTATTCATTATAGAAAGGTGTTAGGCCCAGGGAAAACCATAGTTGTGTGTGTCAAGCAGAGGTCTGCCATATTGATACCAACTCAAACATTTTCAATAGAAAGGGGATGATGTGATATGTTAAATCAGGCTAGAATTTCACGAGAAATGCAGTGGTGAAGGTATCTCCAACATATCTTTAACCAGAGTTATAAGCATATCTTCCACTTACAATATCTGTTCATTATGTTGTCCATGTTCCTGTATGCAAAACTCGATCTCTCAAACTCGCATAGAACATTTTGCAATGTAGCAGGTGCAACAGCATCGCAAGCAGCAATGAGATGTTCAATATCACGGATTATTAGTGCATATGCCATTGCCTTCAAATGTTCCTGAAGGTAAAAGTCATATGGTGTTAGATCTGAGGAACGTACAGACCTTTTAATAGGTTCAGGGCCGCCAATCCATCTACCAGAAAATTTACCATGAACAAAGACCATAATATTCCCATACTGTGGTCGAAAGCAAGGATGAATAACTTGTTCACTTAACAAATCCAAGAAGCCCTGATCATTTAAGATTCAGTCGTTGAAAATGAACCAACTAATCCCATTCGCCATGTACCATAGGACACCATTAGCTTAACAGCACCAGCAATTCAGCTGGGATCTGTCTAATGTAGATTAACAGGTCACAGGTATTGCAAAATATTTTTATTTATTTCACCGTAAACATAAAATTAGCCTCATCACTGTGAAGGACTTTTCATTCCAAAGGAAGCGTCACATTGTAATTTTTTGATACACCATTCACAATGGCAATGGCACGTAAACTTCTCTCTTGAGACGTCAGTGTGATCACTATGCGTTCCTCCTAACACGTTAGAGGCATTCTACCTTCTGTCAAAAAAGTACCGGGAATTTGTAATTTAAAAGGCCCGCGCAAATGATTTTTTAAAAATATTTTTTTCCGTAAGTTGGTAGCACTGTACTTAATTACTATGCCAAACATGAGCATGATCTCTCAACCAGTTTGTTTACAGCAGCAGGGTGAACCAGTCCACTTCAGTAGTGCATCACGATTTTTACAATGCACGAAATTATTGAACAAAGAGTTTGCCTTAAATTTTGTGTTGCGAATGGAATTTCGTGTGCTGACTCGCTAAAAATGTCAGAAAAGACTTATAGTGAATCAGTTTTATCAAAAACACGGGCTTACGAGTGGTACAAAGCGTTGAAGGAGGGCCGAGAGATCGTCGAAGACATGTCTCGTTCTGGACGACCTTCGACCTCTTCAACCGATGAAAACATTGAAAAAGTGAAGGAAATTGTGCTCAATAATCGCTATTCCAGCTTAAGAGAGATAGCTACTGACCTTAACATCTCTCACGAGTCTGTTCGTTCGATTTTGGTGGACATTTTGGGCATGAGACGCGTTGCCGCACAGCTTGTTCCAAAAGAGCTGAATTTTCTTCAAAAACAGTACCGTGAGCAGGTCTCTTTAGACATGCTGGATCGTGCCAATTCTGATCCCACATTCATGGAACGCATCATAACTGGTGATGAGACATGGGTTTACGAGTTTGACATGCAAACAAGTCAACAGTCATCAGAATGGAGGACAAAAGACGAGCCGAAACCGAAAAAAACACGTCAAAGTCGCTCAAAAGTCAAGGTGGTGATCATTGTTTTCTTCGATGTTCGTGGTTTTGTGCATCATGAATTCGTTCCAGAGGGAAAGATGGTCAATAAAGAATACTATTTGGCCGTATTTAAGCGTTTGCCTGAGAAAATCCGTCAGAAACGGCCCAATTTGTGGAAGAACAATTCGTGAATTTTACATGACGATAATGCGCCATCCCATAGAGCGACAGTTCTGACCGAATTTAAGGCCAAAAACACAATAAATACCATCGAACAACCACCATATTCACCAGATCTGGCCCCATGTGACTTCTTTATGTTTCCAAAACTAAAATTGCCGCTCCGGGGTACCCGTTTTGACTCGATTGAAGCCATAAAGCAAAATTCGTAGAAGGAGCTGAAGGCCATACTGGAAAGTGCCTATAAAATGTGTTTCCAAGACTGGAAAAAACGCTGGCATATGTGTGTTGCATCAAATGGGGCCTACTTTGAAGGCAACAAAATAAATATTGATGAATAAATAAAAATTGTGGGTTTTATTTAACAATTCCCGGCACTTTTTTGACAGAATATATTTATTTTCTTGACACCTCAAAAAGGGGAAAATGTTTTAAAGCATTTAATCATAAATTTTTGCTGGTTAAAGATACGTTGGAAATAACTTCACCACTGCATTTCTCGTGAAATTCTAGCCTGATTTAACATATCACATCACCCCCTTTTCATTGAAAATGTTTCAGTTGATGTCAATATGGCGGACTTCTGCTTGACACACAACTATAGTTTTCCCTGGGCCTAACATTTTTCTATCATGAATAATTATAGCGATCATAACTTCTTTACATTTTATAGAGGGGTGTTAAGGGACCTTTGACTCACCCTAGTACATTGTAATGAGGCATTTATCAGTCACATAGCAATACATATCATTTTGTATCTTGTGATCCCATGGTAGTCCCAGCTTGATTTTTCATATGTTTCAGAGTATAGCATGATGTGCCAAATATATTTTTTTCACGATTTTTGGCGATGACATGTTTTGAGATATTCAAGGTCAAAGGTTAAGGTCACGTGACAAAATTTTATTTTTATTCAAATGTTGGTTTGTTACATATCATTGGAAAGCATGTTTAATTTCCTTTACAATAAACTTTATTCGAGCTTCCTAGGAAAATAGGGGCTGAGTTACAGCACATTTAGTATAGCTAAATGGCCGCAGAAAGGGCAATTTCTGCTAACTTTGACCTTCAATAATTTAATAATTACAAGACGCACGGGAGTCAAACTTTTCACAGTTACGAAGTTCCATGGATAGTATCAACTCCCCAAATTTCATGAAACCCGGAGATGGTCAGGTTGTGGGCTGTGTTGATTTCACATGGAATGACTCATTTATGCTAATGCTACCTAACCTAGTAGGCCTAACCTAACCTCTTAGGCATTCCTAGACTGACGTCAGAACACAAGGGTCTCACTTATTGCACAACACTTTAGCAACCTTGTGTTCTGACGTCACGGGAGATAGCTTTTAATTTTAGGCTAAATGCCAATGTTGTTAGGTTAGTCTAGCTAGGTTTAGTTCTCTTAGCCTAAATAATAATTTGTCATTGTATTTATGCTAATGCTACCTAACCTCGTAGCCATTCCTCGTCTACCAAAACATCGTCTGCAGTAAATCTCGCGCTTCCCGATGTAACACCAGGATTGCCGACCTTCAATCTCCGATATTTCTAACACGGCTCAAAGTTACAAAACAGAAACAACATAACAACATGTTCCTTCATATCACATGCAGATGGCAACAATGAAAATTACGTCATAAATAGTCCCATCAAAAAACTCTCATTACTCCACAATAATACATCTCCTAAAGCTAAAAACAACAGTAATCGTTCGTATAGAACATAATCTTCATAAGTGACACAAAAATCATCACCTTATCGTGGGGGTACAGAGGGTCTACGATACCGCAAAGTATTACATCCATGAATGCTTTTGTTGTTAGGTCAGGCAGGTCCCATTTAGTGCTTTTAGCTTTAAAATGATGTTCATAAATGGTTCCAACACCTGATCACATAATATTGGTCTCAAGCACAAAACCTCTGTTGAACCTCGCACAAAAAATATGCTGGATCTGGTGGTCTGAGGAAACTGTAAATCAAGAGCAGCTATTCCCTGTAAAGCACAGATGCTAGTTTAAGTAACTTTTCAATAAAACATAATTTCTCTGGTAAATAATACTTTGTGCAGTTTTCAACTGCATTAATTAGTTTCTCCAAGCTTTGAACTTCCTTTCACAATTGTTTCCAATAATCTAAAACACTTCCTACAACTCTTGTAAAACTTGCAAAATATCATTAAATATTTGGAACCATGCTAGCTCTTATACAGTGTTTCTTTTAATTAATAACATTTATTGAATTATTTTTTTTCATGGATCTACCAGATACAGTGTATTTATTTTCATTCAGATTATCCACTATGGAACACTAGTCTTTGTCAATTATTCATAGTTACTGATGAGCAATTATGAAGTGTGAGTTTATTATAATTATACAGCATATATGCAATTACAACTTGTTTACGTATTATAATTTCTAAAATGAACAGAAACAAAAAAATTGAAGCCCACATTTTATTCACAATTGTGCTGTACCTTGAAAAACATACAAAATATTACACAACCGCTACTGAGAACATATGTATAAAAATTATTAAAGCAGTTATGCTACAATATATAACTGTATGTGCTTGGCATATTTACATAAATACATGAAATGGATGCTAAGAATTTCATATAATGTAAATCAGTGTTGAAATATGTATATTCAGTCAAGTATAAGATAATCAAATGTACACTTAAGATGTGAAGAAATTAATTAGAATTCAATGTTTATTTATTCATTATGTAAATCAATGATTTTGTACTCAATATAAAAAGTAATGTTAGGTACATACCTAATGTTTTCAAGCTTTCCCATCATCATATGCTTTCTTCAGAATGATTTGACAAGATCACATCAAAAATATTAAAAGAGGTAAAAAGGAAGAGATTGCTCTTTCACTGTGTACACACTTCCATCTGACAACTAATCTTCTTCTAGTATGGCTCACAATATGACAGGAAGTTAAAGATGGCAGCACCTTCAGGTAGCTATGTGGTTCTGAATTTGAAACATCCACACCACATTTTTTTGTTCATAACTTATCTGAAAGTGCCAAAATATAAAACCCAAGAAATGATAAAAAGAATGTAAAATATAAGGAATGCTTCATCTCAATTGTTTCACTCGGTATTTATAATTTAAATGATCCCTTTTGGCTGCACCAGTTCGTACACTTGTGAAACTTACACATTGCTTTCTTTCTCCTGTGTTCTGTTTTACAAGGCAAAAAAAAGATAGTATTTCCATTGTAAAACTATGCCTTTTTAAGAAAATAATTTCTAGTTCTAGATCATGCTACTTCATGTTCGTCCTGATTAAGCACTGAGTTTATATTAAACTAAAAGTTGTGATCTCTGGTGAACCATCGTTCAGCAATAACAATTATTTAATCACCACCATTCTATGGACTTAATGTTGAATTCTTACAACTATTGATGAACATATTTATTTTATTTTCTAATTTCTTCTGCAAGTGTCTGTCCATTTATTGTTTTTCTTGTGGAATATCAGGCGAATATTTACAACAGTTTTATGTGCATAGTTTGTTTCCAAGACAAAATATTACAGGGTGTCCAACAGTCAAGAAATCAACAGGTAGGTCAAGAAAGTCAGGAAATTATGCTTTAGGTGAAGAATTTTTGCTATTGTTTACAGTATAGTGAATTTTCATTGTTACATACCTGTAGTGGAATTTGATAAAATTGAATATTTGGAAATATAAAATGGTATTGAGTTGTGGTCAAGATTTTTTTCACTTTGTTTATTAAGAATTACATTCTCATGTTCGTGAAGTTTTGTAAAAATATTAAAGTAATATGGCCATTCCCTATCCAGGATGAAGTCTGAAGCATTAATTTTTACATGCATTAATAATTAAAGCAAGTCTAAATCACTTGTTAAAAGTACAGCTTCAGTTTTCATCTTACCCAGCCTTGTGGTAGGGGTTTTTCATTGAATAAAAATACCTTTTTTCTTAATTTCCAACTATAGGGGGTGATTATATACACGTTAAGAAATAGGGGGAAAAAGTCAAAAGAAAGGTAATGAAAAATTCAAGAATTTTGGATTTATTTTGTTAGACATCCTGTATTAAATTTTTACTGATAATAAAATGGTGATCATTTCATTTAGAATGTGAATAATTTCTTTGTTGTTTTAATTAAAGTGTGACTATGCCCATAACATTTGCCTTAAACAAGCAAGCTGTATGTTAAAAAAACATTTCATAAACAAGGATATTCATGGAAGTAAAAATTTAATGGCACTCGATAACAGTTTATTTGCAGAAATGTTGGACATGTAAAAATTCTTGTCAATTCTACCAATTAGCCAAAATGCTGATACCAATTAATCTGTCCCAATAATGGTAATTTTATGTTGGTGCAATGATGATCAAATAAAAGGGATGGGACATACAGATCGCTACTCGATTGGCAGCAACCAATATATTTATGGGTAAAATTGCCAGGAACTTTACCAGCCTGATTTTTCTATAAAAAACTTTCAACAGTGCAAATTGTCAATTTTCTTTTTCTAATCAAAGCATACATGTATTAACTGAAGAGGTGAACGGGTGAGTTAGTTTATTCAAGAACAATGTGCAATTTTTGATCTGATTGGTAGAGAACAGTTTTTTGCTCAGTGTTTTTGTGGTATTAGCCGAGATTTCATACTGCTCCATCACTAGTAAAATCTAGTATAGAGCGACCACAAACAAGAGAGCCTTCAGCCAACTTCCTCTCCATCTGTTCAACTCTGGCCTTGCTCCACTCTACCCCCTCCAAGTGCAAGTACAATGTGCAGTTCTCCACAGGTCCCCTTGCCTGTGGTCCACACTGCCATACTCGACCACATTCCTCACCTTTCAGCATAAAGAGATAACCAATTAGTGTTGAAGGAACATGCCCTTATCTTATTACACCGGAACCTTGCATACTAAACGTATTATCATCCTGCAATCTATACAAAACACAAATACACAGAACATTTCTATTTTATGCATTTTGCTATACTTCACTCTGTTCTCCACATTTGCATTCAGATTATAGACATGGAGAGAGAATTTTAAAAAAAAATCAGTCAACATTTCTCACAAAACTAAATGCCTGATAAAATAGAAACTGTGTTTAATATAGAAAACTAAATCAATTGTACCTTTGCATCCAAACTGAGGGATTGTGTAAAGAAAACTGGTTGGGCATTTTCAAGCATGGAAGGAAGTAAAAGTTCTTGACTTTCTTAGAGGCATTTTCTATTAATGCAAAAATGATGAAAATTCAGTTTTAACAATGTAGAAGTTGTATTCAGAAAATGCAAGTTTGCTACATACAGGAAAACAGGGTCGTCTCTTTTACTAGATTTGGTGAAGCACATACAGTTATGTGGGATCCACAAACATTACATTTTATTAATTCAAGAATGACTACAGAACAACTCTTCACACATACCATAAAGAATTGAAGATAAGTCAATAAAAATAATTCCTAATTATTGTTTTCTTTGTGTTTAATTTCTAATGGCTACATTAATAACTGTAGCATATAACAATCAATATGCAATGAAAAAGCATGTGGAGGATTTACACAAAACATAGTCACAAATAATTTTACTCTTGAGTATCATTCATCCCTTATGACTTCTGCAGCCTAGAAACAGTTAGTTTTGTTCTACCTTCTACTAACATGGAAACTATAGTTGATATTCTGGCATAATAATTTTCAAGATCAAGGAAAAGTAGTGTTAATGTTTTGTTTTAATAAAAAAAAAAGTTTGCCTAGAAATCTAGACAATATACATTGTGCAAAAACATGCATTTGAACTAATTATTTCCTATTTATCTTGAAGTAATAAAAGCATGAACAAAATTAAACAGCAATGAAACTGGATTAGTGACAATCGTGTAATTTATGTTATAATTTGTTTTAGTGACAAGAGTTTAAGTGCCGTGTGGGCTACAGGTATTCAGTGCAGCAAGTAAAATTTACACTGTACACATTTGCACTTACAATCATATTAACCCTCGCATTACCAAGCGGGGTATTCTGACTACCCCAGGTTGATTTTTCCCTATAATAATTGTATCTGAAGAGATACATACTTGTGGTTTCATGACTTTGTCCTAAAATGATTGAAATTGTATTCACACTCGTGACTGACCCAATTTTCTTGTTTTTATAGTTATTATTGACGGGATATATTGGTGGGGTTGTGAGACTACCCCACTTGGTATGAAATGTCTTATCTTCTTATTTGTCAAAAATGAAGGTTTTACGAAATATGTTTCTCATTCATCTTCGCTATTTAATTTTTCCATTGTTGAGTTTTACCATACATCCATTGTTTAGCTCAAATAACATATATTGTTCTCTATTGTTTCAGGTTACTATTGTTGAGTTGAATTAGAGCACGCATACATGGCAACACTGCACTAGTGTCACCATACGGTGTTTATGTACAGTTTAAATACTTTTAATAATTTGAAAAACTGTATTTCAATACTAAATAAAGCTATTCATTGAAAATAACAATCTAAAAACAAATATTACACTAAATCACAAAATTGTATTGGGGTAGTCAAAATACCCTGCTTCGTAAAATAAAAGTGTCGAAAAGCTTGGCAACGGGTGGGTTAAAAAAAAAACACTTGAAAATCATGTATTCTATATAAAGGAACATTAAATGCCTCTCATAAATGCACAAGTGTTATGGAATAATACAAAGTCAAGCAATATTTTATTGAAAATTATTGTGGTCAGTATGGATAATTTAATTCCATCTTAGATCATGTGAATTTCAATGACAGGAGCAAATTGGGCTTTGGTCGAGTACATATGGGAAAAGAAAGACAAGAACCACTCAATCTATCATATGTGTGTCTTTTGATGTAGTAAAAATAAGAACAAGTCACAATGTATACCTTCTTTCTTGGATCTCTAAAGCTTTAGTTTGGCCTCGAACATCTCTCAGCAAAACAAGATAAAAGGTTAGGACAAGGATTTTCTGCAACTGTTGAGTTTTGTTTTAACTCCACTTTATGTACAGATAGGCTAATTGGGACAAATTACAGTATAAAGTGGGATCCGAACCACTATGTGCCTCCACTGGGTATTGAACCTGGAACCTCTTGATTACAAGGCAACGACGGTGCCACTACATGGCTCGTAACTGTTGATGCAGCTGGGCACCTTGTGGAAGATCAGGAAATGGTTGGCCTTTCTACCAATGTGATCTTGCATGATTATAATCATTCAGCCATAGGCTGCTCAAATACAGAAAAAGAAGCAATGACAAATCAAAGAAATTCACATAAACCTGCATTTAAGGGTATACCCATTAATAATAGCAACAACAACAATTTTAGCCTTGTCTTAACCTTTTATCATGTGTTGCTTTTAAACATTTTAACTCGAAGAATGAAGGTCCAAAAATAAAGGTAGTCACTTGAAATAAAAATGCGACGCTGCGATCCTGAAATATGGCAGAGTTTAAACTTGCCATTGATTTGCTGTCGAGGTTTGTTCATTGCTACAGAGTTAGGGAGCATGCATGAAGCTATTTTAGAACCTAGGTGTCCCATTGTTTTGCCACTGACTGCACTGTACAGTTAAATTAACAATGTTCACGACCTATGGTTTGAAATTTCAATTTCTTAAAATGATTTACATGTACTCGAGCATGCACCATTGGCTGTTTCAGACAACAGTTGACGAAACTGATAAAGGATTTATTTTATACAAGAATCATTCAAAAAGTAAGTTTTCATATGGCCATTCTGAAAAATGAAGCAACAAAAAGAAAGAGAGGGCAGCAGATTTTCCATTTGCCTTTTCAGTTCAACGGTTAGTCCACAGTGGGTCCGATTTGTAAAACACACGTTGAATCAGGACACAGACTGCAATATTATGCCATGTATAAAGGTCGATATCATGTGCACTATACCAGGTGGGGCACCTGAAAATACCACCGGAAATATTTCGTGAACAGCAATAAATATTGGAAAAACTGCTTTTGCAGATATATAGGTATGAGAGGGGCTCATGAAATTAGTGGACACAATACGTTCAAATACATAAGGAAATATGGTTTTCAACACAAATTTAGTTTATTATAAACAGAAACCACATTTTATTTTTAGCTCATTTGAAAGTATGGAAAAATTCATTAAGAATAGCATTTGTTACATTGTAATACGTCAAGTAGTTCTCAAGTAATTGTAACGTGAAGTTGAGCGTGAATGCACATCCCCACTATGCCTGTCGGCAGAGTCGAGCGTAAATACTGTTGTGCATGCAGCCCACACGCTTGCACTGCATTTTTCCTACACTCGCCATAACAACTTTCCTAAGCACAAAGCATAGTTTGCAGAAGAGTAACATGTTTGTTACGATACCCGAATGTCATCAAAAGGGGGTTATGTATGTTACGACATATGATTGATTGATTGATTTGTTGTTTTAAGTCCACTTTATGCACAGCAAGACTAATCGGGACTGGGCCTACAGTTTAAAGTGGGATCCGAAACACTATGTGCCTCCACCGGGTATCGAACCCGGGACCCCTTCATTACAAGGCGACGATGCTACCACTGCGCCGTTACGACATACGAATCGACTGGTGAGAATGTTCGTTTCAAGCGTCAACTTCACGTTATAATCACTTGAGAACTACTTGACATATTACAATGTAACAAACGCCATTCTTAATGAATTTTTCCATACTTTCAAATGAGCTAAAAATAAAATGAGGGTTTCCATTTAAAAAAAAAAACTGTGTTGAAAACCATATTTCCTTTCGTAGTTGAACTTATTGTGTCCACTAATTTCATGAACCCCTCTCATACCTATATATCTGTGAAAGCAGTTTTTCCAATATTTATTGCTGTTCACGAAATATTTCCGATGGTACTGTATGTGACCATACAGGGTGTCCTGCACTGAAATGAACATTTTACATGTATATTGCTCATCAGAGCTATAGTTTTCTAAAAGGGCAATTGAGCTAGGGAGCACAAGTTGTATGATATGCACAAACAAAATCTATTACGGGCAATGAAACTTCTGCCCATTTAAGATCACCAAAAGACAGTGTAATTAGTTGGCAACTGGAAGTGAGAATCTCGGTAGCAGAATGATTTTCATAAGTTACCTCTTCCATCACAATGCCCTGTAAACCGACCACACAACTTTTTGGCAGTCTTAAAATTGGTTGTTATTGAAGATAGGGCAGAAGTTTCGGTACCTGAATAACCAATTTTGTCCCTGTATACCACACAATCGAGTATGGCTGCAGAACCACTTTAGCAAAATTTTCATCTGACTTTGTGAGATTCTGTATCCATCCTGTTCAAAATCACAGTTTTATAACCTGTAATACAAAAAGAAAAACATTGGAGTTTGATAATGGGCATCCTGTATGTTCTTAGTTTTTTCTGTTGCAAAATACATTCTTCCAGAATAGGAACACTTACTTTTTGAATTGCCCTTGTATTATTTTTCATTTACCATTATTTTAAAGTTAACATATTTAATTTTACATGAATCTGCAAATTTATAAATTATTTTGTTACAATAAATCCTAGATTAAAATATGGTACATGCTTTCTACATACCATTACTTCACACATTCTAGATGAAGAAATATGCATTAAACCATAAAGATAAATATAGATTAATAAAGCCACGACAATGTCTCATATTGTACTAACACTTTGTATAGTCACAAATATTTGATTACAAGTGGCAAACATCAAAATTACAAAACTAAATACCTATTTAATGTCTTGACATTTTTTATTGTACTTCTATTGATGCAAAAGGCATTGGCAGACTGGAAATCCGAACAAGCTGCTTCCGAGTCGCTCGTTACACATTATCAGGGGCTTTGGGAAACACAACAACAAATGCCTAAGTGGAAGTCTACAGTAATGTTATTGTGGCTGTTATTCTCATGCACTAGATTATTTTACCACCAGTTTCTTTTTCAATATTTATTACTGACATTAAGAACTGTAAAAATTTATGCTAAAGAAAAACCCTCAACAGAGAGCAAAATCTATGGCTTTTACGAAGCTAACAAGTTGAGCTTGTTCATGTCAAATATAACCACATTGTACTACATAAACACTTTTCTATTTTATAAGGGGTATAACAAAAAGTCCATTCTATCTTGTATCCATGACATTCAACTTACTAGAGCAGGAAAATGTTTGGTGTCATTAACAGATTGCAACACATTATAAGCTGCCACAAACTTTTGTAAAAGATGGTGAATCAATACAACTTTTTGACAAAGCCAGATTCTAAAAAAATAATATACAAGAACATACCCCACATGAATTATAATTTTTTAATATATAGTTCCACAGCTGAATTATCAATTTGTTTGTAAATTGATTTTGATTCTGATGTTCTGAAAGGCAAGGATTTTGTAGGCAAATTCAATTTTCATCCAAAAAACAATTGAGAAATCTTTGTGTATTTTCCTTTGAAAACTCCCATTTTTTTGCATATCTTGTATTTTTACCTCTATTATATTCAATACCACTAAGTAGTGACCATACATAATTAAACTCGTACTACAAGGCAAGGCAAGAGGCTAAAAAATGTCATTCCTAGCAGTAAAAACAACATTTCAATAAAAATCAATTCCATTACAATCTTAATGGCAGAATAAAACAAATTACATATGTGATTGCCAAATAAAACAGATTTTGTCTACACAATTTCAACAATATCAGACCTCCAGGACAAAACATTATTGGGATTTTGCCTACATATCAGGATAGTAATTAAATGCAAACAAATATTACAAATATTTTTGAATGTATAACCCTATTTGCGTGTATTCAGAGTGACTGACATCACCCTGGGGTTTAAAGTCCACTAATCAGTAGAACCAGGATTTTGATGATTTTGCATGTATTTTTTTTTGGGGGGGTGATATGTCCTTGTAATGTAGAGAAAATACATTAAGATGCTTCATTAAGGTATATGTATGGATATTTGGTCATTTTCTGCTTGACCGAGCACATAATACCCATTCTTCAGTTATATTTGGCATATTTTTGCTTCTTCAAGGCGTAAAGAACTTTCTCTAAATGCTTAACTATTTTAAAATTGGATTCAAATTGCAGCGAGCCACAGCGTCCAAGCTCTGCCCCACCATAGCAGTGTATTTAACCCTACACTGGCCTCGATTTTTTACATTCTCTGATGATGAGAGCAATGTATGTGCTCGAAATGTTGGAAGATAATGGCAACTTAACCTGGCTGGTAACCTGAGAACACATGTTCGCCCAACAAATTTATATTGTTTTTAGGACATAGTTATGGAAATTTTAGGTCGTAAGTGCCTTGTTTCCACACTTTGGTGATTTTTGTATCATAAAAATCCTATATCCCCGATGGAGTTACATTAGACATTGTTTTGGAACCCAATTTAAACTGTAAGCCGTCGAAACTTGCCTATCTGAGCATAAAGCGGTCTTAAAACAAAGTTTGACTAACCACATAACACTTGAACCTAAAGAACGTGGACGAACACTGGCAACTGAATCCAAGACCTCTTTACTAAAATACAATAACAGGCTTCGGGGGGATACCTTTAAGAATGTGCAAAAATGGACTTACTTCTGTGTTTACACATCCCAAACTTCCATTAACAAATCCTATTCATAACTTTTTTCTCTTATTGTTCAAACAATGGAAAACCTCTATTGCATTCTCCCAGTAAATGCACCTATTGGCAGTGAACCTACTTGAACATAAAAATCTGTAAAAGTAATATATAAAAATCCTTGTAACCTTCTATAATAAGCTTCCAACAGAACAAGGCAGAGATAAAATAAGAACAAATAAGTCCCTAACATAAACATCAACACAAACACATATTTTATATTTATTGTAGCTGCTAGCAACGATACCACTCTCAAAAGTTAGTAAAATGATTCCTTATATGTAAATAAATAAATAAATTAGAAAAAACGTTCACTGACCTACCATACCAACAACTGTCATTTGTAGGATTAAAATTTGCTGAAAGTTTCATTCTCCATATTTTTATCATTAATTAATTACTTTATCCTTCACGAGTGAAGAAAACAGTTTCATGAAATGTGCACTATGGAATGTTTAGTCACACAAACTTTTGCATATTTTAATGTATATCCATTACTTTTGTTTTTTAAAAAAAATCTAAAATTTTTTGTAACAGTATTCTTGAGTCTTTTACACAAAATCTGTTATTGTGCCAATGAACATTACATAATGAAATGCTATAGGAATCTCAAAAGATTCTTCCACTGATAATGTAATAAGCAGCATAGATTTCATTTTAAAATAATACATCCCCTAAATAATATTATAAATAATGAAATCAATTCCAGTCTACTCAAAAGAGAAAATAAATAATAACAATGAAAAATAAATATGGTGATAAGCGTGATGTAAACAACAAAAAAAAAATCTGCATTACATACAATTCCCCAATATGTGTTTCTCGATTTTTAATATTATTATTTTTTAAAGATCCATATTCTAAACTGGCTCTTTTGTACTAATTTGTCATTCTCTGTTATTTATCTTAAACATCTGTATTGACTAACTTACAGATACAATGACTAGTGATTAACACAAAAGGATACTAAATACATAACGAGAATATCAACTCCAGTGCAAACTTGTACTTTTACGTAAAAACCACATCAAGAAATATGCATTGATAACTGACAAGCTATGTGAATAAACATATTTAAGATAGGCTTGCAAAAATAATGAAAACATAATCTACGAAATGCAAATAAATGCAATTTGTTTTTGTAATACACACACAAACATATCTTCTCTGGCCTTTCTGCATTTAAAAAAATCAACAGGTTATCTACATGTCTGTTTACATGTAAATATTTGCACTAAAATTAGCAACAAAGAATAATGCTATTTTTTGTTTATGGTTATCTTCTCAGATATTTGAACTTCACTTTATCACTAACATTCCCTGTTTGGAGGACAGTAAACAAACTGTCACAATGGCAAAACTAAGGTGATTGTTCCCCAAAAATGTAAATGCATACAATACAGACGTATAATAAAAATAAATATAAAATAAAAAAAACTGGATACTTTTGGCCATACATATACAGGATATAACAAAATAAATATGATAAATAACCCACACGAATATGGCAAATGACGCACTGGCATACAGCAATGATTGCATGGATATGTTAGAACCGAAACAAGAGTTAACAATTTTACCTGCTCATGCACTGAATGCATTATAATGCTACGTACTATTTACTTTATATATATATATATAATATGTACAAGTATATTTTATGTCATATTACACTGTGTAACAACAAAAATAGTGATAAATACAATTTAAATAAATTATCTGCACATCTCCAGCTTTGGTAAATTAGCCAGCTGCTTTCTGAGGGGATCAAAAGGAATCCCCAGAAGCTGCTTCCTGTACATTCAGTCAGCGTGTCCCTTCCACACTCACATATATATGGCACCAAAATAACATTCACTGCAGCCTGCATAGGAAAGCAGCAGATAAATGCTCTAAAATTAATAATTCTATAATAAATATTACTTCTATTTATGACTGTTCCTGCACGTTTTCAACTTCCGGCTTCTTCAAGATCGTCGGCTCATCTTTAAGAAAGGTTCCTGACCTTGAACCTACAGTCGGAGGCTTCGCTTCCTGCTTTTCCGAAGATGACGACGCAGAAGTGTTGTTTTGCTTGTTTTTTGTCTTCACGGCCCCGCTTGAAACCATTCCGTTGGCAACATGCCTTCCCTTACCTGCACCTTGCTTTCCACCCCTTGTTCCCTTCTCGGAAGGAGTCGAGGGCCTACCTGAATCCTTAAGGTTTCTTCCATCTCGGGGGCCTTTGGGACTGACTTGGTTTCGGTTCTTTGGTTCCGTTACTTTCGGTGACAATGGCCATCGAGATTTCTCAACGACACTTTGATTCTTTGAGTTTGTAGCTCGTTTGGTTACGGTGGCACTCGACGACCGAGCTACCTTTGCTCTTTCTACGATTGCACTTTTCCCATCAGTCTTTGCAGCTTGCTTTTTGGAAGAATCTGGTACAGATGCCTTGTTGGCTGCCCGTCCTCCCGATGCAGCCTCGTTGGGCTTTGCAGTTTTCCTCATTGGCGAATTCGTATGCGAAGGAATGCGCAGTTTCGTGGGAGAAGAAACAGCAGACGATTTCAGTCTGTTGTCTTTCAATGGACTGAAAGGTGCTCGATCGCTTACGAATCTCCCCACACCTGGCGTTCGCCCTAAAGATGGAGAATTGCGAGCCCTGACAAAATCGGATCTTGCCGTAGTGTCATTTGATTCACACTCCGGCTTCAACTCCTTGCTGGCAAGGAGCTTTGCAGTCTTAGCTTCAGGAGAGAGTGTCCTTGCTACAGGGATCTGCGAGCTCCCTGGGGAAACTTTGGGTTTCCCTGAGGCATCTTGCTCGCTCCTTGTTCTCTGAGGTAAATCTAAGGAGCTGCCTTTCTCCTTAGGGGTCTCCCGCTTCCTTATTTGCGTCGGAGTAACAGGCCGAGTGTTGGAGCCGTACAGTGCTATGTCTCTAGCTACACGGGGAACCCTGTGGAAAGCTGGCGATGATGTTCGGGAAGAGTCGGATGAAGAAGCTTTCATCCTTGAAGGGACAGCAGACTTTTCGGGAGTGGCCGTACGAGACACACTTGTGCTGGAGGTTCCTGCCGGACTTGATTTCTGTGGAGTGGAACTTTTACCCTGAAATGAAATACCATGCAAATGAACAACTTTTAAATATGTCTGTACAATGATAGAAACACATTAGGAAATGATATAACTTCTTTTTGATAAATGTTTTTTATTGTAAAATGAAGATTCAAACACGTTGGGAGAAGGTAAATGAATAAATTCCAATATACAGAGGAACCTCAATTTTATGTTTATCAGGGGACCAAGCTGCAAAACTTATAATACAGGAAAATGTAAAATTCAGAAAAATCTACATTAGCATCTTGCTCTATTGGGACCATGACGATTGAATGTATAATGTGGGAAAATTTAATATTGTGGAACATACAATTGGGGTTGTACACATGTGTGTGTGAGGGAGCACAATAAAAATAATGGAGCATTATTAAAACTTTTAAAGTTTTTTTTCAAATTTGTGCAAAAAAAAGGGGGAGAGGAACATGGGAGGTGCTGTGGTGATTAAGTTTAGAAGAATTCCAACTAGCCATAACCAACCTGAAAACTAAATCTAAGGCAATGTACGTTAGTAATAAGAAAAATGTAAAACTGTTCTTATAAGTGGTTCTATTTGGAATACGAGGGAAAATCTAAAAGTCGTTGCCCCTATTTTATTTTTCGGGCAAAATATTAGTGCGATTGAGAAAGCAAGATATACATTCAATGCAATAGGTTTTTCTTGGAACGGCCCAGCATTAACTCTCGACTGCTCCGTGGCACAGCGATGCTGTCAGTTTGCAAAGATGACTGTAGTACTCAACACGTCCACACCGTATGAGCAGCAAAGTGTTATTTGTTTTCTGTGGAGCAAGGGACGAATGCACATCGAGATCCGTAGGGAAATGCAGCCGGAGTATGGGGACAAGTGTCTCACGTTGAGAAGTGTGTGGTGGTGGAGTTGTGAGTTTGAAAATGGTTGAGAAAACCTTCATGACAATGCTCGCTTGTTGCTCACAACTGAAAACATTGCTCACGATCTTCTGGGACCACTCCTGCTGGATTTCATGCCACGAAGTGACACGGTCAACGCTGACAGCTATTGTGGCACACACTAACTGTACTCACAACAAGGTTCATGGTTTCTCGTACACAACAATGCTCGCCCTCACACAGCTACTATCGTCCGACAGTTTCTGACTAAGAAGGGGGTGGTGCAAATTGACCATCCATCATACTCGCCAGATCTGAATCCTCCAGATTTATTTCTTTTCCCACGCCTCAAAATCACTTTGAAAGGTCAGAGATTTGAGGATATTCCGGACATCCAACGGAGCGTGATGAGGGTCTTGAACACCAACCCAAAAAAAGACTTTTGTAAAAGTTTCCAGGACATGTACAGCCATTCTCAACGGTGCATAGCCATGGGAGGGGACTACTTCGAAGGACAGTAAGGCAGGTTTCATTAAGAATTCGTATACTTTTGATATTCAGGATCATGCACTGAACTTTATTGTCAGAGTTTGTAGAACAATTCCTATATTTTGATTTCCCTGCATGTTTATTATTTCGGTCGAAAAAAAAAATGGGGCAAAGACTTTTCGATTTGCTCTCGTACAAAATATTTCAGCCCCATTTGCACAGCCTTCTTCAGGCTTCCCCAGAAGTTTAAAGCATAACATTGGTTAAAAGGCAAAAGGCTTAAAAGGATGGCAGCAAACTGCTACTTGAAGATTCAAGAAAGCATAAGAAGTGATGCTGCAAGTCTTTCCCCTCACTGGTAGCACTTTTACCCACATTATTTCTAAATAGTAATACGTACATGCTTAGTATGATCACAATTTATTTAACTTTGGGGTGGTGTTAATTGATGCTTCTTTGCATGTTGGTTCATGCAGAAGGCTAATCAACAGAATAGTAGGCAGTTAAGGCTGAATCACATAAGGCTAGATTTCTGCTGGATTTGACAGCTGGACTGCAACTCGTGAGGTACTTTCTCATCTGCTTGTTTTCATCACACAATGCTCGTTACCGTACTTGTTTGTAGACTTTTGTTCCCACAAGGGATTGCCGAGAGCAGACAAGCTAAAAACATGGACGAGTGACTTGAGGAAGAACATCACAGGAGAATACTGCTGCTATTTTCCTTGCAATTGCCAAAATTAAAGCATGGGCTAGAAACTGGCTCGAAAGAAAATATTGTAATCAATGTATACTCAACTTGCTTTTTAATGAACTCTGGTAATGTGCCAAACATTAAATACCCTGGTAATAATAAATATTTTCATTGTTGACTAACCACATCTGTCGCGAACATGTCTCATTGCTATTGATAAATTCCTAAATATTAATAAACACAAATGTATCTCATTTCTGTTACTTTTTTTATCGAGAAGTGAACAAAAAACAGTTTACCTTGCCAAACTCACATGACCAAATGTTTGCTCTGATTGGTTGTTACCACAGTAGCAGAGAGGCAAGTTGCAATTAGAACATAGTCAAGTTGCCAAAAACAGTTCAGCAGCCACCATTTCCAGCAAGGGAGCCAGTACGGTGCCAACTAGGACATTCCAGTAGGAAATGCAGCTGAGAGATTCAACCTTTACTTGCAAAAAATCGGTAATTATTTTGAAGAAATTAGCTTCACTTGTTGATTGAAAAAGCTTGTTTTACACCATTTAATCCACAAAGTGGCTAACTGCAAATTAACCTACAGACTCAAGTAAAAATCAATTGTGCTATCATGGATATTCTTGAGAATTATCTTTCTTTAAACAAACATGTGTTAGTTAACATTTTGTTCATGTTTTTCATTGTTTTTAGGAAAGATTCTCAACTTTTGTATGACTCCTTGTTACTCCTATATTGATTTCTAGGTCAGTGGATACCAGACAAAATACAACTGATCTATACAGTGACAATCCTAGATTAGGGCACATTTTGGTCTTCATTTTGTCACTCCTTTTTCTATTATTTTTAGTAGCATCTGTCATGATTTCAATGGCCTGTGCTGTACTGGAATAAAGAAATTGTGAGGAAAGGTGTGATGGGAAAAAAGCTACTGTGGCTGTGGGAAACAGAAAAATGGATCTACTGAACAGAAAAATCTGCTGAATTGAAGGCAACAAAGACAGTTCTTACCTCGAGCATTCTCATTGGCCATGTCTTCGGCCGTGGTGCTTGTTCAGTCGATTTTGCATCTGAGGACTTCTTAAAGCGTTGCCCCATGCTTGCAGGCCTCTGGTTCTCCTTCTGTGACCTGGATGCCAAAGGAGCCGTTCTCCTCCTCTGCACGGGAGTCTCCTTTGCCACGCTTTCACTGTCAGCCATGGGGATGTGATCAGCCTTGTTGGCGGAAGACCTCGTGGAGGAGCCTCCAGACTGCACCCTCTGGAACTTGCTCCTTTGTGCCATGGCCAGTTTCACCTGCCGCATGTCAACCGTGGCCGACACCGCATGCGATGAGTAGCCACGCCCTGCATTTCGAGGTGTAGTGCAGTACAGTGTGCTCGATGTTTGGCTCTTGGGTCTTCCGGAACGCTGGAATACAATTATGCACGAATGACAGAAACACAGGGCAGCTGAATAAACACACTAATATGAAATAAAAAAAAATGAACATCAACGAAGAACAGAAAATGAGAAGGGTTTTTAAAACAGAAACCTGAAATCTGGTTTTATTAAATGTCACGATTTTCGGCACAAATTCTTAACGATAGTCTTGGATGCTGTTATTTTTTTTAAGAGCAAGGTCAGTCAGGGAATAAGTATATTACTATGTTCACTGATACAGTTATCCTTGGCCATTTAATTCAACATAAAATAACAAACTCAAACTAAACTATTCACAATAGGTTGAAGTGATTATAATTGAGTGATATGGTATATTTTACTTCGCTTCTCTGCCACCTTTGCCTAATCACATAAAAAAGTACACGTACAAAAAAATAATCATTATAATGATTTGTAATTAGGATCTATTTGTAAAATAATATAAAATATTTTAGTCTTATCTTTAAGTTTATTTAATTTTGGAAGCATTGATGATGTGAAATTAATAAAGGGACACTCGCAAAGAACCTAGCTCGGTGCTAACCACTCTGCCATGGAGGTCAGCTTAAGTGTTCATAAAATGGACAGAATGGTGTGTCCGATTTTGCCCAAATTTGTGCACCCCTACACCAAGGCATAATCTGGCCCCAATAATACTACTCACGAATGTTTTTTATGGCCAGAATATTTATAATTAGAATAATTATAAATACAACCAAATCTCAATTTTACAGTTTTGAGGTCACCTTGGTGAAAGTTCTAAGAATTGTGTATCTTTTGTTGAATACTTCCTTAAAATAAGGAAGAATTATAAAACAGTGTTGACAAAGTTTCCATGAAATATGGACAAATGATGATTTCTGCAGTAAAAAATGACATACTCACATAAAAAAATGAAATATTTGGAATCCCCTTCATTAAATGAAAATAAATAGCTTTCATTGTTAGATTATAGGGGATACTTAAAAATTATTATTCAATGCTGTTGTATACACTATCTCACAACAAACAACAATGTTTAATGCTTTTAACCAATGCAATAAAATATTTACAATGAGGAGGCAGCAACGTGCAAAGCAGTGTTATCTCAAAACTATTCTCTCAATCCTTGAGAGTTGAATTCTCTGATAAGGATCATACACTATGAGACTCAACTCTTTCAGTCCCCTTGTAACCATTTGTTGGTTATTCTGACACATTATTTGTTTGAGATCATGTATGTAATTTCATATGAATGAGAAATGTGGAAATTCGCTTCACATACCTTTTGTCGTGCACAAAAAGAAAAAAAGTCAGAACTGAAAATGTTTGTATCATGCAACAGACCTGATTAACCTTTCAAGATGTATTTTCTTGCTTTATAGTGTAAAATTTACTTTGTAGATTACAAAAGCAGAACTCAAAACAGCAAAAGGTCTACATACCCTCATCAAGCTCGAATGGCGAGACTTCTGCCCATCCTCGGAGTCCAGAACAAGGCAAGCAGCTTCCTGGATCTTCTCCCTGAGCTCTGCATCCATCTGGTTCCAAGATTTGCACCTTGCAGCTTTGGGAGCTTGGCGAATCAAACTTGATTGCACCCGATCTTGTATTCGCTGAAGCAATTCCACAAAACTCTGCGAAGGAGAGACAAATTATGAACTTGTACACAAGAGTAAAGGTGTGTCAGGGCCCTTATGGTGGAAAAAAAGTATACTGAAATGTAGAACATGTGCTATTTTATTTAATTTTGTAAGTATAATGCAAAATGTTACCTCTATCAACACAACTCTGATGATCAACATGTATGTAAATATTGTGTTTATAGATGTTCATTTTATATTTTCTTTCCTCTTTTCTATGCATAGTATATTTGTTCAACATAAATGGGAGATGTATCCTGTGTTTAACTAATAAATAATAACAACATCTGTATCAATACAACAACAGGTACTGTACACAGAACATTTGAACATAAACAGAACCATCAGTATACATGTTCCAAGATCAAACATTTTTCATAGTGATCCTGCAAGTTTACAAACATGGTCACAATTGTGTGCACATAATTTAATGTAATACACATGCGATGTTTATTTTGAGTTGATCAATATCACGAGGCACCAACTTTGATGGAATAGCCAAATGTGTAACTACATGACACTGCCTATTAAGAAAAACACTTTGCGAGTGTCTTCACAAATTGGTGCTGTTATAAATGGCAAATGTTTCATGACCTGACCAGGAAAAAATATTGAAACCACGACAATCATTTTGAATAACCCTGTACTTCATTGAATATTTAACCTCCTGAGGTTGTTAATAAAATGAACGTGTGCAATGTGTTAATAATGATATAAAGGGAAAAGTTACTCCTGTTTTAATACAAAGAATGAAAAAAAAGGCAGGGATTAAAGTACACACTGAATGTTCAATACTCACTGTACTCCACTGCATTTCAGGTGGAGGATCTTCCGACTTCACTACAGCCAAAATTCTGTGCAGCCGCATGTGGCTCTGGCAAGCTTGCTCTGCAGGAAGACTCTCTGTGGCAGCCATGATGCTGTCCTCTAGGCGGCTGATGTTCCAACTCAGTTCCTTGCCCAGGCACACAAACCTATGATGAGGGTGAATAAATTAATACATTTTCTTGCTCTAGCATTAATAACAATGTTTCATTTAAATTACCAATATTTTCTAAACTTCGAGTTTCCATACCATATTTTCACTCCTGTAAGACCATCTTAGACTACAAAAAGGAAGCTTTGATATCTTTTGCAAGCAAACAATATCAGTAATCTAACACTATTCTCTTTTATTCCCACAGTAAAGATTAACCAATATGAAATATCTGTCAATACCAATATAGTTTTGACATAAATTTTACCAATGAATACCTGATATTCTAGCATTCCAATATAAAATTGCAATGTTTGCAAAAAACTTGAATTGTGTATTCACTTCCCTAGGTTAGGCTACAATAAATTGGAAAGTTACCTTACAAACCACAGTACATGAATTAAAAATATAAAAAAAATATTAACATTTTTCACTAAACTACAGGTCATTTATGCATATATTGGATGAGTATATTCATATCAACAATTTTACCAATACACTAATATCAACTTATAGTCAATTCTTCTGTGTCATCCTTAGTGCAAAGATTTCACAGTCTCTTTTTGCATTGCTTAAATATTGTATATACTGTGCATAAACTAACAATTTGTCATTTTAGAAAAAGTCTAACACTTGCGCACACTGGTTAATGTGTGAAATGTATGTCCACCAATGTCATCTCTCTTGCAGGAGAACACACCCACAGTTTTGGAAACATTATTTTCAATGTTCAATTTTAATGCATGCTTCTGGGTGGATCCTATAGACTGTGTTAAATTTATTCCTTACAAAATTATTGGAGCATTCCAAGAAAAGTGGTCTTTCAGCAGACACCACAGAGTTCTTCATAATTCTATGGAGTCAGTTCATTATGAATATTTTAATGCAATCTCAGGTCTACAACCTTACATTTTGTGTGTGAATGTCACCACATAATGCTGAAATGGCCTTAGTTTGCAATATAACCAACTACAAGTTGAGTGGATAGTCTTATTAAATATGAACATGCTTTGTCTGACAATAATTGCTGTGAGAAACTCTTGGAAGGTCAAATGTATGTGCTTACTTTTCACTTGTGAGCACTGCACTGAAGTTGTCAGCTATGAACTTAATGGATGCCTCTAGAAGTTGCGAAGTTAGCCCAAAGAGAGGCTCCGCCCACCTAACGTTGGGAAGCGTAGCCAGGAGCTTGTCACAAGACATTACAGTGTCTAAAACATTCTCCACAGTCTGAAACAAACAGGTAGCAAATTTAGATTATAAACAAACACACACATATACTTTGCTATGGTGGAACACTGATTTACATTTTTCAAGGTCTCATAAATAATAAACATCAAATGAAGGAAATTTAAACTGCGAGAAAGTATAAGGAAAAGGGGGGAACTCACATGCAGATACGAAACGACTACACAATTGACTTTTTTGGGAATATAATGTATTAAAAAGATATTTTTCAAGCTTTAAGCCCACTTTACGCACAGACAGGCTAATCGGGATTGGACCTACTGTTTTAAGTGGGATCCGAACCACTATGCGCCTTCACATTTTAAGTGTTTTCTCTAAAAATTACAAGTATTTTCGATACTGCAGATCTCATTGGGTACTCACACTGTTTAGAAAAGTGATACATGATATGCTGTGCAAGTAGGAATGATTCATCACTACTTGCTATGTACATAACAGTAAGAAGAGACTGTACTGAAAAAGCAACATATACATACCATATGTACAATATGCTGATGATAGCATTTTTCTATCAATTCTCGTGGTAAGGAAGCAAACGATTTTGTTGGCCATATCCTTACAAAGTACTTAGTGATCCATTTCAAGCTCTTCCTGTAGATCTCATCAAGTCCATAGGCTGCAGCAAGTGGCAGGCACTCGAGTACACCAACTGCGCACATCGTGCATGGCTGAAACAAGCAAAAGGGATTTTGTGAACTATGGAGAGACAAAAAAGGACATGAACAAATTACAAAAAAATACTAGAAATTAGTAATGAGAGAGATTTATCTATTGGAGAGAGGAGAAGTCTATTGGTCTATTCACGAATGCAGGTTTAACAGTACAATTACAGATAATCTTACCAAACTGATATTTATATTGTAATTTACTGCAAAATTCTATCACTTTGTTAACACGAATATAAACATACAATTCATATGTCTTGGTTCTGTAAAGTAAATGTCTACTATCAGATTAAATATTATGGATACTAGAGTTTGGACTTCAAGTAAAAATTAACCAGTAGTGTTATGTAAAAACATCAAAATTTGGTTTAAACCAATAAATATTCAATTCTGCTTTAAGCTACGGTAACTAATTTTTCTTATTATGCCTTTCATTTTTTATGGCAATGAGAACAAAAAAAGTGCTGGTTATTTGGTGATTTTGAAACAACTGCTCTCTTTGAAATTCTATAAAAAAAACTTGTGGTCCGATCATGATGAAATTTAAATACAGTGCAGGTAGAAAGGTTTTAAATACAATTCTTAATTTTCAGATTTTTTAAATCGGCCAAAAAAAAGGTTCTTATCAATTTTGTGAAAAAACTTTTTCTTAGTACTGGGTAGTCCTACTAATACAATCTTCATCTTGTTTTGAAGCTCTTTGCAGCTTCTTTTAAAACACATTATCATTGGCAATTCATATTTCACAAACCGATTTCACACACATTTTTATTCAATATAGTAAAGACGTGTGTTGAACGTTGTGACACCACTCGCAGTGACAGCCTGCAGTATCCATGGTTTAACGGACATCACTGTAGCAACAGACGAGTGGTTTTTGTTACACACACATGACATTAAACTTCAAAATAACATTTTGTTGGTAACAAAAGGTAATAATTCATATATTCATGTTTATAGAAATGTTAAATAAATCTTGCAAGGTAACATCTACGATGTTCACTTTTCTAGGAGTATATTTCTACATGGACACAAGGCTCCAAAACATGCTCAATTTCTCATTATTACAAAATTCCGTAAGCTGGTTCAGCGGATGTGTTCTTTCACCAATTTCATCTAATTATCACCCATCCTCATCTTTACCATGCACCAAAAGTGGTCACAAAATGGTGCTTTTTTGATTTGGTTTATTTTACTTCGCTTGTCTGCCACTTTTGGCTAATGGCAAAGATGAGGATGAGTGATGATAATGATGACACTGACCGATTGATTGATTTGGTGTTTTAAGTCTACTTTATGCACAGTAGGCTAATCGGGACTGAACCTACAGTTTAAAGTGGGATCCGAACCACTATGTGCCTCCACTGGGTATCAAACCCAGGACCCCTTGATTACAAGACAACGACACTACCACTGCACCATCGTGGAAACACTGATGAAGGGACACTCACAAAGAACACCCATGTCCAGGCTGCGATTCGAACCTGGGAGAAAAGCAATGCTAAATAGCAAAAATACAAATACAAAATATCCTGACACCACACACTTATCACTTGCTAAATGAAACCAAACTTACTTTATGGAAGAAATGGCAGTACTTCACTTTCAAAGTGTACATGATTACTTCTTTCAGACCTTCCAGCCCAAGCATGTCAGCCAAGGTGGCTAATTCCACAATGTTGATGGAGTCTGGTATGTTGCTGGTTCCACTGTATATATGGCACAACGCAAAATGAACTGCATTGTATGAAAATCTGAAAAATTAAAATATATTTACTTACACAAATTCTACATTCACAAATGATTATAAGTGTATATAAACGAGGAAGTTAATCTTGCTATTTCTTCATTTAATATTGCAAACTTAATAATTTCAGTCAAGTGTGTTAAGAGGATTATAAAACGAACAACTGAAGCTAAAGAAGATGGAGATTTATGTTGATGCAGCAATAAACCTTGGAGCTGAGGAACGTCAAAGAGTTAGTTTACAAGCTAGAGAGCTGCTTATGGGAATATTTGATAAAAAATCAAATGAAAAATGGTAAAGTAAGGTAGAGTTCTCCGTGCATACAGCACATTTAGTGGATGTGGGGGTAGGGAAAAAAGAGAGGTTTGAAATATTTACGTCTTGAACAAACAAGTGTTCACTGTTCAAAATAGATAGATTATAGCCACCCTGATTTTTTTTTTTAAAAAAAAAAAAAACTTGTGTGTGTTTATGAAAACACACCACCATGGAATAAAAAGTTGGGGGAAGAATCCACTGAAAACCAGGAATAATACAAAGCTAAAATGTATAATTTAAAAAGAAAAATATTCTAATTTTCTATCGAGTCATGTTGTGAGCTGCAGTAGTCTAATCGGTAGGGCATCTGACTGTCATGCAAGAGACTCGGGTTCAATTCCGAGGGTGAGCGATCTAAGGTTGCAATTTTTCCTGTCTTGTCCATGCATAAAGTGGCTCTGGGGCACAGGCAGCCTCAAATCAATGGGTACCTGGGGGATAAAGGTGGCTGGAAATTGTTCGTGCTGATCACATCACCTTCAAAATGGCCAATATCAAGAATGTGTGGGGACCAATTCCCCCCTCCCCTTCTTTCCCCTAAATGTGCCTTCATGGCATGGTGCTATATGTTTATTGTTTACCAATTTAGTTTATTTTACTTCGCTTTTCTGCCACTTTTGGCTAATTCCGAAGATGGGGATGAGTGATGATATTATGAAATTCAACACTCACAAACACCCATGCTCAGGCCTGGATTTGAACCCGGGACCACTGGTGTCATAGCACGATGTGCGAACCATTCCGCCACGGGGGCCAGGCATGGTGTTGTAAGCACAGGAAACTTTACCTTACCTTAATTGTCATTAGTAAACAATTTGTTATGTCAAACATACCCCCCACAAACACCCTCACACATTCTATACTATCAAACTTTCACATTTGTCCCCCTACATATAAAAAAAAACACTCAATTCTACACAACAAATGGTATTAAAATAATTTTTCAATTTTATTTCCCCACAAAAATGTTCATGTATGAAACTAACCCTTGTAAGGATATAATGTTCCCGGCACTTTCTACCCAGCCACCACTAAGCATGGCAGCAAAGTACTGGCACCGTGAGGAGAGAATGCATTTGTGGGCCTTTATTCTTCTGCCAGCAACTTCCACGTTGACGTCTGTGTTGATTTCATCCAGAAACATGCGCAACAAATCCTCTCCTAGTCTTGAACATGGACCTTTGCCGGGATATGAAGACGACACATCTGTTTCCTCCGTACTTCCCTCTGAAATACAGATTTGCATGAAACATTGAAATACAAGTAACGGTGAAGTATTCAACTAACACAATGAAATTACACAATGCATTGTTCTTTTATATGACACAGTTAGTGTTTCAGCTTTAGGGCAGAGGCATCGCCTGAAGGGGGTTCACAGAGCAGACGAACCCCAAACCAAAAATCGAAAATTTTCAATTTGTTTTCTTTTCTGCACAATAAACCACTAAATTTCTACATACTAATTTTACAAAGCAGCTTTTTTAATTTATAGTCTTCACAATGATTCAAATTTCCCAATTTCCTCAGACTGTTGGCAAGAAAAGCTCACCAGATTAGGCAGTGAGAACCCAGTGCACATCTGGCGATGCAAAACTCTTCTGGTGCTATCTCCACTGAAGAAGCCAAGAGAAACCAGGGGAATCCGTCGAAACAAGTGGAAATTGGAGCATGTGAACCTCCTGAAAGTCTTCTTGGTTTCTCAACAGATGGCATCAACTGTTAATAGTTTGGACGGGGGCAGAGGAGTATACTATTTTTAGTTTCATTTGGATTCTGTATTGCGGGAAAGTAAGCAGCAGTTAAGATAAAATGCAAGCACTGTTTGCATTATTATAGTAATTCCTAAGATGTTCGATGTTTTTGCCTAATATCTTCCCTTTGCAATACATGTTGCCAAAAATTAAGGCTGCAAACTCCCTCAACAACTCCACTGCAAGTAGTTGTCGCACACCCAAAGACGTGGTGGGAAAGGTTTTACGTTTTCAACCACCATTTCACGAAAATGAACAGATTCACACTTACATCTGTTGCTTAAACTTTTAGATAATGTAGATGAGTTAAAACGAAAGAAGACGTAGACACTGCTAGCAGAAAATAATATTTTATCTTGGTAGACATGTAAAACAAGTATGGATAATTACCAATTACATTTATATTGAAAATCTTTTTGAGTTTCGCAAGTTCAATTCTCATCATGAAATTTGAGCATTGTCAGAGACTTACGAATGAAATATAGGGAAGCTGCTGTGAAATTACAAATAGCTATTAAAATAAAATAAAAATCATATATTCGACTGTATCAAGATTAGCGAAAATGGGGGCATTTTTCTTCTTAGGAGCAAGAAAAGGAATTTCCAACACTGTAATGAAAAGTATTTTTTTTATTGGTTTGGTTTATTTTACTTTGCTTTTCTGACACTTTTGGGTAATCGCATCACGAAGATGAAGATGAGTGATGATATGATGAAACTGATAAAGGGACATTGACAAAGAACATTCATGCCCTGGCCGGGATTTGAACTCTGGACTCCTGTCATTGTAGCATGCTGTGCTAATCAATCTGCCACAGAGGTCGGCGAGAAGAAAAGTAAGGAATTTCAATAATTCACAACTTGGAAAAGAATTTTTGCATTGTTTAACTTGGTAATTTTCCATTTTTGAGGGGGTTTTTAGGGGCGTCTGGGGGGAGGGGGGGTAAGACGACACGATAATTCACAATGAATGAAAATTGACCTGTATTTTGTAAATATATTTTTGCCAAGTACTCTGCGTAGCATCTAGCACAATGAACTGCAAATGCAAGGTCCCAGGTTCTTTTCCTCGGTAAAACATGCACTGTTATATTCATACTTTTATGTCCCTTTTCTTCAACATTTCGCAAAGGCACTCTGAAAATAAAGAAACATTAGCTTCGATTCTTGACTAAAATTTCGACTTTTGTATGCTTGATTAACCAATGTCACTTAGGTCCACTGTTTTCTTCTCTGCGATATGAGATCAATAATTGTGGTTGTAGCGTTGGTCCGGGGGAGGGGTGTAAATTTTCTGATTTTAAGCTGGCTGTGAACACCCAACAATTTACTCCACATGATGCCACTGCATTAAGCATGGGTGGAGGGTGGGGGGTCGAATGGGTTGGTGGCTCCCCTGGAAATTGACATTGTTCATATAAAGATACAAGAAAGTTGAAAGTTGTTACTCTTATTAAGAACAGAAAAAGTTCATTTAGCTAGTATTCGAAGAGAATAATCAAAGTAAAACTGCATTGGATGGAAAACATCAAGTGAAAAAAATACACGAAGAAGGTTATATTTTACCACTTCATCCAAAGAACAAATGGTTCTACAGTTTTCAAAACTATAAGAATTACAGTTGTAGGTGAGAGGTCACACAACAAACTTTATGCAAAAAAAACCTAACATATAAAGCCTTTTCTTGAACAAGATGTACAAAAGTTAATATCAAAATGTACTTCAGATACTAACTGCATAAAATGCAAAATAAATAATGGAAAATAGTTTTGCTAGTATTCACTCATTTGGCAGATCGAGTATATTTATATTATTTATCTAATAATAATAATTATTATTATTATTTTGGAAGCAGCCCCGGCGCCCACCCAGCGTCGAATAACATGGGTACCTGGGGGAAACCCTGGGGGGTAAAGGCGGTCAGGGGCATGATGCTGATCACATCACCCCCACTCACGACCGGATCAAGAAAGCGTGGGGCGTTACCCCCACACCCCCTATACACCTTCATGGCGTGGTGCTATGCACAGGGGAGCACTTTACCTTTACCTTTACCTTTTTATTATTTTGAATAAAATTTATTTTTGTTAGTTTATAATATTTTTTATTGTACTACAAAAGAAATATGCACTTTCAATGTCTAATAAAACAAAAACTATTCATAATATCGACATGAATTTTGCGCTGTTAGGTTGAGGAACTGTGGAAGTTTCGATAGGACACATTGTTGGTGTTTGTTGTTGTTGCTGATTGTTGTTCTGGCGCAACAATTGCTAAGATGGCTGCAAACCCTGTTGAAAAATCAGTGTGTTATTGAACTAGCCAAAACAAACTCCGTTACTGTCGTACAACGACATTTTCGAACACGTTTTGGAAAACCTAGCACCTACTAGACAGTCGATCTACGCTTGGTACAGGAAATTTGAAACAACAGGGTGTTTATGTAAAGGCAAAAGTCCGGGAAGACCCATCATGTCAGAAGAAAAAGTGGATCGTGTCCATGCTGTTTTCCAGTGAAGTCCACAAAAGTCCACAGCAAGGGCGAGTTTGGAACTACAAATGCCACAACAAACTGTGTGGAAAATGTTACGGAAGAGACTGAAAATGAAGCCTTACAGATTGCAGTTATTACAGCATCTAAAGGAAGATGACAAGGTTAAACGTCGAGATTTCTGCATTGAAATGCAGGAACGTAATGAAAAAGAAGATGGCTTCATCGAGCAGATAATTTTCAGTGATGAATCAACTTTTCACGTGAGTGGTAAAGTGAATAAACAAAACGTCCGAATACTGAACGTCCGAGGGCGATGGTTGAACATCTGCAGGATTCTCCAAAAGTGAATGTGTTCTGTGCTCTATCCTGCACGAAGGTTTATGAAACCTTCTTCTTTGAAGAAGACACGGTAACAGGAGTTGCATATCACCAAAATCTAATGAATTGGTTGATGCCTCAACTGCATCAGGAAGGGGAAACTTCATCTGCCAATGGGACGGAGCACCACCTCACTGGCACCGAGATGTTCGGACGTTTCTGGATGAAACCCTTCCATAGCGCTGGATCGGTCGTGCAAAAGACGATAACTGCGCTCTCGCACGGTGTCCACCACTGAGCCCTGATCTCACACCATGCAACTTTTTTCTTTGGGGATTTGTCAAAGACAAGATGCACGTCCCCCACTTCCTAATGATTTAGACGAGTTGAAACAACACATCACGACAGCTGTGAAAAGTGTACATGCAGGTATCTTACACCGGGTTTGGGTTGAATTTGATTATCATCTTGATGTGTGCCATGTGACACAAGGAGCACATATTGAACATCTGAGAGATCTGAAACAAAACTTAAAGAATTACTTTATACAACAGTGAAAAGGGTTTCCTGATAACATAAATAGTTTTGGATTTATAAAGCATTGAAAGTGTAATTCTTTTGTAGTAGCCCTGTATAATAACATTTATAACCGTGGTAATATTACTTATTATTTTTCTATTAAACTTTTATCATTTGCCCGACCCCTCCCCCTCCTGGAAAAAATTCTGGTGAAGCCCATGGCAATAGGGTATATAATGCAATAAATACGAGCATATTTAATGCTTAATACTTCAACACAAGAAGTATATACGCAATAAAGAACTTTCAAATCTTACATATTAAGATCAGCATTTGCACTTGTTTTCTAAAATAAATTCCCTGACTTTTCCAGTTTTATAAATTGAATTTCCAAGTTAATGTTCAATTTTTTTTAAACACTGTTGAAAAATAAATGAACAAAAAAATACAAATTTAAAATATAAACATGAAATATCTCCAGGAACGCAGCTAAAGCAAAAACTGAAATATATTTTTATTCTTCCACCTTCAAGTTACAGAACACAGTATTATGAAAACTACTGTCACATGCTGAACAATGTTCCACACAGATAGTGTCTGCTCAAAAACTTGTAATTATAACAAATTTCTGTAAATCATAAAAATGGAAGTTCTCATATGAACTAAGGCTGAGACAATACCACCTTGAACATTACTCTTATTGCATTCCCACTGATACCAACACTTGAGTTTTGTAACAATTTGAAGTAGTTTAGCGTATTTATATATGTTAATACACATAAGTACTCAATTGGAAGTATACCATATCAATTTACCAGAAGTTATTTGACATGAATTTTGCATAATTTTCAGGACATACAGACTGCTTGAAAATGTTGTGTGGCATTTTGTGAATACCCAATGAGATTACTCCAGAAAATTATTGGCTGGCATTGGTGCTTACATGGAAATCAGTACCCATACATGAAAACTTTTTCGGCAAAAGAATAAACTTCAAAATTCTATTTTTGTCTTTTCTGTCAAAAGCCAGGGAGGGTCACATGAACAGCTGAACCTATCGGCTTGGTCAAGTTGCCGTGGTGAGGGGAAATTCTCGTAGTAATCTGCATTGCCAAATTTTTCGTTTCGACTCGTTTTTGGAACAGGTGGCAGCAAGCAAACGGGTCTCCGATTTCATGCCTCTCCCTGAAATGCGAGCGAAGAGTGCATGTTGACAGCAAAAGGTGCGTACGACTGGACAAAAATCAGGCATGTAGCAACACCACTCCCCCTCCCCCCTTGAAACTCCCACAACTGGGTGCGAAAAGTCTGGGTTTCCTGAAGTTTTTTCTTTGGCCGGTTGGACTTTAGTATCAGCACAGCTGATCCAGGGCTACCATGTAGCCAAATGGTTAGAGAGCTCTCGTCTTGGATGCAAATTGTCTTGGTTCAATTCAAAGTGGGAGCCTCCAAAATTTCATGATGGGTCAACATGATGGGGAGCTACTTGAAAAGAGAAAGTACGGACTCAAGTCTAAAAAAAAAACATGTTTCTGAATGCAAAAACTCGTTGGCAGGCTCTCAGAGGCAGCTGCACCATGGAGTTGTCTCAGCCTTAGTAACAACCACATGTACTCACCTAAGCCTGATCTTTCCACACTGCTTTGCATGCTGCTCATGTCGGAAGTCTCCGAGAACTGCGTTTCAACATCATCCGTGTCTTGACTAGGGCTGTGGCACGAAGGGAAACTGGTGCTGGTGCTCGTTTGCGACTGACTCGTAGGGGATTTGCTCCTTCCTCTGGTGAGCACAGTGCTGCTGGCAAGGCTCGATGGCGACTGGCTTCTGGCTCCAGGTAACGGAGATTGGGCTGCGTGCGGCAACAATTTCCCCGATCTACCGTGAGACAATACGGCAGATCTAACGAGAGGCCTGCCTTCGGTTCTTGAGGATCCATCATCTGATGATTTCATTTTGTCCGTGTCTTTGTTGGACACCTGACTGTCTGTGGATTTTGTCATCATGCTATCTAGCACATGAGAAGTACAAGTATCTTCTGTCTTAGTAACATCTTGGCTAGGTTTCGCTTCCTTTTCAATATTAATTTCTTTTTCTTTATCTTCTATTTTCTGTGCTGTTTCTGTACCTGATATTTCATTATTAATAACTGCTTCATCTTTAGACACTTCAAGATGTTCATCAACGGCTTTGCCTGGAAGATGCTGCATGCAGCATTTGGCATCTCCATGTTCATTAACTGGACCATCCTGAATTTCTTTACTATCATCAACATCTTTCTCGTCTGACACATCACTTTGCTCCTTAGGAGTTACTTTCACCAATTTGCTATTATCACTTGCAGAAAATTCTCTCTTGGTTTCACTGGCATCATATGCACTTGGTGCATCTTCAAATTTCTCTGTTGTCCTTGTAAACTGTTCTGTTTCCATAAGCTTACAACAGCTGACTTTACTATCAAAGCTGGAACATCTTCGTGTTATCTTCTCTCTCAGTTTTGCATACGATGAGAGCTGCTTTGTGGAACTGCTTTTGTCTCTGCTGAGTGGCGAACCCTTGAAACTACTTGATGGACTTCCTTCACCTTCATGCAAGGACTGAGTGCTGTCAGTCTTAAGTTTCATCGTGGATCGCTCCTCACTCGATGATTTGACAATTCCATCTTCAGACAAAAATAACATATTTTTATCCACACATAAGCTTTGTGCTCGTTTGTGTTTACGTTGCTCCTCAGTTATTTGAGCATCCAAATTCCAAGAATGGCGTTTCACAGTCGGTCTGGACCCAGAGTGTGTCTGCCTTCGTACGACTGGTGGATCGGCTTCAATAAACATGAAGAAGCCTTGTTTCTCCTTCTGAGGCTTCTCCTGAGGTTCTTTCGCAGGCTGCTTCTCTGGTGGGGGCACGCTCGCATCAATGAACATGAAAACGCCTTTCGATTGTTCACACACTTTCGGCGTAGGTTCATCACTGTCAGTAGATACATTGGTCAGTCTTTGAGACTGTGTGTTTATTGCTCTGCATGGAATAGGATCAGAACTGAGCCCAGCTGGTTTCCTAGGAGGTATTTGCATTGCAGCAGTGGATGGAGCTCTCTCTTTAACAGATTCATCCGAGCAACTTGCCTTGGAAGATTCATTTTTAACGTCACTGATATCAATGAACATTGAGAACATGTTTCGTTTCTGAGCTGTTGTTTCTTGCTTACATTTTGCCTTACTCCCTGAACTGTCTTCTGTAGATACGTCATCTGATAAATCAACAAAAAAGCCCAGAGAACTATTCTTTCCTTTCGCATCTGCAAGTTCTCGCTCTGACACCTTTCCGGGGCTTTCTACGGGCTGTTCCACAAACTCCACAGCTTGTAAGCCTCCAGATATTATCGGAACACAGTCACTCTGCCTTCGCCGTCTCCTGGTTTCGGGTGATTTGCCCCCACAATCGCTCATATCCACGACCCACGCTGAAAGTACGGGAGTTGCATCCCATTTTCGTGGACACTTTGGACTTCCCTTGTATTTTGGTTTCTCGGATTCAATAACAAGAGTGTTAGCACCTGACAGAATCGGAGTTGATTCGGTTCTTCTTCGAGTTTGTGGACTGTCTCTTGCTTTTATGACAGGTGCAACGAAGTCTTCGGTAGACACACCTCCGGAAACAATTGGGGTAGATTCTGTTCGCTTTTGTCTTTTAGGGCTCTCGTAAACTTTTGGATCAATTATGTCACTGCACGTTAGGGCTCCTGAAACTACAGGTCTTGAGGAATTATCATAGCTACTAGATAATCTTTTGAAATTTTCTTTGTAGGCATCATCCTGTTGTTCGTGGCAGCTTCTGGATACTTGAATATTTTGCTGATTTATGCATTCCTTTTCAAGATATTCGTTAACTTGCTTTTCAATTATTCCACCATTTTCATCACATTCTTTCTCTTCATTGGTTACATTGTTGTTAAAGAAACTATCCATGGGACTTGCTGTGTCCATATTAGGTTTCCAATTCTTCTTAGTGAACATTGAATACTTTGACTGAATGGTGTCCTCAGTCTCGTTAACTGTGACCGTCTCTGGGAAGAATGCCTCCATCGGGCCATCATTATTCAACGAATCAGGAGAATGAATATCATCTTCAAGGAGAGGAAAATGGTGGGCGTTTTTCTGTGTGATTTCAGCTTCCACAACAGGAAGAACAACATTAGAAGTTAAAGAAGACTGGGGTAGTATAACACTGGGATGTTTATCGGCCACAGAAGTTGTCTGGACTATATTTTGAGTATTAAAAAAACGTTGAATCTTGTCCTTTTCTTCCATCGGTTTATCTTGCACGATAACCTCCATTATATCACTCATATTTTCTGAGAGTTCAGTGTCCTGAGAGGCTGCTGAATTCATTCCAATGCTATCCTCTATGCTGCGGCCGTTGTACGCTCCCTCGCTTCCTGTAACATGTTGCGAGTACTGAGGAATGCAGCTTTGGAACAGGAGACTCCCCTGTCTGCGCTCGTACTCCTGCCTCAGCCATGCAACCTGCTCATCGTCTGGATCAAGTTCAAACGTTTTTCTTCTTATGAGAGGGGGATGCGATTCAGAGCCTTCTGGGCTACTGGTAGATTCCTTAACGCTGTCGGTCTCAGATATTGTTTCTTTGGTTGTTGCATTTGTTAGTTCACTTTCACGAGACAAAGGGCGAATGTCTGCTTGATCATCTAACAGTGGAGGAAACCTCGTGTAAGTATCACCTTCAGGCACGACTGTTGTGTACCTGTTAGTGTCTTCATCGAAGTTTGTGGGTTCGTGACCATCTTCAGTTCTCTCTCCAGCCCAATAAGCATCACACGACAAAGGAGTGTGTTCTTTCTCCAGCTGTTCCTCTTCCCCTTTCTCTGGCTTTTCTATAGTATCATATTGTTCGGAATTGCAAATTTCCATCGATGGGTATATTTCTCTACGTAACTCACTGCACGTTTGTTCTGAGCTTTCGAAAGCACCGGCTCCCTCTTCACCGCAGTCATGTAAATCTGTTTCATCTTTCTCTTCTTCATTATTTTTAAGAGGCACCGGTGTAACAAAATCTGTCATTTTAATTTCTTTAAAGAACTCAGCAATCATTTCTTTACCGTTTGAAACATGTTTGTCGCCATTGCTCTTAACATTCGTAAACTTATTTTCTTTTGGCGGAGAGATATCAGCTGCTACAGGTGTTTCTCCACTGAGCGTAACCGTTGAGAAGCTATCTTCTGAACTGTCTCTGCATATGGATACCTTGTCTGCTTTGGCATCTGAAAGGGTAACGGACTGATCTTGCACGTTTTCAGAGGAACAAGATTGCACTGCACAAACTCCTATATGTTGCTCTGAAATCTCAGTATTATCCTTGAATTGAGTATCCTCAGTCGAAGGTACTGTTACATCTTGGTTAATAAAAGCAGAATACGAAGGAGTAATCAATAAAGGTTCATCTGTAGGATTGCTTAAGATAGTCTCTGTTTCTTCTCCAACTGTTGGTTCAGTACAATCAGCGCCTGTACTTTGGGTTTTAACATTTGTGTCATGAGATGCAGGGAACTGAGTAACTATTTCATCTTCATCTAACAAAGAAGCTGCATCAATGAAAAAATTTCCAGGATGTGTAACAGGAGCATCTGGTTCTCTTTGGGAAATTATCACTTCATTATCATCATCTTTCTGCGTTACCAAAGCATCACTAGACAATTCAACAGTTTTATCTTCAGCTGCAAGTTCAATGTTCAGGCTGCCCAAACCAAGTTCAGTCTTATCTTCTTCATGGCATTCTATTCCTGTGTCCTTTTCCACAACACTAACTGCTGCCACTTCCTCATTCTGTAAATTAATTTCTTCCTTGTCAGCTGTATGGCTTTCGTATGATGCAAACTGTTCCTCAGTTGAAACCTGGCCACTAGTTACATCACTCGAAATAAGCATGGCTTCAAGGATACCTGCATCACAGCATTCATGATTTGTATCTAAACCCATCTGCTTACTGGACTCAGAGACAGATATCACTTCACCATCGCAAGGCTTTGTACTTCGTTCATCTACGGACTCACTGACCACTGCATCTACATATACTTCTTGACGAGTATCGTCACTTGTTGTGGTGGTATCGTCGTCTATGGGGAAAGCCCCATCCTCTTTATCTGATGCTTCATCTGGAGTGTTTGAAGGTCTTAAGGTGGTCAACTTCTGCTTCGTACCCGTGTCATCATCTGGAAAATCTTCTGTTACTGCCTCGGTCGAAAGAGTCAAGTCAACACCCGATGTCTCGGATACGGTGTGTTCTCTTCCAGGAAGAGGACTCACCGACACTTCTCCTCCATGAGGGGAAGTTGTTATATCGCTACCGGTGCCATGGTAACTGATGGTGAGTTCCGTGCCAGAGTCAACGCCTTTCGTATCTAAATGGTTTTCCATGATGTCGGGACTCAAAGGGCTGTCGAGGAATTCCTCATCACTAAGGGAAGGGGCAGGGCTAGGGTTGTCTCTGATGTGGGCTTTGTTGGACCTACAGCATATCACACAATCCATGTTAGTATTTTGCTTTTCTTCAGCAAAATCACTTCTACTTTCAAAAAATTCATTGTCTGTATCTTTTGAATCTTCTCTCGTAAGTTCGCTAACTTTACTTCCTACCCTAGGAATTTCCGTAGATTCACAACTCGTCGGTACATTATCCTGATAAAGACTGTCTCTGCAATTTTTGAATGTAAAACTGTCACTTTTAACTAGTCCACTAGAACGCTTTCTTGCTTTTGTAACATTAATATTTGTTGAACCAGAAGAGTACGTTAATTCTAGCTTTGGTCTGGTTTTCTTAAAACTTTCTCTGCGAATGTTATAATTACTTTTAGCTTTGTGACTCGCTTCTTTATAATGTAATGAATCACAACCTGGTCTTTGTCCTTTGGTATTATGACTAGAAGGTACGAGTGACAATGGTTTAGTATTTCTTTTCCTATGTTTTTTGTTTTCTTTAGAGATTATGGATTGAAAGCACTTCAAAAGTTCATCTTGTTCCGCAAGTTCTTTCTCTAATATTTTGTTCTTACGAGATACAAATTTATGTTTTTTGTTCTCCGATCTCCTGCTGTGAACAGGGCTCTCTCTGCTGTACACTTCATCTACTGGTACTAACGAATAAGAAGAAGAATTTGCTTTACAAGCAGTTTTATTACGTGCAGAAGCATCAATATCACTTGTGTCACTGTTGACCTTCACTTCAATTTCTTGCTGCACATCATACAAGTTTTCACTTGTGGGCTTAACAACACAGTCACTTCCATTCTCAGCAACATAAAAAGGATCACAGACGTCAATCGGGGAGCAGTCTGGAGTTAAATACACTGATTCTGGACTTATTATAGAATCCAAGCTGCTTGCTTTTTCAATGGAGTTACTAATGTGCCTCTGAAGTCCATTAGTACACAGCTGCTTCTGCAAATGCTGAAGAATATTTTCTTCTTCCTCAAGAATGAGATTCTTTGCATATAGGTTTCTGAAACAGAAACAAACACAATGATAAAGAAATTGAAATATAATATTTATTGCATAATAATTCAGCAGAAAGTACATTGACATTGGTGTGGGTTTGTGAATTAGGGATGGCCAAATCTGGATAAAATTTTATATTGTATAATTTTCTATGTGGATTTCAAATAACAGAATTTTCTGGATTATCCAGATATTCAATAATCAGATTATCCAGATATACAATATTCAGATTATCTGGATTACCCATATATCTGGATTATCCAAAATGTTCAGATATTCCAATGTGTGCATTATTCAGACAGTTTTATTGTTTATCCATTTTACAGGCTATCCACATATTCTTTTATTCGTCATTTTTGTATTTCACTGTATATATTTTCCACAAATCCTTCATCAAATCTGTTCCACCTAATTATCCAAATTATCCAGATTATATGTTGCATCCGAAATGGATATCGGATAATTTGAAATCCAGATATCCATTATCTGGATTTTGCTGCTATCCCTAATGTGAATGAGGGATATGGATCAATGAAATCGGGACACAATCCAGTTCACATTTGGATTGGAAGTGTACTCAACGAGCTATATGATGACAAGGCAACATTGTTGACCCTTGTGCTATTGGAAATTTCAAGACTTATAGTGTTCTTAAGGGGCGCATGACTGGAAACTTAAAATGTGGGAACTGTAGTTAGTTTGACTTGATTAATTTTACTTCACTGTTCTGCCACTTTTGGTTAATCGTGAAGCTGAGGATGATTGATGAAGGGACAATCAAACAGAACAGCCATGCTCAGGCTAGGATTCAAACCCAGGACCCCTGTCGAAACACAGTGTGATAACCACTATGCCACGGAGGTCTCAGGATATGTAGTTAGTTTGTGTAATAATTTGGAATCCTTGCATAACCCTTTCCCATCGGGGAATCGTGATGGTGCAGGTATGCATTTCATTTCTTTGTTTTTGTGCTTCACGATGGACTCCAATTCATATGTGGGCCTCCCCGATGGTGCAGTGGTAGTGTCGTCACCTTGTAATCAAGGTGTTCTGGGTTCGATAACCGGTGGAGGCACATGGCACAGTGGTTCGGATCCCTCTTTAATCCACAACCGATTAGCCTTACTGTGCATAAAGTGGACTTAAAACACCAACTCAACCTATCAGTCAAATCCAATGCATATGTGGATTGTGTGCTATGTTGCTGTAATTTTTTATGTCACACTCTTGTTAGGAGGTTCTGGAGGGAAGGGAGAAGTGCACTTGTGTCACCAAGATACCTCGTGTAGAGAAACAAAAATACAGTTATTACATCACTAAATACCGTCAACCAATTAATATCCACACTACATCATATTAATGTATGAGTAGACGCTCACATATGACCATGAGATTGTACAAACAATATTCATTAGAAATGTGTCTCCAGTGCTAAAGAGATAAAAGAGAGTTCATTCATATCAGGCACTGGATAGCCCACACTAGTCCTAACAAACATAACATGTGTACATCGCAAGTTTAAACTTTGGTCATTTACTTTGAAAACCCCTTACATAAAATCTTGACAGAATGTCACAGAAGAATCGAATGGATGAGAGAAAGAAGGTAAATATTCCACTTTTTGGTAATTTTGAACTGAGATAGCCCTTTTATTACTTTAGCTAAGCTGCACCAACTGACACAGAGGAAGCAAACATTCTCCCTCTCAGCTTGTAGTAGCAGTCAGTAGGGACTATCATTGACGGGAAGAAGGAAAACATTCATGCAATGTTTGCCTTTTAGCTCTCAGCAACGACAAAAGGAGCCAACAGTTGAAGTAAAAAGTGTTGAAAATCAACATATAATCAACTTTAAGCAATGGTGGCCTACGCTGTATAAGAAGAGCACTAAGAGCTTGCAAAGTGGAGAAGTGTTTCAAATTAGCAAGTACAGGAATTTCATACACAAAGAAGAAGAAAAAGCATTTATGACAGCACAAGAGTTATAGACTGCTTTAGGGGTGAAGTATTCAAGCTCTACAAAGACGGTGAGATTGTGCTTCCTACTAGTAATGCTTATGGTGGGAAAGTTCCAATAAACCAGAAATAAAAATTGAGGATGTGGCTAAAATTGCGCATTATGTACCAGATGACTGTAAAGAGTTGTATGACAGCATTTTATCATGGCCTACATCCATGCAGTCTGCATATTATGAACATTCTGATGGCAACTAGCGGTGCTATACAGACAGTACTGTTCAAAGTAATATTCACATTGCAGATTTACACCTATTTGAAGAAAATGTTGTGTTACTTAAAATTTATTATGTAGAATTGTTAATGTTGGTCAGAACACTCTCCTTGCATTCATAGTAATGTTATATCAAGTAATAACTGGGCTGTAATTTTAAAAAGGTCCATTTATTTGTTGCTACGTTCAAGTGAGAACCAAAAGGAAAACATTCCACAATGCTTTTATAACTGTGTTTAATTACGTATTAACAATTTACAAAAAGTATTGCTTTAGAATTATTGTCAGAGCTTTGTATACAGGGTGAACAGAAACTATAGGGACAAACATCAGGAGGTGATTCCTGACAGGTAGAGAAACAAAAAAGTTCACATCAATATAAGTCCGGAAATGGGCGGTGAGCCTGCAATAAAGCAATTAGTACCGGTACACATTACATGACATGACTTTCATCCATGTTACTACAGGTGTTCATAGTGGCCTCCATGGGATGCAAGGCAAGCGTCCACACGTTGCATCGTGGATGCCTCACTTGTTCGAATGGTCCAGTCTGTACCCGAATAGCGTCACAGGCTACACGGACACGCTCTTCAAGGGTCTGCACATCAGGAACTGGCTCAGCATACACAACACTTTTTAGATGCCCCCACAAGGAAAAATCAAGGGGTTTAAGTCCGGTGATCAAGTGGGCCATGCTACAAGGCCTCCTCGTCCGATCTATCTTCTGGGGAAGAGGTTGTTGAGGTGTTGAAGAATAATGCGAAAGTGGGCTGGCGCTCCATCATGCATCCATCGTATTGCCAAAGGCACATTCTGAAGCAAAGGAGGCAAAGTGTTCTGCAGGAATTCCAGATACATCTGTCCGTTAAGGCGTTGTGGAAGAACAAATGGTCCAAGTAGGTGGTCGCCAATAATCCCTGCCCAAACATTGATGCTGAACCGTTGCTGATGAGATGATTCAACCTTCCCCGAGGATTGGCTGTAACCTACAGATGACGATTGTGTAGGTTGATGATGCAATCTCTACCAAAGGTCGCTTCATCGGTGAAGAGGACTGACGACAGAAAACCCAATATGCTGGTGGTATATAGCAAAAACCAGCGACAAAACCGTTCCCTTGGAGGAAAATCCGCTGGTGATAATCTCTGCACACGTTGCAGGTGATAGGGATAGTAGCAGTTTTCATGTAGGATACACAAGACCATCGCTTGGCTTACACCATGCTGGCGGGCCACTTGCCTGGAGCTTGTTCTCAATATTGTGTAGCACATGTTCCTCTGGTGTACGGACATGCCACGGCTGCCCTCCATGTTCTGCTGTATGAAAGGCCCAAGTGGTGCTGTCTGTCCAGGTACGTGGCTCGATAATTCTGTGCGTCCTTTCGACCGTTTTCATCTACTTGACCGTATACGAAAACCATACAAACTACAAATACCATACAAATACCATCCTGGTATGAATAACGGACCATGGTGCTTCGACGTAGCTCTAATCATACAATCTACAACACAAAAAAGCACAGTGAGTGTTGTTATGAGAGGATGATGTCGTTCTTCAGTGCCATCTACCATGGCAAATATGCGTTTCTGGACATATGTTGATATGAACATTTTTGTTCCTTTTCTTGTCAGGAATCACCTCCTGAAGTTTGTCCTTATAGTTTCTGTTCACCCTGTATAATTTCACAATAGAAAGTTTTTTAATTAATACAATATTTTGAGCCCCAGAACTATTTCATTGATTTCCCAAACACTTACACTCTGTGGAATCTGTTCCTTCTTTCTCTCACCCATTCAATTACATTTAAACATTCTGAGCCACTTCAAGATTCATAATACAGTTATTTGACAATGCACTATGGGCATTATTTCCTGGTATTTGCCCAAATTAACAAATTTATTATTACATCCATATTTCATTTACTAGATTACACGAAATAGTGGCAAGCATAAAAGATGTTCAGAAAATCATTAATATACTAATTTATCATGAACAAATTAAAGTTAATTTTTTCCACTCATGTACAGGGTGGGCAGAAAAAAAATGATGATTTTTAAATGATATAACACAGTAAATAAAAAGCGTTGTCTTTATTCATGTGCTATCCTTACAGCCAAATGTATGCTGTTATTATTGGGAAAAAAAATATTTACACCAACATTAAGTGCGGAAAATAACATCTTGCAAAAGGTGTTTCAACAATGAAAGCACGGTGTGTTGCGTTCCATGGTGACTGAAATGGCAGCTAGTGAGGAGTTGAATCCCCCAACCCTCCCCTCCCATGACCCCACCACGTGACGCGACGTAATAACAAAATAACAATTGGTAGGTTTTTCTTCCCCAGAAAAGAGAAGTTTCAGCAACCGACTCCAACAGAGTGTGGACCAAAATGGGCACCATTTGCAAGATATTTTCCGTACTTAATGTTGGTGTAAATTATAATATATTTTTTTCAATAATAATGGCATACATATGGCTGTAAGGCTAGCATATGAATAAAGATGAGCTCTTTTTATTCACTGTGTTATATCATTTTAAAAATCATAAAGTTTTTCTTCCCCAGCCTGTACTTAGAGTTTGTAGTACTTCGATAAAATTTGCTAACATCTTCCTTTTGAAGGCCCACAAAAAGTTACTTATTCACGTTTCACATAGTTTCAGTTTTAGATCTTAGGTACTGGCAGATGTACCCCATGGTAACCCTTAAACAGAAACATAGGTCTCTACTTCAAAATTAGAAACATCCGGTCTGAGACACCTTATTGTTTAATATTTGTTATTACATTTTTTTAAAGTTTTTTTAGACAATAAAAGGGCAAAATTATGATTAATAACTCAAATTTATTGAAAACTAAAATTACATGGGAACAAAACGAAGAAAATGTATTATGTAAATCACTTCCAACCTTGGCATCGAATATGTAATGCAAAACACCCGGTCTGTTAGACCTGCATGTTTTCAAACAACAATAAGTCTCTCGTAACAACAGTCACAAATTGAGCAGTAACATGTGCAGAGTGTAGGCAAGTGGGTGATAATAAGGTACTATGGAGGGGGGGGAGACAGCTCAATCAGTGTTGCCACACTGTAGAACTACGAGGGGCGTATCATAAAGAATTACACTTTATTGTATTCGTTACATACAGACATAGATACATTTAATTGACTATATGCACTTTCTCAACATAGTCCCCCTGGAGCTGTAGACACTTACGCCAGCGGTGTGGAAGTCGTTCGAGACCATTTTGAAACCAGTTCTTTCAGTTGTGTGCACCCATCGCTCGACAGCCTCATGGAGTTCCTCACAATTGTTGAAATGGTGACCACGCAGGGGCTTCTTCAAGTGAAAATCGGATGGTGCCAAATCGGGAGAGTATGCTGGATGTGGTAACACCTTGAAACCCAGTCGGTCAATAGCAGCTGTTGTTTCACGACTCGTGTGCGGCCGGGCATTGTCATGTTGGAGAAGCACACCTTTGCCCCATTTGCCTTGCCTCTTCTTTTGAATTGCACGACGCAACCGCGTCAGTGTTGCCACGTAGACTGCACTGTTAATGGTGGTTCCCCTCGGTAGCCAATCAATGAGGATGATGCCATCACTATCCCAAAACACAGTGGCCATTTGTTTCCCAGCCGTGGGTGCTGTTTTGAATTTCTTGGGTGGAGGGCTACCCTTATATTTCCACTCCATGGATTGGGATTTGGTTTCCGGTTCGTGGTAATGCAGCCACACTTCATCACCTGTCACAAGCTTCCCCATGAAATCAGCTGGATTCTGGTCGTAAAGTTCCAAAAGCTCCCTGGAAATGTCTACACGTTGTTGTTTGTGGCATGCGTTAAGACATTTCGGTACCCACCGAGCTGACACTTTACCCATTTTCAAGTCACTGTGCACAATGCGTTGCAGGGTTTGTCTGCTTAATCCCGTAATCCTCTCCAGTTCCGTAAACATCACACGCCTGTCTCCAGTATGACATTTTCCACATGCGCGATGTTTGCGTCTGTTTTCACACTCACATGTCGCCCTGGACTCTTTCCCTTCTCCGTCGACGTTTGACCGTTTTTCCAGCCAGTTACCCAATTATACACCATTTTCCGTGACACTGCATACTCGCCACACACAGCCACTAACCATCTATGGATACGTGCCATTGTTTCCCCTTCCTTCCACAAAAACCAACTCGTCCATCGTTGACCACGTTCATCTTGTTTCATGTTGTCCGCAACAGCACTCGTGACGTTGTGCTTCGACGGCTGCACAGGCCCCAGACTATGCACTGTCACACGGTGCTGCCACCTGGCGGTAGACAAGGTACCTATGCGCCCATCCTGCGCAGTGCGTGGAATTACGCCATTTCATTTTGCATTAAAACAATAAAGTGTAATTCTTTATGATACGCCCCTCGTGCAAAACACTAAAGGTCTCACAGATCGATGTTTCTCTTTAAGGGTTAAAACAGATTAAAATTGCATTTAAAACTATCATGTGTTGTTGACTGCTGGGGAGGGGTCTGTTGGAAGTCCTGGACCAGATGTGCAATGTGTAGGGCATCATGTCCTGTTAGGGCCATGTGATGAAATCAGGTTAAGACAATAAACATAATAATTTTATGCAAAGTCAAGCCATCACCATTTAGAAACACCTGCACTAGAGAATTAAATTCAAATAGATATTCTCAGGGAATAATACAACGGATAAAATGGAATAAGCCCAGCTTTAATATCAATAGTTAACAAATGGTCTTACCTTATAAATGCCTCTACAAATCCAACTGGGCACTTTTGAAATGAAATAGACTGGAAGCCATTATTATTTGGTGTAGCAATAAAACTGGTGCAAAATTCGGCAAAAAACCTAGCTGCCCTGACCTGCAAGATACTCTGATGTGTCCTGATAGTCTTTGAGTTAAATACAAGCTCCAGATCCCAGTAGAGTGAGTGCGTGTAGATCCTGGAATTATAAAAAATGACTATGGTAATGAATTACATTTTTCAAAATGGGAACATTCTGCACAATTTTGAAATGTCAATCTCTGAAGAAAGCCCAAATCTTTTTAGTTAGAATAATCAAACACTTTCGACATCAACATTTCACAACCCCCCCCCCCCAAAAAAATACATTGCACAATGCCAATTGAAAGTTTTCAACTTGCTGCAGAAACTTTTTAACAAGGGGAATTGTGTTGCTTATGGAACTACATTTCCTGGCTGGCTACTGAAAGAAATAAAAACTGGAATACTTACTTTCCAACTGGTGCCAACTGATAAAATATTTTATTATTCTAACTATAAAGAGATGTTAGTTTTATAACTGCATCCATGTTATTAGTATGCATAATTTCTTGTATGATGTTAAAAACATTCTTGCATCACGTGCTGGCAACATTCTTGTTAAAACACAAAACACAAAAACAGCACAATACTAGACATTTTTTGTTTCACATGTTGTTTTTTTGTGTTTCAGTAGGCTAATTGTCACGACATGAATAAATTGTTATTACAGAAAACTGATGACAGAACACTCACAAAGGAACACCCTGGCCCAGACTCAAAATCCAGAGCCATTGGTGACAAGTCAGCCACTTAAAGGGCCTGGCTACAGATGAGGCACATTGCCATGTAGATAACAAGCTGGACAACTTGAAAATGAAATACTGGAAATGTGTAGAATCCTAGGCAACAGCTGGATAGCAGTACCACAAGTGTGTCCAGAGGACTGTCATAGAGGGTGGGAGCATAAGCAGGCAGTTGACATGAGCATTGAAAAGCATTGGTACCCTATTAAATTAATATCATCCTCATGGTTGCAATACAAACCCCCCCCCTTCCCCATTCTTTTGATTAGCCGTGTCCAGCTATTGCTTTCCCCCAAACATGAAAACAGAGCTTGGAGTTTGAAAAGTCTGCCACAAATAGTATTTTTATATACTATCGAACACTTCTTGGCGGTCTTCTGTACAGTCTGCATCCTGCTGGACCTCAAGGCAAAACAAAGCCACTCAATGAAGGTAATGTTCAGTTAAAAGTAAAAGTTGGAGAAAATAATTTGACTTTCTTTAACTGATTCCTTGAATCTCATGTCTTGAACTTTTATTGGTCATACCTCACATGTTGTCTTGAAACTCAATTGAGGCAAAAAATATGTACTTTATATTACACAAGGAAAATTTAAAAGCAGCCTTTGAAACTGCCTATGAGATGGGGAGGTTTACCTGAGAGTAACCCCCACATCTATTTTATATATACATATATATATATTTTTAAGAAAAGTGCACTGATTATCATCATAAATTTGGATAAATGCATGCTACTTTGGATATATTAGTTGTTAATATTTTGCTACTCTAAACAATGCATTAATTTTACTAACAATGTAATGAGTTAGTTTCACAATACATATGCAAAGTTTGTTCTGAATGCAATGCCTGTTTGCTGTTTTCTCTGAAATAAAGTAAAAAAAAGGTAAAGTGCTCCCCTGTGCATAGCACCATGCCATGAAGGCGTATAGGGGGTGTGGGGGTAACACCCCACACTTTCTTGATCCGGTCATGAGTGGGGGTGATGTGATCAGCATCACGCCCCTGACCGCCTTTACTCCCCAGGGTTTCCCCCAGGTACCCATGTCATTCGACGCTGGGTGGGCGCCGGGGCCGTTATCCAACGTTAGAAAAGTTCCCGGATTTGAACCGGCCGGGGATCGAACCCGGGACCTTGAGTATGGTGGTCAGACGCGTTACCGACTGAGCCACCGCGGCCACATAACTCAAATGTGATGCCCTTCCACTAGCATGATTGTCATAATTTCAGTAATTCTAAGGTTGGCATATGAAGTGAAAAGAAAGAGCTGCTAACTGGTTCTTGACATCAACAAAAGAATCAGAAATTGTAGACAACATGACAAAGTTAGGAGAAGGTAAAACCAGTGTTGAACCATAACAGCATAACAGGAAGCTGGACAGCAATCACTACTTTGCATTAGCCATCTTAAATGCAATATCTAAAATGTTTGAACATGTAATTGCAAATTATCTAGCAATATATTAATTAATTGATTGATTTTGAAATTGTGGGCACTTCAACACATAGATTATATTTGCTCATCACGCAATATGGGGATATGCCCTTAACTAAAATAAAACTGAGGACAGACTTTGACAAGAAAATAAAATATCTCTATTAAAAACTTCATTATTCATATTTTAAATTTCATTCCTTAACACGAGCTAAAACTATACTCTCTCTGAGGACTAAAATATCCTTACTTATTAAACGCTGAGGCTGTAAAGAGGGACTTGGCACACAGGACAAACACAGCTTTATGAAGGCCTTAGCTCCAGATGGAAGAGCATGCAACACTGTAATTACCGGGGTACATTACGTGCAAGTGAGGTTGTCTTGGTGCCTTGTCAGAAGGCTTCCCCTTACACCCCGCAAGATATTAATGTTAATGAGCATGGCTTTATGAAAGGTCCATGTACGGTTAGTTTTAATAGATTCTATAAAATGAACCCGAATTAAGAAATCGCAAACAGATTTTACATTTATAGACTTATCAAAAGCTTTTGACGCAGTGAACCATAATTTATTATTATAAAAACTGGATATTCTTGGAATGTTCCCCAGATTTTTGATATGCTTTGAGAGTTACTTACTGAATAGAAATTTTTCAGTTTAAATTGGGCAAACAACCTCCGAGAAAGCAAATATAATTTGTCGAGTGTCACAAGGATCTACTCTTCGTCCACTTGTATTTGTAATTTTTATTAATGATATTGTAAATAGTGTTATTCACTAACTTGTCTTTTACATGCTGATGACATTTTTAGGGAAATAAAAAGCAATTCAAATGTTTTAAAGTTGCGATATATTTTTCAGAGAGTGGTAGAATGCTGTGAAAACAATGGAATGTTAATTAATCTTAATAAATGCAAAGGATGAGTTGCACAGGAAAAACACACTTCCTTCTTTCCAACTATTTTATTAAACTTAAGTTCTACTGCATTATGAAGATCTTTGAATAATTATTGATTCACCCCTTTCATTTTATGGGCATATAAAATAAACTTGTAAATAAGCTAAAAAGTTACCAAGTTAATATTTTTAATTTGAGTTCTTCTTTTAACAAATCGGAAACTTTGTGTGTCACGATTGTACATCCAATACTTGAATATGGTAGTGAAATGTTCATGGGATATGGCCTGACATGCAAACACACATTACTTTCAGAACAATTTTCATGTGAAGGTAATATTAGTTAATTAGAAATAAATTTGATGTCACAAAAAAATGTACATTAAATGGTGAAAAATTAAGATGCAAACTTCTACATGTGTTAGTAAAACTTCCATATGTGTGTGCGGCAACATGTACATGAAATAAGCAAGCCCTCTCTTGCTGCTTACCATGTAGAACATCCATAAAAGCTTCATAATGAAAATATACTTTTCATAAGAGCATATGCTTATTCTTCACTGAAAGTGTACTAAATGTACCTGAAAAGTATTGGAGGTTGGAATAAAAAAGAGGGAGAAACAGAGATTCCTATCAAAATTACTAAGCATTCATGAATGGACTAAAAACTAGAAATATTTCAAATAAAATTTCCATAATCAATGAAAACTGTGCCAAAGGAAGTGTTATCATAGTAAAAAAAAAATTGATGGAATTATGCTTCAACAAATTAATCTAATTTAATTAAATAAAACAGCACTTTCAATGCCACAAAAATAATCTTAACTGATTTTATCTACAACATTTAAAAAAACTTCAAGTACATAATATGTATAGCATGCTAGATTTTACTTGAAAGTCTTGGTACAACAGGGTTTACGATTAATTTGGTTCAGCAGTGACAAACCTAGCATCCTCTCCCCTTCCCCTTCCAAAAATCTATAATATGTGAGAAAGGAAAGTAGACTTTGTTGGTTATTTAAAAAATGTAAGTAGTGTTTCCATATATAACCTTAACGAAATATGCTACAGATGATTCCACATCAAATCAGACAGCTGTGGGCAGAGGTAGAAAAAAATTAAAATAATTCAAGTGCCAGCCCCTTTTTCTCAGGAGTAAGTTTTTGTATTTTTCCTTTCTCTTTCTTTGCAAATACGGTGTAAGAAAGCCATGAATCCAACTAAGATAAAGCCACATATTATGAAACATGATCTTAAAACATTTAATTTATTGATTAATACAAGACTGAATTAAAAGTAATTAATCATTGTGCTGGAGTGGCCTTCCCTACCATATCACATATGTTAAAATTTGGCTATCAACATTGAGGAAATTTTTAATAGCATGTTTATTATTTATATTTAATTATACACATGATACAGCAACCACAAATACATTAAAAAACACATACTGCACTAGCTATTTAAAAAAAGGTAACTGAAATTTCCATAAGTGAACTTGAAATATTAAAATACCATATATTTTTTTTAGAACTGAATTTGAAAATTCAGGTGGCAGGTGAAAATTTTCAGGTGCCATGGCAACCGGGCACCCTGTAATTTTCTACCCTTGGGCGTGGGTTCTATATTTATGAAACCCCAAACAATGACTTTCAATCAAAATCAATTTGCCCGATTTTTAGGGTTTAAATCACTGATTGATTTGGTTTATTTTGCTTCATTTCTCTACCACTCTTGGCTAATTGCTAAGATTTAAAAAAAAATACTTATTTAATAATTCCATGTTTTCAAAGTGATTTCCAAAAATAAAAAAAGAATAATACAGTGGAACCCCGGTTTTACATTTTCCCGCATTATACATTCAATATTCATGATTCCAATAGAGCAAAATGCTATAAAACTTTCCTCCATTTTAAGATTTTGCAACTTGGCCCCCTGAAAAACATAAAATTGAGGTTCCACTGTAAATATTATATTAAAAATTAATTTGTATTAACATTTTACAATGAATATGTAGTTCCTCGCACATTTTCAAAGTACATGAAGAATTTAAAGAAACCCCTCCCTGCTAACAGGACAAAAACTACCATAGGAGTGATCAACAACTTGCTTCCCCTTTTCATATCTATGATAAATCCTGTACCTCTTTCACATCCAAATCAAGCAATCACCTCACCCAATGAATGAATGATAGTCAACTGGCCTCCTTTCCTTTTAAATCTAGAATTAAATTATTACCCTCAAGATCTACAAATAATAGCAATCATCCCACCTCTTTCGCCATCTAAAATAAAGTGACTAACTCCCCCCCCCCCTCCTTACAAATAATATATACCTTTAATGAAGATAGTCAGCAAGAAATAAAAAAAAATCTCCAAAATGTGCATTTTAATTAGTCATTTTTCATGTCATGCAGAATTCCTAGTGCCAATTTCACACATAATTCCAGGAATTCAACGAATTCCCAGTTGGGAGATACTTTGCTACAGCTTAATGTATACAATAATTTGAATTTCCAAAAAGTGCGCTCTTAGTAGGTGTTCACAAATTCGATCCAGAAACAAAGAATTAACCAAACATGCAACAAATCTCTCTACAAAGACTGCTATGCTGCATGTTTTGAGGCACTGAAAAAGAGGTGGTTTAAGTGTAGAAATACAGTTGATATGATGAGAGATAATGGTTTTAGGTGTGTACCCTATTTAGTAATTTTCAAGTAACCATTTGTCACCTGTTGACTAACTCACTGACCCCTTGCCCTTTCTTTTGCTTTAAAATATTCAGACATAATCAAATATCAAAATGTACTTTTGCTTAGGGTGATCTTACGTCCCGTTTCAGAGGCATGTCCTGGTTGTCCCGTTCATTTTATTAAAAAGCCACCATTTGTCCAGTTTTATAAAAGCCTAGGAGTTATCTTGAAAACGAAATCTAAATTTGAGAGACATGTTGTATTGTTTTGTATGTGTTCAGTTATTTGTAGAACAGTGAATAAATAAGCATGCGGTTTCTTTACAGAATTGCATAAAGAATTCAAAGTTTCTGCATACTGACACAAACTGAAATGAAAAATCTAGAGTTGTGTGTCTGATATGTGAGGTAAGGTTTTCGGGGAGATTTATGAACGTGGTTTATGAAGAATAAAGCTGCCTTCAAGATTTGTTCTTCTGCTTAATACTTCTGGCATTACTGAACTTTAGCGTAGGACTAACATCAAGGGGTGATCAGAAAGGATGAGAAACGCTATGTAAATCATACTGAGATTGTAATAATTAATACCTTTTTACAACGGGAAATCATATTTCATTTATTGTTTATCATTTATGAGATCCATCCTTTAATAAATAATAATAATGTCAATAATAACAATAATTTTATAATTAGACTTAACCAATTTTTCAGGAAAAGGGGGGGGGGCTAAATTGATCTCCTCGGGATGTCCCATTTTTAGGTCAAAATATATGGCACAAAAAAATTGTAGAGAATTACCATATTTGCTCTTTTTTGTACACATTTTTGAGGAAAAAGCTTTATCACTGAATTTATAATTAATTTATAGTATTTCAAATATAAAGTAATATGTAGGTCTACTTTCAATGAAAAACTTAGCTAATCTAACTAGGAAAGAATACATTTTAATATTCTTCATCACACAACACAAGGAAGCAAGAAAGAAATTGTCTAACTCAGAACAGAGAAAATTTCCAGAAGTAAAGCTTATCAAAAACTGAGTATCAGCATATAAGACGCACCCTGCTTTTCAGACCTATTTTTAAAGGAAAAAAAGTGCATCTTCTACGCCGGCAAATATGGTAATTGCACATTTGGAATGTGTCCAGAATAGGAAAAGAAGTAACTAGTACCTGTATTTAAATTTAAACTGATACATTCCTATACTGAAACAGTGCTATTGGTTGATACCATACACTGATTTCAGCCCACGCTTACTTTGAGTACATTTTCTCATGCATGTAACCAAAGCTATCAGAAAATTTACCGTTCAATATCCTGTTGCAATTGCTGTTCAAGCCTCGCTCTTAGCTTCCTCCACTCGTGATTGCATTTCCTGTGGAAGGCTGCAGTGGGAGCTGTGCTTGTTCTCGGCAGGGTCACTGCTGCCATGTGGCATGGTCACACCACTCCTCAGAACAGGGCATTGGAAAAGCTCTGCCCACGTGATCTGCAAGAAATATGTTCTAGTCAGACACTTTACAATGGAAAATGTTGTGAAATCTTCATTCATTGTTAAAATGGAAAAGTACAAAGCTTACTTTTTTTGATCCACTAGAATGGCAAGTCAAGCCAACTCAAAATAAGAATCATTTTAGGGGTAAGAGTTCACCACTGAACGTGTTCTACCACCAATACAATCTGGACAACTTTATGTGAAAATAATTATATGGGCTATACACACAATAATATATTTAGAAATATTCTTCAACATATCCACTCAAAATGCTCAGTGTTTCCATGAAATATGCTCCTCCAACTGACATATTTTCCTCTCCTGTACTCGTGAGACAGAAAGCTCAAATTATCCAGGAAATTTTGCATAATGGTATTAGTATTTATCTGTTTAGAGTTGGCTAAGTTAGCGATATTTAATATTTATCATCCTTATTTTATGCAACGGGTGTTTCTTCGCAGGCCTGTATCTTCCACAAGTACTAGTGCTTTCCACAAAGTGAAACGCAGAAACCTACAGATTAAAAACCTCTTGTATTTGATGGACTCACTCAAATTACCATCATTGCTCTACTCAAAAATTTTGCAAATTTAATATAAATTCCTTGGCCTGTCTATGTGCTCAGTATGTCTGAAAAAGAACTCCTGGGTTTCAAAGACACATGCATCATTTTTGCTGAAGTATACAATGGTATTTTGAGTATAATCATGAAGCGTCAACAAACAATTTTTACTTAACACAATCCTCACCAGATAGCAACAACAGTCATATAGCTCTAGAGGCTAAGTTGATCATTGAAGCCATGCAACCAATTCCCAGGAAAATGTATAGCGACGGCAGGTCCCATTTTCTTGGGCACTGTGAAGTCCCGATTTAGCGCTATCCTTTTTGGGGTTAAGTAAAAGGCATTGCGTATCAATAAAAAAATCCAGTCATTTGACCACCTGCACCAAAGGATAACCACAACTACAGATGAAATTCCTATAGATATGCTTATCAGTGTGTGGAATGAAGTGTGGCTTGATGTCTGTAGGGTTGTAAATGTGCACACATTGAATTATACCAAAGATAATGAAACTTCGAACATGGTAGTTCGATAACAATATGTTAAATACACATTTGATTCGGAATGTAATAAAATAACATGAATTCAAAACACATGAGTTCCTTTACAGATACCCTGTATATCTACACTCGGCCTGTCTAAAAAGGTAAAGCGCTCCCCTGTGCATAGCACCACGCCATGAAGGCGTATAGGGGGTGTGGGGGTAACGCCCCACACTTTCTTGATCCGGTCGTGAGTGGGGGTGATGTGATCAGCATCACGCCCCTGACCGCCTTTACCCCCCAGGGTTTCCCCCAGCACCGGGGCCGCTTCCATCGTTTAGAAAAGTTCCCGGATTTGAACCGGCCGGGGATCGAACCCGGAACCTATAGCATGGTAGTCAGACACGTTACCGACTGAGCCACCGTGGCCATCACACTCGGCCTGTCTACATATTGCTTATTTCACATTTTTTTCCTGCCAGTTCTGGCTAACCATGATGATGTGGATAAATTGTGGTTAGATAAAATGGTAACATTTGCATCTCCAAACAACGGATTTCTTCATTTTTACACAAGAAAGTACTTACTGAAATGAGTTTTTCTAGCATTTAGATAGTTCCTGGAGGAATTTTCTTTCGTCGTTGAATGTGCTTGGGCAGGAATTCATGTGTTTTTCACGAAAAATATCTCTCCGACGCACAATTGCCATTGCTGCTCTTTCCTTCCTGTACGAGAGCCGGATGTTGCTCCCGTTTGATGACGTAACCTCCTGTCAGTGTTTCCAACTACACCGTTGTGATGCAAGAAGATGAAAAAAACAAAAATATACATTCCTGATATAACGACGACTCAAAATTTTAACTATGTTTGCCTAACCGAACTGAACCTAACCTTGCCGGAAATGGTTCCTGGGGATATCGTAAATGTTTTTCGGGGCTATCCGTGAATGATTTTTGGGGCTATGCGTGAATGGTATTTGGGGCTATCCATCAATGGTTTTTTGGGGCATTTTTCGGTTAAGAAGGTTGGAAACACTGTACAGCCACTGATCCACGATGCTGTGCCCGCCATAGTGTGTGTTACAGAAGCGAAAAAAGGACGAACAATAATTACTGTTATGGACATTATTTTCGTGAGAAAAGTAAAATGACACACTACACAATGTTCCACAATGCACAATCAATCTGTAAGTACGAAAGTAAAACATGACGAAATAAACGAGTGAGAGGTGTTGTTCGGAGTTGTAATTGATACCGATAAAATGAATGGAACATTCACAAAGGAACACCTATGTTGATGCTCTATGATTGAAGTGGAAGCTCGACCCCCTCCGCCACCCATATCCAGTTGGCATCAAACATACATCTCTTTGCCTAACAATTTCCACTTTGAGCACTGGCGGTACTCGATCATGTAACTTTCAATCAGTGGTGGGTCGACCATTAAAACACCAAGGCAGCTACTGCATAGGGTTCGTGAATAATGAAGTTTCAAGTTGCGATTCAGTTTTGCACATCAGAAAACCAACCTCCAAACTCTCAAAGAACTGTGGGGCGAAATACCAACATTTCATATTAATTGTAATAGTATGCGTGCCTAACAACCAACATCCACCCCCTCCTTTCCCCATGTGTCCGCAAAAAAATAATAATCTCGTTCAAATGCGATTCAAATTATAGCGAAAATAATATTGTAAAATGGTACATAATTCGTACACGAAACTAATGAAAACGACGGCGAAACAATTTATCAGAATAACGAATAAGATCACAATTTTACCAACACTCCTTTTGAGTGAATGTAATCAATGACAGCGAAAACTGTCATGTTTTTGGTAGATTGTTATCAGTCTATAATTAGCGACTACAAGCCAAATAATATCGTATATAGGAAATGTTATGCTACATAAATATGCAAACTTACACAAATCCCAAGGGCACCACATATTCCGCACACATTAATTTAACACATTATTAATTTCTGTCTGCTACCTTCATTTTGACATAAGCCGTCTGCGCTACAACGTTAATCAAATATCTTTCACATTTTATCAGAAAATTAACATAGAAATTATTTAAATAATATCAATATTACAAGAAAATTAATTAGCATCAATTTTCTTTATACTAATAATATTTATTGATAGTGAGTGAGCTTTATATGCAGGAAGGGAAGTTATATTTTGACTATTTCCGTTTAACAGTGTTGCCTGCTATGGCCGGAAAAAACACAGAGCTCTAAGCTACGACGTGTTTCTTGTCTGGTGCAACTTTTGTTCTCTTTTCTTTACCTTTCCTTTATTGCAAATCCAATATAATTTGAAAAAAACAATTATTTCACTATTTAGAACATGTAATTATAGCTAATTAGCAATATCTAAATGGAATATCAAAGCTTTATTAAACCTTCACACTGTTTAATCACAAATAGCTCGCGCCTCTAAATTTCCCCGCTAATTCAAATTCGAATTTTATTCGTACAACGCAACTCTTACATAGTATGAGCTCTTTGACTAAGAAAAAATAAACATCGTTAGTTTAGAATAATTTAATTTGTGTTGCTATGTTACTAAAATAATCTGCTGTGGACCTAAACATCTGTAAGCTTTTCCCTGCGGGGAATAAGTTGGACCTCCTATTAGTACAGCATTTCTATTATATTTACAAAAGAATCAAATTTATTAATTTTTATCATGCCTTGCGGTGCTTGTTTACGTGGGTTTCAACGAGCACTTACATCTACATTGTGTTGCTACTCAGACCAAAAAAACGGTAAGTTAGGAAGGCGTAGAGTAAATATACATTTTTTATTGCTATGCAAGCCATCTCCCTCTTTCCCCTCCATGCGCGCACACGCACGTACACAAAGACATTGCTGTGCATATATTTTATTTAAGTATTTATTCTGTTTGTTTATTTTGCTTGTTTGGTTTTAGGTTCAAATGGTATTTCCTGCTTTGGATCCTAGTTACTGTAAGGCTGTCTTGATTTGTCTTTGTGCATAAACTGGACTTTCAAATCAATGGCACATCCAGAAAAGTATGCATGGCGAGCCCCAAGATAGTAAATTATTTCCTGTAGTTGCTTGTTAAAGCTCTCACTCGATAGATCCTCAATGGTTACCTATATTATATCCTATATATTTCAATCATGGTTTTACATTTTATTCATGGTACTAAATTACCACAGCTGAGGGTGTTATGAGATGAGACCTTCAATTATCCTTTGGAGCATTCCCATTCTGATGAAGCCATACAGTTGTTGGAAGTAGCATGCTACTTGTAGTGCCACTGCTCTAGACAGCCATGGCTAACTAACTAACTCTCTAGCCTTCTTAAACCCGAAGGTTCATGGCTGCAGCAACACAGGCCTTCCATCTTTTCCTATCTTGAGCCAGATCTATATACTCTTTTCCATCCCTACCGATTTCCTTTAGGTCCATCTCAAAGTTGTCCCTCCATCTTCGTCTTGGCCTTCCTACAGGTCTCTTACCATCAGGTTTCCCAACAAGAATCCTGTAAACTCTTCTTTCCTCTCCAATTCGTGCCACGTGAACTGCCCACCTAAGTCTTCTTGATTTAATTATTCTAATAATATCTGGACATGGATACAAATTATGTAGTTCTAAATTATGTAACCTTCTCCACTCACCTGTCTCCTCATCCCTTTTAGGTCCAAAGATTTTCCTAAGGATCTTATTTTCAAATACTCTCAATTTATGTTCCTCTTTCAATGTAAAGGACCAAGTTTCACATCCATATAATACTACAGGCAAAATTACGGTTTTGTATATTTTAACTTTTAGTTTCTTAGATATTAAATGAGAAGACAAAAGTTTATGAAGAGAGAAGTAACATGCATTTCCTGAATTAAGCCTACTTTTTATTTCCTCTTTAATATAATTTTCATTTGTTAATATTACTCCTAAGTATTTGAATTTGGAAACTGGTTCAAACGAGTTGTTATCAATAATTCGATTTTGATTATTACCTAACACTTGGTTTAGGCCTATAAGCATATATATTTAGTTTTCTCTTCGTTAACTTCCAAACCTATCTCTTTAGCAGTTTTAAAAAATATTTTAGCATTATTCTTAATTGTATTCACATCATCCCCCAGTAAGTCTACATCATCTGCATATGCTAACAACTGAGTCACACCATTTAATTTTAGTCCTTATTTAGTTTCTTTTACCTTCCTAACAGCATATTCTAAGCATAAGCTAGCCATGGCACTCCTAACAAATCACCACAGCTGACGGTGTTATGAGATGAGACCTTCAATTATCCTTTGTTGTAACGTAAGCAAACGATTTTCAACATCTGCTTGTAATGCAATTAGTCACTTGGCCAGTTTGCACTTCAACCTGTAGGACTGGTCTGTTTACTATCTGCATAATGCATGGATGTTGCCAGAAATTTTTGTAGACATGGTCAGGAAATTAATAAAAATTGATTAGCAGAAATAATAATGATTATGATTCGTATTCTACAATAATGATTATTGTAAACTAATAAAAATATGAAAATTTTATTCCAAATTTATTATTACATCCTTGACGACACTATTCTACTTGATCCACCAGATGAGTGAACATGCAGCACAACTGTTATTTTAAAAAATAATTCATACAGGTAGAGTGTATTGAAATGCATAGTTATTCTATTCTGTTATTAACTTTAACACACCTCGTTCGAGAAAAAGCTTCAAAAGTTTGAGGGAAATTTTTACCAAAGTTTATGTTGTCTGAAACTCTATTTTTATTTTAATTTTTGAAAACTGAGGAACCACTTATTCTTTGTGATTAAATGGTAGAATATGAAAACGTAACCTGGTTCATGTATTTTGCACTCATTTTTTTTCAATCTAATGCAGTTTTTTGGTTATTCTTTTTTAATACTAACCAACTGTATACTTATTATGTTATCAAGAGTAAAAAGTAACATTTCTTTAAAACTTGGAATAAATTATGCAAATTTCCAGGGAATCGATGGACCGGTTTGACACACTCTCCTCCCATCGCCTATGCAGATTTTATTATTAATGATATACTCAGAATGAGCAATGGGTCTGCCCATAAATCAACCCTTGTGTTGGGTATCAACTTTCTAACTTCTTAAGGAAAATATGACAGTGAAAATGAATGATCAGATGAAGTTTAAATCCTGAACTAACACAAAAGAACAAACTTGCCTGAACTGAAACTCCAATCCAGAACATTCAGTGGTGAAATAGTTGAACACTTGATGAGTTCGTTGGCTACCAAAATGGCCTAAACTGTTTCATCACAAGCTATAAAGGAATGGTATTAATATATTCTGATGAAAAGAAATCAAATGTTCTTGAGCATTGCTTTGAAGAAAACTTATTCAAATTAAGTTCTTTCATCCAGAGAAATTTTACGTCATCCTTCAGCTTCAATCTTGTTGGAGCCTGCCCTAATAACTTCTCCGAAGAACCTGTTGCCACCAGATGTGGGCTGTTGCACGGATCATTATGCATATTTCCATATCATTCATTTAAGAGTCACACCCATCTCTGTAAAGTTCGAGTCCTGATTTGAACTCCAGTTCAGTATCTTTGACACACCCCTAGAGGAAGCCAACCAGACGTATATCTGGTTTTGAGCCAGCACCTGTTTTCTTCACATTTACTCCACGTGACTTGTCAAGAGCTGTTAGTTCCTAAAACAAATGCTATTGGTGGGAAAGGTTTGAGGGGAGGACTTACTGGGCTCCACGTGGACTTGATATATGATTGTCAGAGAAAAACTGAGCTTTCAGAACTTTCCTTGAAGTAAAGTGGCATTCAAATCAGGACTTGAACCATACCATTGGATCCCTTGTGGCATGTTCTTCATACAGCTCAAAAATTGACGGTAAATTTCAGTCCATTTAATGTTCCTTGTTCAAGAAACAATTTACTGACTTCATTCACATGCTGCGGGTTTCTTGATTTACTTAAATATTATAAACACTCCGCATGATGTATCAACGCTGTTCAAGTGTCTGCAAATGGCATCCATGCCAGAGAATCAACAAACTCAGTATTATGCATTGTGACTGCAGCATTGCAATATTTGCAGATAATAGATCGTTGATTTCTTGAAGATATAGTATATATGAGTTCTTGTAATTGTGTTGAGTGTCCATATCATATACAGGGTGAGTCAAAAGTCAAGTTACACGGGAAGTTTTTCTTGTCTCGTTAATTGTCTGTGTATGGTTGAATGTCCAGTTTCCTGGGCATGGATTGGTCACCATGGTGTTGTTGAGTGGCCACTGTGGTCTCCAGACCAATGGATTTTGTCCTCTGGGGTCATTTAAAGGTGCTTGTCTACTCAGTTAAGATTCAGAACATCCAGCATCTAAAGGAATGCAATGTGTATTGTGAAGACATGATTATGCCAAACATTTATGCATATGTCGCATGCATAAATGCATTGATGTTCAAGGTCCACACATTTAAGATATACTATACATCCCTATGTAACCAGACTTTTGACTCACCATGTATATCTACTTAGTGAATGAATGTCACTTAATTAGCATGATGCAACTTATTTCATCAAACAACATGCGAGATGTTACTCATGGATTAATAGGAAACATACTTCCCCCAAGAGAAAATAAAAGATTTGGTATTGCCATATATGTGTCTTATTTGTGTCCCCATGTTTCAAATAATATATATACTCTATGTGATCAGAAATATCCAGACACCCACCTGAAAATAAAGTATAAGTTTGGGCAACTCTCTATAGGGGACACTGGCAGTCAACACAATGTTGGCCCACCCTTAGTATCATGACAGTGTTCACTCTCACAGGCATACTTTCAATCAGGTGCCGGAAGGTTTCCTGAGGAACGGCAGCCCATTCCAAGCAGGACACCAAAATGAGAAGAGGTATTGATGTGGTGGATCGGTGTGGTGTAGCACGAAGTCGGCATTCCAAAACATCCCAGAGATGTTTTGTGGGATTCAAATCAGGACTCTGCGCAGGCCAGTCCATTAGTGGAATGATGTTGTCATCAAACCACTCCCCCACAAGCCCTGCAGTATTGACAGGTGCTCGGTAGTGTTGAAAGACACAATGGTCATCCCCGAACTGGTCTTCGACGGTAGGCAGCATGAAAGCTGTTAAAATGTCAATGTAAGCTTGTGCCGTGGCACTGCCATGTAAAGCAACAGGGGGGCCAAGCCCCCTCCAGGAGAAACATGACCACACTGTAACCCAAAAACCTTCGAATTTCACTGTCGGCACTTTACAGGCTGGTAGATGTCGTTCACCTGGCATTCGCAATACCCACACCCTACCATCGGATCGCCACATTGTGTACTATGATTCATCGCTCCACACAACAGTTTTCCACTGTTCTACGGTCCAGTTTCCACGCTCCTTGCACCACACAAGGCAGGGTTTGGCATTTGTCTGTGTGATGTTTGACTTATGGGCAGCTGCTCAGCCATGGAAACCAAGTTGCCGCACCTTGCACCAAACAGTAATGGTGCTTGGAGTAGACCCTGATGCAGTTCGGAATTCCTGTGTGATGGTGGCGATGGATGATTGACGATAATGCTGTAAGGGGCCTCTTCAACACTCGATGGTCTCTGGAGGTCAACATGGGAGTTTGGCCTGCATGCTTTTGGGTTGTACACATTACTTCACTATAACATTGGAAACAGTGGACAGAGGGATGTTTAGGGGGGTGGAAATCTCACACACAGACTTCCTACACAAGTGGCACCCAACCAACTGACCATGTTGAAAGTCTGTGAGTTCCTCAGACCATCCCATACTGCTGTCTCACACTGTCTGCAGACTACTGAGTTCGCTCACTATGTGTTCCACATGGTAGATCGCAGTACTGTCTCGCCCTCTTTGATAAACACACGTTTAGTGGTGTGTCCGGATACTTTTGATCACATAGAGTATATATATAATATTTTTCTTCTTTTGTTATTTCTTCTGATACATGACGATGAGGACAAATGATAATACCTTAATAAAGGTAAATTCACACAGGAGTGCCCACACCCTGGCCAGAATTCAAACCTGGAATCCACCATTCAACGTTCTCAGCTAATAAAGTTGTTTGTAGTATGATTGTGATTTTAACAGCTCTGACAGAAAATAGTGGCACATATATGTATTTGATTCTTATATTTTCAGATGAAAAAAATGAAACAAAAGAATCATCTAGAACCAAAGAATTGCAGGTAAATGTGTGTCAAACAGAAGAGGGCTTTCAAAAGTTGGAAACAGGTGTGTTCAGTCAATATATTTTATTTACACAATAATATTTAATTTCCAGAAATAAAAGTGAAATTGCATATTGTGATTTTTATCAGTTTGGCTGTCACACGCACTGCCCGCAGTACAAGCATTAATTTTATTAACAACGGTTTCCTATTCAGGAGAAAAAATGTTCATTTAAGAAGTATTTAATTACAAATTGCTTATCAAATTACATAGATGAGAGTAATCACACTTGAATGATTGTAATATGTTGAATTATCATATTTTTTGACATGCAAGTTCATATATCAGCTGGTGGGACAAGGATTTAAAAAATGGGAAAATGTTTGCCCATTCTTATGTAATTCCAAAGTTATGTTATTAGTAATAAGTTTCAGTTGTTGAAGTTTGGTAATTGTTATTTTCTTGCTTTATTTTTCTTGATAATGTTGTCCTATGTTCATATAATATGATTTATTTGCGTCCAATCAATTTTGTACAAGTAGGTACATCTGTAGTATAGGACATGTCAAATAGAAGTAAATGATAATAAAGTTTGGTAATTTTAACATAAGATACACACATATACATTGGTGTTTTATAACCCTTGCATATAAAGATATTATACTTGACAATTTATATTATTGACATTCTTTATTATCTTTGCTAATTATTCTATTTTGTTTTGACATTTTTTTTACACACATCATACAAGAATAAACATTAACAGTTAGGGGGAAATTTAAGCATAAAGTTATGTGACCTCTCGCATAAAACTGTAATTTTTTTTTAATTTTGTAAAGTATGGAGCCATTTATTCTTTGGATTAATTGAGTACTTGCATTTTACACCCACTTTTTTTATCTAACACATATTTTACTATGTTATTCTTTTAAAGTACTAACAAACTGAATTATTTTCTGTTATTAACAATAAAAAAAGAAGCTTTCTGCCTCAGGGGGGGGGGGGTCAACCGCCCAGCTCCTCTCAATACTTTGATTACACAGATATCTATAATTTGGGATATCAGACTATCTACCATCTATGTTTCCGTATTGCCATTATCTTGTAATAGCCCTTCATGAGCTTCCTGCATAAGTAAGCAAGCATCATTGTTGACAGTTTTTTGATACTGTTGCCACATACAAAATTTACCTGAAAACACTGAGAAGAAATGTAGCTGTAGCAAAACATTGATTGCTTGATTTGGTTTATTTTATTTCGCTTTGCTGCCACTTTTGGCTAATCGCAAAGATGAGGACGAGTGTTGATGTGGTGAAATTGATGAAGGGACACTCGCAAATGCTGGGATTAAGCACTTGGCAGGTGTATAGAGGGGCCCAAAGGAAGAAATATGTGTTATTTTGTTTCGGCTAAAAAACTGTTTTAGGGGACAAAACTTCCCCTCTAATATCAAGATGAGGACAAAGTGAAGTGCGGATCTGACCCCTGTGTCACCCTCCGATTTCCATGAAACGTGGCAGGTGTATAGAGGGAGCCAAAGGAAGAAATACCTGTTTTTTTGTTTCGGCTAAAAAATTGTTTTAGGGGTTAAACACTGCCCTCAAATGTAAAGATGAGGCCAGATTGAAGTGGGGATCTGACTCCGAAACCACGTAAATCTGGCATAGGAACAACACGCTCATATAATTGCAATTGGAACACACACAGCACAGAACTGTAGGATTGTTGGTACCAAACGCAGTGCAAATGTAGAGAGATGCCGAATTCATAGACACCGTTGTTCCCGGATAGGCATGGGCATAACAATAGATGGATTAAAGCAGGGTAACGGAGCATCAAAATAACCGCACACGGGAACCATAACCCTATCAAGCATGACCTAGATATCATATAGGTGATATCCATAGCCAAGGACACAAGAGGATAGTTCCACAGATGAATACACAGCATGTATAAAACGTTTATTACCACCAGGAAGTAACACGAAACAACGTTACGGTAACCGATCTGCCAACACAAAGTAAAGACAAGCACCCATGCATCACATTGAAAACCAACCCTATTGTTGCTTCCACAGTGTCAATGTACATACTCGTCACAGTAATGGTACTCCTAAAAAAATGATTTAAACATAATGTTCGGTTACACCATGCACATCTGATTACTGCCACTGCACCACAAACATCACATATCGGATTACTGTCACCACCAAAACAGAATGCCATCGGATTCTCAAATGGAGGTGGCCTTTCGGGAAGATACCAACTCTTATACCATGGGTATTGGAAGACGTGTCAAAACCTGGCTGAGGACAACTGGTTATGTGTGAGTGAATGTAGTTTGATAATGTTATTGCGTAGTTGGAGATTAATGTCACTGTGTAGTAACAGGACAAGATCGGAAAAACCGTCACACGAAATTTTTGCAAATCCTAAATCCATACACATCTAATGGTTGGAGAGTGCCAGTCAATCCTTTAGGTATTGTCAACAGAATAATGTTTTTGTTCCGTGGTGTCGTCTCTCGCATAACAATATCACTATGTCCACTCCACGAATCCAATAGCAGAGCATGGAAACCTGAGGAGGGAGACAGGGGTCAGATCCCCACTTCAATCTGTCCTCATCTTGACATTTGAGGGGGGGGGGTTGCCCCCTAAAACTGTTTTTAGCTGAAACAAAAAACATGTATTTCTTCCATTGGGCCCCTCTATACATCTGACATGTTTCATGAAATCTGAGGGGGACACAGGGGTCAGTTCCCCACTTCAATTTGTCCTCATCTTGACATTTGAGGGGGGTTTTGCCCCCTAAAACCGTATTTTTAGCCAAAACAAAAAAAACCACTTATTTCTTCCTTTGGGCCCTTCTATACATCTTCCAAGTTTCATGGAAATCGGAGGGGAACAGGGGTCAGATCCCCACTTCATTTTGTACTCATCTTGACATTAGAGGGGAGGTTTTGCCCCCTAAAACAGTTTTTTAGCCGAAACAAAAAAAAAAAACACGTATTTCTTCCTTTGGGCCCATCTATATACCTGCCAAGTTTCATGGAAATCGGAGGGGGACACTTAGATAACCTCCTTTGTTAGTGAAATCACTGGTTGGCATCAATTCTCTTTTGAAAGAAATTATGGTCCGTAGGTTTGGTAACTAGAGGGGGAAAAAAAGAAGGTTGCTATGTAGCTAATTTTTGTGATATAAGCTTTTTCATTTCATAATATATGGTGTAAACATACAAGATTGGCTCAGGAGTAAAACTTGACAACTCACAAAAGTATGAAACTGAGAAAATCGCAGGTGAAAGTTCCTTCATTGCATTGTGGCTTATGGGGACCCAGATGTTCCTGCATGTTTTTGATTATCACCGGCTACTGAAGGAACTTTATTAACTATGGAACAGCAACTGGAGACTCTGCAGCAACTGAATCCAATGTTAACTCAATTTTGAATGGAGTTTTACTCCCAAGCCATTCATAATAATACTGCATATACAGTTGAACCTGAGCTATACGTATGTCAAGGTGAAGATAAAATAATATGTATAACTGAGAATTACTTACAAATCAGATTTATATACCATGTCATATTATTATTAAAATACTGAAATTGTATCTATTTTGAAGAATGAGATACAGTATAATATAGGTTATTTCTGTCATAAAGTGCAAAATTAATGAATCTAAGAGTTTGATTCATAAATACATTACATTTAAAGAATACACTTCCTGCATAAATATTACTTTCTGGTCAAGCATGTATATTTTCCTCTTTCTGTTCTCCATAGCCGACCAGTATTAACTGAAAACTTTAATTGAAGGAACCACTGTTCTGTTTTTATTCTGAAACACAGCTAACATCAGCTAACTGCATCTTTTTAATGTATGTATTTTTGTATCACGATTACGTACAGAAGAAAATGCATCTCATGTTTTGAATAACTGTGGCAAATCTTTATCCTTTGATTTCATGCCACACGCTGCCCCTCCTAGCTGTCTCTTGATAACCGTCGCTGCGCTTAAACTTGCAGAACAATTATCAATGCAAATAAAATTGCGTAATTAACGATAACCGTTATATTTAAAATAAATACAATACAGGCGCAGAAAATCTCACAACTTCCATCACCATATTTAGTACTTATTATTTTTCGTTGCTATGGTTACATCAGTTTCATTTCTTGTATTTTATACAGCGTGATAAGATGATTATAACAATATATATAAAATAAACATGCATAAGTTAAAAACAACATCAATAACATAAATAATATTAACTTTGAACATGACAGTTTGAGAATAGGACAGTCTCAATCTCTCCCCTTCTCCTGGAAAAAAAAATGAACATAACATTTTTTTTTTTATATAATATATAAGATTTGAGTCCTGCTTTTAATATACACTCGTCAGGATAATGAAAGAGGTCACTTGACATAATGAACCAATTCACAAATTTACAATACTCTTTTTACTAAAGTTCTGAAAATGTCATCTTAGTGTTCGAATTTACAGCTACTTATGCATCACTTCATGACAATTACATTAGTTTAATCAATTCTTCTTTTTTCTCATCAGAACAATTAAATTTCTTGATATTTGACAAGTTCTGCCTTGTTGTTATCTTCTTTCCGTCCATAGACATCAAAATTGTATAATTGTTTTTCACAGCATCAACTATATAGGGTCCAAGCCATAATTCCATAAACTTATGAATTTTCTTGTTAATTGCACTACTATGTTCATGATTTTTCACTAAAACAATATCACCTGGGACTATCTTTAATTTATTAGCATCACACTCAATAGTTTTGGGCTTATATCTTTCCTTAATACGTCCTTTGGCGATAAAATACTTATGTTTCCAGGGCACAAACTTTAAATCATCTGGCCAGTTAATTTGACTGATAATTGAATCTTTTAATTCGTGATGAAGAAAAAGTTCACTAGGTGTGAAACTTGTTATTTCCGAAACGGAATTATTAAGAAGTCCTGTTACATGATTCAAATATTTTACCCAGTCCTGATGATTTTGCGAAGTATATAATCGTAACAATCGTATTAACTCTTTGTTGTACCTTTCCACAGGATTTGCGAAAGGCGAATAAACTGACGTGGTGATATGTTTTATGTTACAGTCATCCATATATAACTTCCACTCTTGTGATTTAAATTGGGAACCGTTATCTGATAATATTACCTTACATGCTGGATAGTGGTAAAAATACTGGAGCTTGAATTTGTTAATTATTTCACGTGACGTTGCCTTCCTTAACGGATAAGCCATTAGAAATTTGGACATCGTGTCAACTATTGTTAATATGTAACTATATCCTTGTGATTTGGGTAACGGTCCAACAAGATCTATTGATAACATATCATGTGGAGTAGTAGAATATACATGCAATTCATCCTTACTAATTTTTGTGTGAGCTTGTTTAGTTTTTGCGCATGTTAGACAGTCGTTCAAATACTGCTTGATACTAACTTTCATTTTAGGCCAATAATATAAACTTCTGCACTTATTAAATAGTTTATAGTATCCAAAATGACCTTGTAAGTCATGTAATTTATGAAGAATTTTGGGTACAACAATAATAGGTACTACAAGTTTCCACTTGTCTTCTTTCAAATGTTTCAGGAATAATATATTATCTTGAATCGAATATTGCCTTTTTATATTCTTCGACAAATTCCCATTTTGTAACTTTTGTACAATGGCACTGCAATAAGAATCCGAATTTTGACTTTCTTGCCAAAATGTTACACTATCTTCGTCAAGAAAATCAAGACTTATGTTATTTACATATAGTTCCGATACAGTTGGAAAACCTGTACTTAAATCAGGATATCTGCTTAAAGCATCTGCAGCTTCATTAGATTTTCCCGGCACGTGATATACATTATAATCAAACATTTGTAATTTCAAACTCCAACGATTTAATCGTGGATTCAAAGTTTTAGTAGATTCTAGCCAAGATAAAGATTGGTGATCGGTAAACAATTTCACCTTAGTTCCAGCTATGTAAATGTAGAATTTTTCGAAAGCAAATAATATCGCTAAGCATTCAATCTCGTGAGTATTGTATGATAACTCATTGCCTTTAAGAGATCTGCTAACGTATTGAATTATACGTGGTCCTTCTTCAGAATTTTCAGTTGAGTCTTGCCATAGAACAGCTCCTATTCCTTTCTTCGAACCGTCCGTGTTGACATTGAAAGGCTTCGTGAAATCTGGTTGATACAAAGCCTTTGGAGATATCAGTGACTTGCGGAGGTTTTCAAAACTGAAGCATGAACATCATTCCATTGCCATTTTGATTCCTTTTTCAACAGATCATACAAAGGCTGTGCCATTTCAGCAAATCCTTCAATAAACTTTCGCCTCCAATTAGCTAATCCTAAGAACCTTCTCAAGGAGCGTTTGTTTGTTGGAATTGGAAAATTAATAATTGCTGAATTCTTTGCAGGATCAACCATAATTTTATCACCGGACACTATGTGTCCAAGGAAGCAGATTTCTTTGTAAGCAAACTTACATTTGGAAAATTTAATAGACATATTGACACCCTTTATCTTTTGTAAAACTAGTTCTAAATGTTGCATATGTTGAGACCAATCTTTGCTGAAAATTAGAATATCATCCAAATAACAAACAACAAAATTTCTGCAATCGGTGGAGAATATTTTATTCATCCTGTCCTGGAACACTGAGACTGCTGAACGAATCCCAAACGGAAGATAGCGGAAAAGATATTGTCTGCCTCTATAAGAAAAAGCTGTGTAAGGATATGAATCTTCAGTCAACGGTATTTGAAAATAACCGCATGATAAATCAATTGAAGAAAAGTAAACACATCCTAGGAACCTCTGTAACATTTCGTTAATTGCTTCTACTCTCACTTGTGGAGAGATAACATGTTGATTAAGTTTCCTAAAATCGATCACAGGTCTCCAAAGACCTCCTTGCTTTGGCACTATATGTAGAGGGTTAAGATATGGTGAAGAATCTTGGTAAATAATTCCCCATTTCTCCCACTTGGAAAGCTCTTCTTCTAAAGGTAGTCTCCTTGATATTGGTATGGGATAAGGTGTGCTTGTAATAGGTGTTACAGTATCTAATTGAATCTTGTAAGGTTCAACAATTGCTTTTCTAGGTTTATCTGAAAATTGTACGTGATAATACGACAGAAGTTTGAATAAATCAGCTTTCTGCAAATTGTCTAAATTATCATTTCTAAAAACAGACTCATAAATGGACTTCTTAGCTGGCATATATTCTACATCATCATTCAAAGTTGACGTATCACGTAACAATCTACATGAATAACTTTCATTATCATGTAATGTATCTTCGGAACAAAAGTTAGACTTTGTACAATACTTCAAATCTTCTGTAGAAGAACATTGCCGAGTTAAAACAGAGGAAATTTCCTTTCCTTTATCATTTAGCAAACTTACATTCCCTTCTTTAAAATCAATTACAGCTTTATATTTCCTCAAAAATGGAACTCCTAAAATGACATCGGCATTCAACTCTTTAAGAACAAAAAATTCCATAGAAAAGTATTCGTTCTTTATCTCCAGATTAATAATTTTACTGCCAACAACTTTACACTTCTTGGATCCAGCGAAACCGGTGAGTTTTACATCTTCCACGTTATCCAGTTTAATGTTGCCAATCAAAGACGATAGTTTACACCAAACGTCAAAATTTAGAACATTTGCCTGACTTCCAGAATCTATAATACAAACTACAGGTATTTGACAAATAATTCCATGAATAACTGGAACTTCAGTTAATGGAACCGGAATATCATAATCACTAACAGTCCATTCAGGTTCTTCTTCAAACCATTCCAATAAAAAATTCACTTGTAGTGGTTCCGATATTAAGTCTTTATCATCACGTACATTCATAATTTCCTGTGTTTGAAATGAATTTCGTTTGTTCAAATTTGGCCTCTCTGAAAGAAAGCAGAGTGAACGAGGCACTTCCATCCGCTCCTTTAATTTAAATTTGTTGTTGATTGGTAAGATGTTCCAATACCAGATTGTTGTGTAAAGGTCCTTGATACATTTCCAGAAGTTGAATTTGATGTTCCAGAAGTTGTAGATGCATTTTGTGGTTGTAATGAAGTCACATTAACAGGTTGACTGTAAGTAGGAGCGAGAGCAGGCTCACTTGTATACTGTGCTTGCCTATTGTAGAAAATCCTTCCATTCTGACTACTGTTAGGTAACTGAGAAGTTATAGCATCCTGATTATAATTCCTATTTGTAATGTCACCGGAAATACCAGAGTATGCATTATTTCTTTGGAATCTGAAATTATTTCTGTTATTATATGTAAATCCTGAATAGCCTCGATTATTTCTACGTCCTCTAAAACTACCATTACTACCTCTAAACTGTCCATATCTTGAATTAGTATTGCCAAATTCATTAGTAAAAGGTACTTGAGCATCCATCGACGAAGTCTGAGTAGAAGATGAGCAAGTGTTTTTGGTGTGTTTAACATTAATTTGCTTGACACTAAATTTTGATTTCATACTGTCAGGATTCTTGTTGGGTTTAACCTTACTACTATTATCGGTTTCTTCCGGTAGGAAAATAAGTCCTCTTCTACTAGTTCGGACAACATCTAATTTCCTTAACATAGTTGTTAACTGGTCCATAGAACGTATCTCATGACAGGTTATGTTATTAGCTATATTATTTGGTAACTGGCTAATAACTAATTGAATAACATCCAATTCGTTTGGGTTCTCAACTAAATTGCAATAATTTGAATATGTTTTCAACGCAAAGCTTTCTAAATCACCATGTACTGTAGGATCATACTTCCTGTTCCTTAATACTGATAACTGAGACTGTAGTATTTCCGGACTTGCAAATTGTTTCATGAATTCCCTTTGAAAATGATCATATGAAGAAAACATACGTTTGTGAGTTCTATACCAGTACGCAGCTCTGTTGGTGAAACACTGTTGAATACTCTGTAGCCTTTTGTTAATTGGAATGCCCATAAGATCAAGCATAGAATTAAGATGTTCTAGATATTCTCGAGCCGATTGGTCTTCTATTTTTCCAGAAAATTTGGGTAAATGAGACAGTTCATTTATCTTTACATATCTGTTTCCTCTATCCCCAACAGTAATTACAGGTAAAGACGTTGGAGAAATACAACGATCAAACTGACTTTGTGGATTATCACAGTAATTGTTATTTGTATTTGACTCATTAACACCAATTTCAGCATTTGGACAACTTGTGCCAGTCATTAAATTTGCATTACGCCTTTCACCTTGAAACCATGGTCTGCAAGCTTCATTCTGCAAGGAAGAAATATGACGAAACCCACACGTTTCACCAGGGACATTACTATGATGAACGGCAGGGAGGTTAGGTTCTTGCGAGTATGTAAACATTTGATTTATGTAACTATTTTCACCATCAGCAGAACAACATTGTTGAACATTGGAACGTTTATCAATATTTGTAACGGTAGAATTCAATCTAGAAGTTGTCTGCATATTGTTAATCGCATAATTACTTGTATCCTTAAACTGTACACTATTAGGTGACATATTATTTCGATAATGTTCCTCATTGCAGGTTGGAATAAATCTTTTGTTTCGCTTCCAGCGAACACGATTTCGAACATGCGGTTCATCGAACGTTGTTTTCACATGGGTTGTTAAAGATTCATCAGATGAATAAGTAGATGAATTAGTCACCCCCGAGTCAACTGCATTTCTAGCCCTTTCACGTGATGTCTTAGTTTGAGAACTATTTTGTGCAAGGGGAGGTTTCAAATTTCCCTTTGTGTAGCGTTGAAAATTTGCATAATTAGTTTGCAAAACATCAATACGAGATTCTATATGTTGAAACCTGTTATTACAATCAATAAGATACGTTCCAAAATGTACATTTTCCTTACCAGCAACTTCCAACGATGATAATCTATTATTAATATCAGTTATTTTGGATGAACATACTGTAATAGATTTATCGTATTCACTAATCAAATCTTTATTTATTAAAATTTGTTGTCCTTGAACGTCTTGTTCTGTTCGGATTTGAGAAATATTGCTATTTAAAATACTTCCCAAATGTTCATTTTTCTTGACACATTCAGAAGCTAGTGAATCAAGTTGTGTTTTAACATCGGAAGTCAAGTTGTCTAATCTTTGATTAACAGTATTAATTTCTTGATGAACCAATTCAAATTTTGAAGTTAGGTTACTATAAATATCCAATTCCAATTGTTCAAACTGAGACTTAATATTCTCATTAAACTCTGCAAATTCTTGATTAGATTGCTGTAACTGTAATTTCATATCTTGGTTAGCAAGATCCATTCGGGTTTTTAGTTCTTCATTAGACTGTTCTAACTGTAATTTCATTTCAGCATTAGACTGTTCTAACTGTAATTTCATTTCAGCATTAGACTGTTCTAACTGTGATTTCATAGAATTTTCTAACTGAGATTTCATTTCAGCATTAGACTGTTCTAACTGTGATTTCATAGAATTTTCTAACTGAGATTTCATTTCAGCATTAGACAGTTCTAACTGCGATTTCATTTCAGCATTAGACTGTTCTAACTGCGATTTCATAGACTGTTCTAGTTTCGTCTTGAGGTCTTCATTGGAAGCGACCATTAGCAATTGAATACTCTTAACAGTACTTAACAAATCACCAAAATTCGGGTTAAGAGTTTCTAGATAAGCTGGCAAACTAAAAGGATCATAATCTGGTTTGCAACCTTTACAATAATAATTTTCTAGTGTAGTCGAATAAATTGTCCAGTGAGTGACTGTAAGTTTGAGACAAGATATGTGATGCCATGACGAGCACTGTGTACACTGAACATACCTCAAATCATTGTCAGGATCATTACAACAAGATAATTTATCAGGTTTTGTAGAACAAACATCATGTTCTGTAGTATTCACATTACTGGAAGCGACTACGGGATTACCAGCATCAAAGTAAGTAGTCATTGTATTAGCCTGAATGTTTGTTTCTTTACGCGACGATTTAGATTTACTTTGTTTTAACTTATCAGCCATTGTGATCTTCACACATATGACGATTCACTTAAGAAGTTACGTTATACACACTGAAGATTGTGACATAAGTCTTAATTCAGCATATGACAAAAATTCTGTTCCATTACAACAGACATTCTTACCACTATCAGAAGATTGCACACTTTTTGAACAATCCTGGCTTCTGGGTCGCCACTCTTGATAACCGTCGCTGCGCTTAAACTTGCAGAACAATTATCAATGCAAATAAAATTGCGTAATTAACGATAACCGTTATATTTAAAATAAATACAATACAGGCGCAGAAAATCTCACAACTTCCATCACCATATTTAGTACTTATTATTTTTCGTTGCTATGGTTACATCAGTTTCATTTCTTGTATTTTATACAGCGTGATAAGATGATTATAACAATATATATAAAATAAACATGCATAAGTTAAAAACAACATCAATAACATAAATAATATTAACTTTGAACATGACAGTTTGAGAATAGGACAGTCTCACTCTGTAATGCCACTGTGCCGTAACCATCTTCCGGAGACTGACTACTTTCATGTGTGGCTAACCTGTTTCGTATTTCAAACTCTCCTTGTGTTCTTGTAATGACAAGAAATGTATACTTCTGTCACATTGTAGCTTGGTTATATACAAATCAACTGTATTTTGTGAAAATTAGTACATACAACACCGAATTTCGCATAAGTGTGTTACATACAAATAAGGTTTAATTAACACATTTTTAAATAAAACAGAATTACGCAAAACTGAGTTATGTATAAAGCAGTCTCATCTGTATTACTTGACTGATTCACTGATTATTAAAAGTTGTAATGGATTCATCAATGCTGAAGACCCTTCTCTCTTAGCAAAGAGCTAAAACTACTTTAAGTCAGTGGTTTAAAAGTACCAAGAATGTGATAAAGGTAAAGGTAAAGTGCTCCCCTGTGCATCAATTAAAAATCACTTTGCTATTGATTAAAGCTGACACCCTTTTCCAAATATAAGTAAAACACACCCAAGAACTGCAATTATAATGCCATAGATAAGACATGCCTTCCTAATGGTTTAGTGGTAATGTCATTGGCTTGTAGGCAAGGGGTCCCAGGCAGTGACGGCCTCAGCCTGAAAAAAGTGGGGGGCTACAGATTTCTGAGTCAAATTCTCGGGGGGCTAACTAATGTCGAGTAAAAGGTATTTACTTAAGATTACTGTGGTAATCATATGTGGTGACATATTTTACAGTCCAATTCAAAGATAAATCATATACAAGAGTACTTTTAGTCAAACAAAATGCAATAATAATATTATTTTCTTTTCCTATGCCATCATTGAGTTGAATAATGTCACACATTTACTATAATCATGAACAGTACAAAATATACCATATACTACAGTCAAGTCAACATCAACTCGCTGGATATACTATAAATACTACACGTAACACTATGTATAGGTAAAGAGTTTGAGTACTTTTTGCTTTGCTATAATGAGAGAATGAACCATAGCAAGAAAATATGATATGTTTTATGAGCAACTACTACTTTGTCTAAAAGGACAGAATAGACAAAGCACTCAACATCTCCTTACCACTTCCATTACAAAGGTAACACTTGATCTGCCGCAAGCAGCCACGAAAGATTGTAGCTTTTCGTTCTTCAGAAAAGTGACATTAACTTAGTAAAGTAGCCATCAAATAAACAATACACCCTTGAATAGAAAATGTGTCAATGGTACCATTTTCTCTGCCATGACTAAATATCTTACGTTTTTTGTTCAACGACTGAAAATCAGAACTTCGTGTTAAATGTGGGGACGATGTGAGAAATACCACCCACTTAGGAGGTGCCACTCTCAAGGAACAAGCACATTTTCACTACAAATTTACCTCTACTAGGAGACAAGTGCATTGACACAGAAGCAATGAAGTATTTGCAACTCTTGAACTGGACATTTTGATTAGTGAAAATGACTGTTGAAGAATATAATTTTATTTCAGAATATATTATGCATAAATACTGATCAGAATTGGATCAATAGTTTTAGATGTAGATGTGTTCCCCCTGCACAGAACGAAGTTTGGCCACTATGACGGCACTGCAGAAATTATTTTCTAACCTCACAGATTATAATTAATTAACATGTAGGACTAGGAGTGCGAGCCAAAAAAAAAATAAAAAAATGCCCAAGCGTACACCGTATTGCAATGATTAGTTGATTGGATTTGTATTAAGGATCACTATACACAGAGGATAATCAGCACACTTAATGGAATATTACCTCCACCGGAGATCGAACCCGTGACCCCATGATATGAAAGCAGCAGTTTTATCGCTAGACTATCGGTGCTGGGAGCCCAATTTTAATCTTTCCAATTCTTAGCATTTAAGAATTAGAATTTGTGTACTCTTTGATTCTTTAACATCGTATTTCTCCCTCTCAAATATTTGCAATGATAAGGATAGATATAATAATGAAATCAATGAGAGAACAACATGTCATTGTCAGTAATCAATTGAGGAACAAACAACATAATACTACTTTAGATTTTGAACGTCGTCCAACTTATACAAATTGATTTGTCACACCTGTTAGACCTATTCCGAAGTATAGTGATACGATTTACAGAGGCTGTAATTGCATTATAATTACATTTAGCTGTAATGCCAACAATCAAAGAACAATCACACAGTCACTGAATGCGTTCACCTACCAGACAGACAGGAGATTTTGTAGAGAGATTGGCGACTCATGCTGGCCAATTACTTAGTGTCAAATTATCAGTGACCACTGTTATCCAGCTGCTCCCCCTCCTCTTCATTTTAGAACACATCGTAATAAAATTGCTTTGCAATCTAACCGAACTAGAAAATGCAGTTGATCATTGTACTTGCCTCAACGGAAGTTTTAGAATGGAAAACGTAAATTTCTACTTTTTAAGTTTTCGGTCGAAATGCATATACCATGCTACAAAAATCTGGGGGGGGGGCTGAGACCAGCTTTGTGGGGGGGGGGGGCTTTAGCCCCCCTGTAGCGCTGTTTGGTCCCAGGTTAAATACATGGCAGAGGCACATGGTTGTTCGGATCCCATAAGGCCAGTCCTTATTAGCCTTTATGTGCATAAAGTGGACTTTAAACAAACTCTAACAAGCCACCAATAAAACCTCACGGTGTGATGTGATACTGAGCGTGCAGATGAAGAAAACACAGTATGACACACACCGCACATAGAGGATTACGCTGGCTGTGTCTAGTGTCAGAGCCTCGTTTGCCTGCAATAATGCACTTCCCAGGGTGCACTACATGGAAGAGAGGTGCCTTTTTCTATATATTGTGGTTCGTGGCCTGCCAGAATCCTGCCCTAGCTTGTTTTGTCCCTAAGATGACTCGGAAGGTAAAAAAGGGTGCATGACCTCAGACTTCTGTGAGAGATGGGGGGGGGGGGGAGGGGGCAGTTGACAATTGGCAGTGTGTGAACCACAAAACAAGCAGATATGTGTTTCCTCAGATCAGATTTGAACTTATAATCTAATAAATGTTGCTCTTGCTCTTTAGTAAAAGTATACTTTCCTCTACAAAATAGTGGCCGGAAACAATACATAACGATGCCAGTAGTAGGAATATAGTTTTCATGAAAAATATTAGTACACACTAGATAGCAACAGGAGTAACTTTCACTTAAACCGAAAGTGCTTTTAGAAATGGAGAGTCTTAACTTATTAAAAATAGGGACTGCCTCAATCAAAGATCAAACCTAAGACCTTGACTTGTCACAGAATGTCAAGGATTATGATTGTTTCTGGTTTAACCACAGTTCCCACTAAGTTTTTAATAGATTGGCTCAAAAATTAAGAAGATTGTGTGAATGAATATGACTTGTCCAAATTCAACAAAGTTCATTACAAAGATTAAAATTCTTGCATAAAATTCATAATGAAGGCATAGTAGAATATCTTTTCCCAAAGTACAAATATTGTGAAAACGTAAATTTTAGCACAAGGTGAAGACTCTACCAGGATTCAAATCTGGGTCTCTGGCATACTGCGCCATTGCTCTACCAAGTGAGCTCCCCTGATTTCTCACTTCCCCTTTTTTACATGTGTGGAATTATTGTTGTCAGTGTCATCCCAACAGAATGATGCCTTTTGATTTGACACACAAAGGAGATGTACTATGTATGTAGGTTTCTACATAGTACATTTCCTGTAGCCACCAAGTCAAAAGGCAAGAATTGTGTGTTAACGCAGTTTATGTATGTTTGTGACTGGTATTTCTCTCAACATTCTGGGAACACACAATGCTCTGCAGGCACTTGTGGTATCATTCCACAACAATAGTTATTGTGTGTCTGTGTGTACTGTCAAGATTGAAGCAATCAATATTTGTCTTAAAATTATTAATTCTGATATATCTAAGGGAAGGCCAGATGGAGTACACTCTCCCATGAAAAATTGGGTTCTCCATGCCCAGCTTGTTTTAGAACAAAATAATTTTTCCATAAATATGCAATCCCACCATTTCAATGATATTAGCATTAAGTTTTAAACTTCTTGGAATACTGTGCAAGCAAGTATCTTTGAAATGAAATGATAAAGTTTCCTCGATTCTTTTTAGAAAATAAAAGTGACAATTTCCTTAGGTGTTTCTCCTTATTTTTTCTACATGAATCACGTTTGTGTGTATCTGTATACACAGGCACATAATGTTTGTGTAAGAGGGGCAGTTTTTATGTTTAGAATTAACCATGTACCTCCTCCCCTCACACACATACTATTATTATATCAGTCTCATTGAATAAGTTCTTACACTTCTTGCAATCTGTAAACTATTTTCTTTTATACAATTTTAAAATTTTGTATAATTTGAAACGTATGAGCATGCACGTATCCAGTGTGATTTTTACAATGTTTTTGCTGACAAAAATGCAATCATAGAATAACATGAGTTCCCTTCACATCACCCCCCCCCCTCCGATGAGCAGAATTTGCAATTAGGAACCTCTCTCTCTCCACATGTCTCAAATATGTACATTCTAAATTTAATCCTAGCCTTTATTTTCTATACTTCAATCCTGCACAAATTGAACAATATAATAGTGTCAATTCAAATGTTATTTTCTTTTATTATCTCCAGGTGTGTGGCCAATTGGAACTGAAGGGAATGCGTGTCTAAATCCAGCCACAGGGTTTGTTTGCAATCAGGTTCAAGATGGGAGGTTAATGGTGTCCAGTTTGCAATGCAATCATCTCTATTATCAAGACAAACAACTTTCTGGCCAACCAGAGATGTCAGAAAGACAGACACATTCACAGGAACTGTCGGAAAATTCTTCCCCGAAGCTTAATGTAACAAGAAGATTGTGTACTAAACAAACAGCCATTGTTAATGAATTGGAAGAAATCAGGAACGAAAATGGCTCAGGACCAATCAGCAATGACAACAGACAGTTGGAACGGAACACAAATGAATGCAGCTCCAAAGATTTAAATGTTCTGGGTAAGGAAACTTCAAGATCTGCAAGTGAACAGGTCAACGAGGCTGGAGATTTTGCATGCAAGGAGAGTTATTCGGAAATTGCCGAGGATAGTAAATCAGAGGCTGAAATTGGAAAATCATCCTCCCTCAATTCTCTTAACAAATGTGATACAGCACAAAGCAGCAATCAGAACCCTCACAATGACACTGACACAGAGAGCAAGCCAGTAATTGAAGTTGTAAATGCTTCAGATGAAGCTGCTACTTCAGCTTCCACGATAAAGTTTCAACAGGAAACCGAGCCTGGATCCAAATTATGCTCGCTCAAGAATGACATCAGCATTGAAACTGCCACTTCCTCTGTAGACAATGTGCACAATGGATCAAGAAGCCAGAATTCTGATGTAAATGCAATAAGTAGTTCACAAGATATAGATTCAGCTTCATCCAACATGTCTCTGTTGTTAAGAGAGATGAATAATTCACTTCAGTTGACGCGAAACCAACCTCTGTCTCAGAATGGCGCATCTCAACATCTTTCTCGCTTTCCAAGTGGTGTTTTCCCCTTCATATCGGGCACAGGGGATGGTGATTTGGATGATAATTGGAGTTCCCAAACGGTGTGCTCTGAAAACTCTCACTCAAACCGCATGACGGAGATTGATTCTGCATTTGAAGGCTTCTTCAGCACGCTCGCCTCTAACGAGAGCCATGCCTCGAGTTCCGATACTGGCAGCAATGATGTGCACGAGGAAGGATCATCGTTTTTGGTGCCGTTGGTTAGAGAAATGGAAGAAGGCTACTTATTAAGTGATCAGAACATTTTGGACAATAACAATTTTAGCAATCCTGACGTGGAACATGAAGCGGTACCTCTTCCTGGTGGTGGAGATTTCGTCCCATCTTGGACTCATGGGGTTTTTGATTCTTTACATGCAATCGATACTCTTGATGTAATTCCAAGTTTTCACAGAATGATTGATTTTGGTGCACCTGTTCTTGAAAGTAGCAACGTGTACCCATTGCAACAGGCATCAAGCTCTCTTATGCAAGATGACAATGAATTCTCAGAGGTTACAACTTTTCCTGATGTTTCATTTCCATCTTTACCCGATGCAGAACATGATGAATTAGAAGTTTGCTTGCAGTCAACCAGGGAACGCCTTCAGCCGAGTGAAAGGAGTCTGACTGGAAGTTCAGACACCATTCTAGATCTCTCAAAAAGTGATGTGATAGATAATATTTTGGCTTCAATATTCGATGACCAGACAACTGATGCAAGTGAAGGTCAGATGGAAGAGCATAGTGAAAATCAACAATGCCATGCAGCAAGCGGAAATCAAGGAGTTGAAGGTTCATGTACAACCAGTAAAACCGAAACCGATTTAGAAAGAAATGAACAACTGATAACTAACATTGTCTATGAAATAAAAAATGAAGGAACTGCCCCAGCGTCTGCAAGTTGTGATTTACATGAAACTGAAGTTCCTAGTGCTGTTTTCAACAATAACCTTGTGGATGTTGTCAATGAAGAGTATTCTACATATTTAACAAGCGGTGATTTAAAATCAGCTGGTATTTCTAAGGGGTCGGGAGATGAAGATCAAGCAACTCAATGTTTAAATCAAAATAATAATCTTAACAACAGCACAAGTAGGAAATTTGATTTGAAAGAAGAAAGCAATTATGATGATGACAATGTAATTCTTACAGAAAATACAAACGAGCAAGACCTTTCTCATTGCATGTCAGATCTTGCTGTAGACAGAGAAGATACTTATGTAGATCAATTTGATAAAACTACAGATGAGAGAGTCATTACGTGTAATGGTGAAGAATATCTAATGCCACTTCTCAAATCAGTCAAGTTTTCTGTCAGTCAAAAGAACGTTTCTCAGGTTGAAGCAACTGGGAATCTTCATGCAGAACAACAAAAGCAGACAGAGGGAGGAAAAGTTGCATCAGGATCAAGTATCTCATTTGCCATGTCTGAAATACCAGCCCATCTTCAAGATCTTGTAGAAGAAGAAGTCATTCAAATAGTGTATCACGACGATGATGTAAATGAAGATAATCAGCTCTTACTTTCTGAAGGGAGCTTAATCTCTGATTCTTATATGGAGCACAACATTACAGATGCAACTATTTTGGAACCTAATACAGAAAACACAAGCAATTGCTCAGACCAAAATGATACCGTGATCACCCCTTTGATAGAGTTCAGGGAAGAAAGTGTTGGGGACATTGAATGCATGAAAACAAATAACACCGATAGTTTTGAACTTGCAGTTAATAATTTCGATATTTATGGCTGTGATGAAGTTAGTTCTGCTTTCAGTAACAATCAAGACAACGTGCAGAAAGAACAAATGCAAATTCAGGAAATAACAGCATTACCAGGTGTAAATAACAATGCATTTGAGCCATTATTCCAAAGTAGGGAAGAGTCTACATGCATAAGCTTTGGTCACAAAGATGCTGCTGTTTGTGAAGTAAATAACATTGCTTCATCCATAACTGAGATTGGCTCACAAGAAGAAACAGTAACGGAAGTCATCTCTGCAACACCCAAAATTCTAGAAGAAAATTGTTCTCCATCCAAAGGAAATGAAGATGCAGAATATGTTGGGCCAAGTGGCTACATTTGGAAAGAAGAGAGTTGCAAGTTTTCTGAAACAGAAGGTAGCATTGAGGCAAATGTACCCACAGAGCATTTCGAAGATGAAGTAACTCTACAAAATGAGTTGGAACGTTCCTGTAATGTTACTATTCCATGCAACAATGCTTGTGCATTAATACAAGACAGCTTGTGCAACAGAACCCAAAGTGTTGATCATGCATTTGCCGATTTGTACGATGGCAGAAACTCTAATCACACAGAGCACAAAGGAAATGGCTGCTTTAATGCATCAACTCAACTGTGCACAACAAAGGACAAAGAAAGGGAACTGTGTACTGATGACTCTGAACTACAAAAATTTCCAGATGTGAATATTAAATCAGTATTTGATCAAAATGAAAATATATTTAGTTGCCAGAACACACAATATTCTCATTCTAATGAGAAGTCACTGCAAATGAGTAATGATGCAGACTACATAAAGGCTAGCCAAAATGAACCATTAACTGGAATTCCTGATAGTAAATCATCTGAAAACAATATGACTGTTCACCGTAATGCATCAGAATTAGAACAAAATGCATGTATTTCAAGTACCAGCAAGAAACAGTCAACATACACAGCAGAAATGGAAAAAAATGAAAATAATAATGAATGGCATGAAGAGAATGTGACATGCTCACCAAACAATATACAATTCTGTTGTGAAGAAGAAATTTCAAAGATAGATCACAGTACACATGCTACACAAACCAATTTGCTGCAAGTGTCGTGCGTTTCACATGAAGGGAGTGAGAAAGATTCTGATTTAGTTAAGCAAGAAATAAATCAACACTTCTGTTCAGAGGAACAACTATATCAGTGTGATTTGGAGAAAACGAATTGCGAGGACCTTAAAAACAGTTCACACCGCCACATGTCAATGAGACAGCATGATCAGCTTACTACAGATGCTCACATAAAAGGTAATGTACAAGGTGACTTGAATAGCTGCTTGAGTGCTGAACTGACTGAAAATTTTGGAGATGATATCAAAGACAAGTCAAGATTACTTGAAGATGCAAAGGAAGAGGTTGAGAAATATAAATCAGAGGAAGAAAATGGAATAATTATACATGAAAATATCACAACTGACGAAAATAAAATTATGGATGAAAACGAACATTTTAACAGTGCTGTAGAATATAGAAAAACAGAACGTTTGAGTAAAGAATTGCCAAAAAATTGTGGGTGCAACGAAGTAAGTGGGATAACTTCATGCAGCTCAATGGAAAGTCCTTCAAAATTTGATAGTTCAAAAGAAATATTATGTGAACACGAAAAAAATAAGAACCAAACTGTTCTTGCAACATCCGAAGATCCTTACATGCTTAACACTGACATCAATTACAATGTGCACCTTGGTGCAAGAAGCACTGAATTACCCCATGAAGAGTTGGAAATTCATGCTCGGAGAAACGCTCCCACATGCAATCAAAACAGAAGATTTTGTCAAGAAAGCATTTGGTCAAATAACAATGATGAATATAAGAGAAGCGAGTATCTAAATATGCCTCAGCAATGTAGCAAAAATAGTTCCTATCAGAAGAAAATTCTCAAATGCAAATCAAAATCATCAACAGTAATAATAGATAAATCGCTCGCACATTCAACTTCCATAATAATTAGTATCGATCAAACCTGCTCCAAACATCACAAGAAAGTTGAATGTGAAATGACAAGGAAGAAAAGCACTCCTTATTTCACAGAGTCTCAGTGTAAAAAAGATGAAGGTGGTTACGGCTCATGGATGAAGAATGAAGAAGTGCATGAAGAAAAGGACAGTAGCAAGAAATCAAAGTCAAGAAATAAAATGTGCATGCTCGAATCTACTAAAAGCGACAAATGCATGAATGTAAGCAATGAGGATTGCAACTCTGATTCGACTGCAGCACGTGAGTTATCTCTGCGCAGAAGTTTAGCACCTGTTCCATCGGCTGCCAGTAGTCCCAGCCTTACAGATCAAGAAGACCTTGGCATAAGCTGCACTGCCTATCCCGAGAGTGACAGTAATGAAAAGCATATGCTGAGCCACGACACTGATGACACAGAAAGTGCTGATTGGCAATTTGTGCAAGAACTCCCCACGGACAGCAAAAGTAAAAAATCAAAGAAATTATTGAAACAAAAGAGCAGCAAGAATTTGTTGGTTGATAGCTCCGTGGAAACCTACAAACGAGGAAAAAAATATGAAAAGGAGATGTTCTTGAAGCGAAAGGATTCGCGTAACACCAAAGTTTTAGAACAAGAACAGAAGGAAAAAGATTATCTCTTTGAAAATGATCCTGAATTGCTTGAAGTTGAGAACCTTCCATCGGCTTGTGGGACTGTTTCAAAAGATTCATCGCTAATCCCTGCAAGCTCAAGAATAACATACGAAGGAGGAACGAAAGTAAGTTCTGCAAAATCGTCATCCAGCAACATGGAAAGATGTGCCTCTATACTAAAGAACACATCAGGTGATAATACATTTGTGAAGAAACCTTACCTGGTGAAAAAGCTCCACTGGAACGAAAAGGTTGAGATATTTTATGTAAATCGTGGGGAGCAATTTATGGGGAGGTCAAGCTGCACTGAAAATAGAAACGACTGCGTATGCCATGAATACGTCCCACTTACGCGGTCGGAAGATTCTCAAAATAATTGGAGGGAGAGAAGAAAATTGCTATCGAAGGGCTTAGCATGCCATCCAAAGGCTAAGAAGATGACGGAAGCAGAGAAGGAGAAAGAAAAGAAAAGCAAGGAGAAAATGGCTCGAAAACACAGGAAGGATGTAGCTTACAGAAAATCTGATTATTTTTTATCTGGTTACAGCATGGAATTGGCCAACCACCAAGATTATTCAGGAAAGAGCATGGAGTCTTCTTCTGACAGTGATTAATATCGTAAATTTCTCTGTTTGTCTCAATGTAAAGTACTGAATGTACAAAATATATATGTGTCTATGTTCACTAATTGGTATGATGTTTTAAAATAAAATAGTTTATTTTTGAAAGCAATGGTCTTCTGAATCATGTAAAGTAAGAGAAAATCATGTTCATGGCAGGAACAGTTGAAATTCACTCGCCAACTAGTACCCAAGTTTGCATTCATTAGACAAAGGATGCACACAGGTTGAGCTAGTGCCAATGTCTTAATCAGAATAGGCGTTAATAGAGGCAGGGTAGATAGATGATGATTATTCTGAAATATTAATTTTCTCTTCAGTGGTGTACAAAAAACTTTTTTTTACAATCACACAATTCAATTGTGCTTGAGTGAAAGTAAGAGGTGCTTGAGTTTGTTTTTAAGTCCACTTTATGCATAGAAAGGCTAACCTCGACTGGACCTACAGTTTAACACTTTCCCTGCTAGGGTGGTTTCACAAATCCATTCCTCCTGTGTCAGAGTGGTTAATATTAGACTTGATTTAGCAAATTTGCAAATTTCACTTCTTTTTTCCTATATAGAATAGAACAGCCAAAAATTTTACATGCACTTGACTATCCATAACATACTGGTAATGTGCTAATTGCTCACAATCGAATATCAACAAAAGGTTAAAAGATTAAAAATCAGTAACTTACGTGTGTGAGCATGAGATTTGTCGAACTACGTTTCGAAGGTTATACTACCTCCTTCTTCAGGTTGAAACGATGTTTTCAGACACCTGACATGGTGCCACTTTCTCGACGAGGCACCATGTCAGGTGTCTGAAAACATCGCTTCAACCTGAAGAAGGAAGTAGTATAACCTTAGAAACGTAGTTCGACAAATCTCATGCTCACACACGTAAGTTACTGATTTTTAATCTTATAACCTTTAGTTGATATATTGACTACCCATGCATTGTCCGTTATGTCTTAAGCACATCATTGTATTACTTGTGACCACGCTTGGAAAACAAAGTGCAAGCCACATGTTTCGGTCATAACGACCAACATGGCGTGATTGGTACATGCCAGTTTTGGCCATTATTACTGGCATGGCAGAGAAAGTGTTAAAGTGGGATACGAACCACTATACACCTCCACGGAGACCCCTTGATTACAAGGTGACAACATTCCCACTATGCCATCAGGGAGGTCCTAAATAAGACAGGTTCCTCAGGATTTTTACTTTCTATTTGTGCCTACGTTTCAGAGACTGGTTTTGTATCTGTCCTCAAGAGTTGTGTAATTGTTCATCTGTCCATAGTCCCTGAACACAGGTTGTGTTTGGAAAATGCATCAGTATGTGTCGTTATAGAGTAAGGTGTGAAATAAACAGTGCCCAGGAGGATTATTATCGGTGGCCGAGGCTCCACCTCGTCTGATGGTCTATTTTTGTATGTAAAAAGCCAGACAGGATTATCTTTGCGGTGGCCCAGGCTCTACCGCATCAGATAAGTTTGGGGTTGACACTGGAAGTGAACAATTTGAGAGTTTGTATTTGATTCTCCTTCAGTACTACTTATGCGTAACAGCATGTGGTTCTCCCAGTGAATGTGCTACATTGTTCCTAGATGGTATGCCAACTGGCCAAAGCAGGGTTTAAAAATGATGTGAGGAGTTAGCATTTATATGTGCAGGGTACAACACTGGATATAACTACACTGCTCAAAATATAAAAGTAGTCATTGAAACTGTTATAACTTTATTGTACTGCTACGTATTCGAATCAACAATACTAAAACCATCAAATGATGACCAATGCAAAATTTATTGTAGAAAAAATTACACACTAAAACATAATGTTTCCACCCTCTAACAGGGTCTTATTGTGAATCTTTGTCTGAAGAAGACACTGTTAGAGGGGGGGGGGGGCAGGAGGTTACATTTTAGTGTATAATTTTTTCTACAATAAATTTTGCCTTAGTCAGCATTTGATTGTTTTATTAACATGGAAACAAGGCTTAACAGTGTAACCAAAACTACTACATTGAAAACAACCCTTCTTCTTTGTGACATTCAACAAATTACACAGATATTCTCTTTATGTAACTCAATTCATGGTTTTGTTTGTCGAAATGTCTGAAACCAAAGTGTTCATTTGCCACAAATGAAAGGAAACTTTTGTGTATTTGTCTCAGATGAAAGGAATCAGCATGGTTACATGCTAATGGTCGCAAGCTAATATGGAATACTGCCTCCCCTGGCCTCAAGGACAGAAGCCTGTTGATGTTTCTGACAAGATGCCATATGTTTACTTGAGGTAGACTCCCCATTCATTCACAAGGGCTTCTTCAAGGGCCTGAAGTGTTTGGGGAGGTTGATTTCGGTCTCGAACATGTCGTTGAAGTTGATCCCAGAGATGTTAAATCGGATTTAAATCTGGACTTCTAGGTGGTGTTTCCATTCTTTGCAAATTGTGCTCCTGGAAGAATCTTTGAACGACATTAGCTGCATGACATTTCACATTTTCATTCATGATACATTCGCCAAGTTCTCTCATCTGAGGAATGATATGTCGCACAAGGATCTCATCAATGTAGCATCTCACAGTTAAGGTCCCATTTCAAACGATGTGGAGATCAGATTTTGTATCCAAACTTATGCCTCCCCAGAGCATAACAGATCCACCTCCATAAGCAACAGTTCGTTGAATTGCTCGGGGATGGAATCTTTCCCCTTGCCTTTTCCGAACACGTTTACGACCTATGAAAGGAGAAACGGGACTCATCAGAGAATAACATAGGATGCCAGTGTCATAGGATGCCAGTGTCTTAGCTGCCACTGAATATGGTCTCTGGCGAACCGCATTCTCATTGCACAATGTCTTCTTGTCAACTGGGGGGCTTTAGCAGGTCACCGAGATCGTAAAGCAGAAGCTCAGTCTGTTTCTGACAGTTTGGTCGCAATTTCTCACACCTGAAGCATGCAAAAGGTCCTGCAGTTCTCGTGCACTAACATGGTGGTTCCGTAATGCTTGTAAACAAACAAAACGGTCCTGTGCTTGGGTTGTTTTCCTTTTGAGACCTGTTCCAGGTCATCTGGCAACACTTCCCTGCTCTTGAAAACGTTTCTGTAGTTTCCATATGGTACTCTGAACAACCCACAGTATTCTTGCAACATACTGCTGGGAATGACCCTCTTGAAGCAGTGTAACAGTACGAGTGGCTTCATTCGACGACAATTGCTGCCCTCACTGTCTACCTTGGTACTCACGATCAGCCATGGCTTCTAAGCACCACGATGCTCACTGACCAACCATCGCACACACTTTGATTTGAGTTACATGAAGCATTTAGATGTCTTTAACAAATAATGAACAAAGCAGCGACTGTGGTGCCATCTTTTCTGTAGCAAAGAACATTCAAATTTAGCTGTAGCCACATTAGATCATTTGTACACACAATCATTGTTTTCAAATCTAGTGTTCTACATGTGACTTACTTTTGTCTTTTGAGCAGTGGAGTCGTGGAACGGGACACAGTGTGCATTTGCTGTAAAAGTGTATTACATTTCTGTGCAGCGTGCATTTCAGAAACATTTTAATATCCCACGTTATGATCTGGTGCCTTCTGCCAATGCCATCAAAACATGGGTTAAGATCTTCGAGGAAATGGGTTCTATAGCTTTGATCCGGGAAGATGTGGCTAAAATTCCTCTGGCCATGCTGCACAATGAGATGTGTAACCACCCAAAAGACTGCACAGACACATAACTATCATTTCTTTTTACAATACACTTTTACAGAGTCATGACACCACTGAATGGTAAAGCAGGGGTTGCAAGATGGTAGCAACTAAGTGTTACCTCTGACACAACAACTAGTTATATCCAGTGTTGCAAAATCGGCCAATTCATTGTTGGATTGTATCTATCCTTAATCTATTCGCGATTAAAATAAACTGGTATGCCATCTGGTGGGACTTTCAGGAACTAGTCTAAGTAGGATACGTTGTGTTGAAGTCGTTTAAGGCATGGGGAATATGCGAAAGAGTAAGGTCTGCTGTTCAGGTTTTTTGTGCTCTAAATCGTTTTATGGGTCAGAACAAATGAAAAGTTTTCATGTATTTCGACCCCGTGGAATCAACAAAATGAAATTTGTAAATAAATCAGGGGAAACGTAATTGATTGACAGAAGATTGGCATGGGGAAAAAAACTGTAATTCGGCAAGGAAATTACGAAGAATGCACGAGTCTATTCACTTTATTTTTCGAGAGATTGCCATGAAAGTAAAGTTTTAAATTGTACTTTATAAATAAAACTTTTTTTCTTTTTCGAAAAATCATGAAGCGTCATACCTAATGCATTCATGTATTATGTATGTTGAAATTTGAAACGGGTGCAAGTCAATTAAGAGAGAAGATGAAAATAGTTTGAGAATGAATTAATGTCAAATGTAACCAGAAAAAGAAAATGGAAATGCTAATGTTGCTGCTTCATTCAGTATGATGTCCTTTTTTCAGTGAGGATAGCCTGGTCATGAAATCGTGAATATCACATTTTTAACCTGTAGCTGTAACATCTTGTAGTAGTATGTCTATGGTGAATATTATCGAGAAAGAACTGCAACGATATGTTCGCAATTTTCTCCTGCCAGCTTTTCAAGTATAGGTCAATTTCAATTTCTTTATTTTCAAAAAATTTCCGAGAATCCCAGTTACAACATGAGGTGCAGATGATAACCAGTGCTTATACATTAGTTCCGTCTGCGTTTTCCCTGTTATTTTTGCCTATCATAATTAAATGCTTCGTTCTCATCACAGCTTCACCTTCGTTAGAGTTCCTGGAATTCACATCACATTCGCAATATTTAAAAATATCGCGTAATTTAAACGTTTCTCCTCCATAGCAGCCATGACAACACGCTGCTGTTTCGTACTATTGCTGAATGTAAACAAAGAGTTGTCCTACTTAGAACGGCCATACTGGAAGCGACACTAGCGCTCAGGTGGTAATTTTAATCGCGAATAAGAAGTGTGTGTGGGATCTTAGGTGTTTGGAGTGATGCATGAGGCCATGCATTTTACAAACAAAGATAGGTCTCACCCAGACCACTAGACAAGGTGGAGCCTCTGCCATTGATATATAATCCTACTAGGCACACTATTTGTTTCACACCTTACACTATAACGACACACACTAACGTCTTCTCCAAACACTCTTGTGTTCAGGGTCTATGGGCAGAACAGTTACACAACCCTGAGGACAGAGGCAGAACCAGTCTCTGAAACGTAGGTAGAAATGCAAAGTAAAAACAGTGGTCAAAAGTCTAACAATTCAACATGAAACAATCACCACTGATCATCTACAAAGAAAAGATTCTTCACCGTATCACACACCTTGGATGTGAAAACTTGAACTGCAGTGTCTCGGTATCTTGTCTTCTGAATTGCTGTAAACTGTTTATGGTTGCAAAAAGACAGATTTCTTTTCGTTTTAGCAGAACTAAACAATTTGATTGGAAGAGTTTTCATTCTTTTGAGAAAAAAACATGACAATTCCTGAATTTCCGAGGTAATATTGTTGCAATGAAGGAAAGAATGACTGTTGTTGCGCAGTATTTGTGATGATTTGGTGGCAGCCTGTGTTCCAGCTCTTGTCCTTAAAGGGCATATTGCTTTCATCTTGTGAGGTTCATGGCACGTGTGTTACAATGGGTCAGAAACACAAATGGTTAAATGAAAAATTAAAATCATTAATGTCTGTGAGAAAGGTAATCTTGTTTGATACATGACTGTACAGTTTTCTGTTGGAAAAATGCATATCAGTGACATTTTAAGAAAACAAAAATGTTATCCACGTGCCAATCAAAACTTTGCTGGTAAATGTTCTTTTTCCAATGCACCTGGAATAAAAATTGATAACACTGGGGAACAAAAAAAAGATTTTATTTTGCGGCATAAAGTTTAATAACAGTTTCAGCACACAAAACAGCTGTGATTGCCAATTGTATGATTGGTTCAGTTGAATTGACTCCAGTTATAAAAATAAACACACCATGGTAAATATAGGAGGTAAAATTACTCTACGCTTTTCTCGGTAATATCAAAATTTGATAATGGGCTAAAATTCCCATAAAAAATTATTTATTTATTTGTAAATTGTTGCTAGGCAACTTATGAAGCATTGCTAGGCAATATATCGGACACTCAACAAACCTTAAGGAAGAATACCAAAACATAAAAATGGTTTTAGAAAAAAATTGAATATGCTGAACATAAGTGGCTCGTATGTGTGGATTTGAAGATGGTGAATTTTTTACTAGCACAGCAAAGTGGGTACACAAAATATCCCTGTTTGCTATGTTTGTGGGATAGTCGTGCTAGAGAAAAGCATTGGACGATAAAAGTTTGGCCCCCAAGGGAAAATATTAGTGGAAAAAGCTAATATCATTCATAAACCGCTGATAGATAGGGACAAAATCATTCTTCCGCCACTGCATATTAAACTTGGGTTGATAAAACAGTTTGTCAAGGCCTTAGATACAAGTGGTGATTGTTTCAAATATATATGCCACACTTTTCCAGGACTAAGTATTGAAAAATTTAAGGCAGGAATCTTTGACTGACGACCACAAATTCGTACACTTATAAATGATGCCAATTTTACAACTTACATGTCTTACATCGAATCTGAGGCCTGGCTGAGCTTTGTGTCCGTCGTCAAAAACTTTTTGGGGAATCACAGAGCAGAAAAGTATCCCGATATAGTTGGAAATATGTTGAAAAATTTTTAGAAATTGGGAGCTAATATGAGTGTGAAGATACATTTTCTACATAGCCACATTGACATATTCCCTGAGAACGTTGGTGATTTTAGTGAAGAACAGGGAGAAAGGTTCCATCAGGATATAAGGATAATGGAAGAAAGGTACCAGGGACGGTGGGATCGCCACGTGATGGCCGACTACTGTTGGAGCTTACAGAGGGATTGTGCTAAAAAGCAATACAGCAGGAAATCGTATAGAAAACGTTTCACATAGTTTGTTACTTCATTGTGTACATATTTTCTTAATTATTTTGATCATAGGCCTATATACATTTATTTTTATAATAATGATTGTAATCACAAAAAGAAATATTAAATTGTTGTTGGAAGTTCATTTATATGTATATCTTATGTTTCCGCCATTTTGGTTTAGTTGCATTTATTTCATAAATTAGAACCAATTCAGGAAATATATTATTATACCATTATTCAGCAGCATGAAATTGCCCTAAATTAGCTCTCAAACACTGTGCCGCAATTTCACTGTTCCCCAGTGTAATTTAACTTTTGAATGTTTTTTTTTTTTTGGTCCCTGTAGAAAAAATCAGATTATATCATATGATCTCTTCAAAGCTAGTTCAATAAAAGAAACATTTTGTAAAATTGTAGCTGCAAATAAATTCTGTTAATTAAACTCGGAACGAGTTCAAAACTTTTACGTTCATAAAATTAAAGTACTTAGCCATTTCATGGGTTGCACAAATAGAATTTATGTAGCATGTTAAACGTTTTTCCGAATATCCATTACTTCTGATTGGACATTTTAACGTTCTCCTTCAGTTTCCCCTAGAAGTTTAACTGATTGGTGCTTTGGCGCATTTACTGTATTTTATTTACTGCGACTTTCCTTAATATAATTAATGTACTTTGATCAATTAAATTGCAGGCAACAAGAGGAAGGAAGAAATTAAATTATTTAAAGTGCGCACAATAAGATAAAGATTTCGTGAATTCTCTTCAAGGGTTTCTTTCTATCGTTTATGCATCTTTTTCTTTGCAGAAAAAATCATTACATTAAAATTCCCTTGCCACTAATCTTTAAGAAAGAAGGAAAAAAAGGTAGACAGTGTTTCTTTGCATTTTCAAGTGATGTACCTCTTGGAAAGATACATGCTTTTCATGTACCACCCTCCCCAACCTACTTCCTAATTGTAATTGTTGTAAATTTATATCACACATGATTGATTGATTTGGTTTATTTTATTTTGCTTTTCTTCCACTTTTGGCTAATCATGAAGATGAGACTGAGTGATGATAGGACAAAATTGACGAAGGGATAACCACAAAGAACACCCATGCTTAGGCCAGGATTCAAACCCATGAGCCCTGGCATCATAGCATACTGCACTAACCACTCTGCCATGGAGGCCAGCTTATCACACATGAGTTCTCACAAAAAGAGGATTAGACAAAGAGAGAGAGAGAGAGATGGAAGAAAGATGCAGCCCATGGAGATAAAATTCTTACGTTAAGAAAGAACAGATGAGACAAAGTAAAGAATGAGGAGAATCGACAGACAACAGGGGTGGTGAAGCTACATGACAGAATAGGTCAGACCCAGTTGGTGTGGGTATATGAAGAGGATCAGTGGCGAAGCGTGGAGTTGCTAGCAGGATAGGCACAAGAGTGCGATAATATCCATTACTTGCTTAAATCTGTAAAAAGAAAGGGAGGGGGCTATGTCATGGAGAGTGGTTCAATGTCTCTCCAGGCCACTTCTTTACTTGTCAGTGGGGGACGTTTTCAAAAGTGTTGTTACCGGTCATCAGTACGATTATTATGTCTTAGACGTTCTCCTCCCACCCACAAGATGTCATCGATCTAGATTTTCGTTCATTTCATTTTTTTTGGTATTTTTTCAACCCCTGATTTATGCACGCACCTCCAGAAAGAACTACCAATCATGAGACATCGCGAAAATCCAATGAATAGTGCTCGAGCCCTGTTGTCAATTCTTCATTATTTTTTTCTAAATTTCTTTCTTTATTTTGCAATGAGGTGAAAAGGGCTACAAGATCCCCATAATTTTCGGGTCAGTATGACGTTTGTGCCGTGAGAAGATGACAGAATTCCGCACTTTCAGCGACTATCAGTTTGGTACGTGTTCTACTGTTGCCAACTTAGTTTTTTCTAGCAAGACTTCCTCACACCGAGGAAAACACCATTGTTATTTGTTGTCTAACTAAAGGAATAGTTGTAGTTAATTCCAGTCTTGGCTTTCTAGATAAATGAACTTCTGACACCTGTATGTGCAAGTAAACATAATTTAAATTTTGGATATTTTCGTCTCATTTGTTCTGATCTATGTTAATCGTGACGATGAGAATGTATGGAGAATGAATGAAAGAGGATCAGGAAACATTGACATGACCACAATTAGGTCACCTGGCTTCGTAACGTGTTAAGATGACCACCATGGGGCTTTCAAGAAAAAACATAAGTAAAGGTGACCTATCTCATTCAGTGTGAATACTTCGCATCCTAGTTTGTCTTATCCACCTTTACGTGATAATAGAACATAGGATCCTTGTTTGGGACCCTTCTATGATGGCAACATGAAAGGTTACTATGTAACTATTGCTTGAGAGAATAGAATCCCAATTTTTAGGTGCAATTTAGCTCTTTTCTGCCAATCCAAAGTGACAACACTGGCCTGTTCCGCCAGAACTGAAACAGATATGGCCCCCACAATAACCCCATAACACTCTTTGTCCTAAACCCAAAAAATAGTCTTCCCTTGCATTGTACTCTCATTGTCCGCCCTCTTCTCTTGTTATCCCTTCAGGGTAAACGAAACTGCCTACCTCTTCGCTTGTGTCGGCTGCATAAAAAAATGTTCTGCTTGTAATATCTATTCGACCACAGTGTTATAACGCATTAAATAACGTTTCAACAACTTTTAATTTTCTTAAAATTTTGCTGTCGCTTGCCACTGCTACTTGCAAAGGAAAATAGACTTGAAAACATTTTAGAAATTATTATTATGAGAAGGAAACATGAAATACCAAAAGTGGGTCCTAACTTACCGATGATTACATCTTCACTCAATTAAGAACTCAATTGTTTGTGTTGTTCTGCATTTTAGTCCAGCACTTTCTTGCATAAATCTGATCGCTGCACACAACACGAATCACAAACAAAGCTATACCGCCACGAACTTCGTGCTCCAAGCCACGCTCCCTTGTAGCATCCTGAGCAGGAGGCACGTTTTCACAGAGAGGGAACGAGCGAGGGAATCTACGTTCACGATTAAAATAAATTATTCTATTTCCAGTGAAAGTAAAACTACTTTGTAAATATAAGGCGTAACTAGCATTTTAATTTACATAATTTGGTATGAAGACTTACTTTACAAATATAAGTTTTTTAGACTTTCTGTTTACGCTACGGTGTGGGTGAATCGACAAGACCATCAGCACTCTGACCAGAAAACGAAGTCAGAACTACAGTACTCTGTAATTTTCAATTTCACTTACGCTTGTCGATAAAAGGAAGGAAAACCTAAGTTTCGTACAAAATATGGAGAATGTACAATGAAATAGAAATCTCTCTGCACGAACACAGGCTAATGTATATAAAAAATGCTGGTACACCACAAATTTCCAACCCTGGCTGAAATGCAGTGTTGGTGATATTCTGTTCGTGCTAGTGGGTAACACCACGAGGCCGGCCTCACGAGCACATTATAAGCATATGTACAGTACTCGTAAGATTAGGCTTCCTGCATATACGACCGTACAACAGAATGTGAAGAAAAGAGGCACCAGCAAATGTGCCTCACTCCGTGGAAAGTTCGTATACTGGACAGGGTTAGAATTTTTTTCGTAATTATCATAAATGAAATTTCCAAACTTTTGCATTGCATTACATATGTTTTTACGAAATAAGTAAATACACCTTTAAAAGAGTAATGGCGTGGGTAGGCCCGGCCTCCTGGCCTCATAGGACACTTCGCCACTGAAGAGGATAGAGTTAAAGAGCTTGGCAACCTAACACATCAAAACCACACATGTATGTCAAATGACCTGTATTTTTGTCTCTGGACCATATTGTTATTAATCTTGAAGCCGAAAATATGTAAATACTCAGTGTAAAGTACATTATCAATCTCACAATTACTCTCAGAAAACAAGTAACTTTTAAATTTCAGAGTATGGTTCAATACTTTTTGTCGTTGAAGGTTCTGCTTGTGTGCAGGCCAATGATGTTTCTTAGTCTTAGCCTGAATTCAGTTTTTTTAAAGTTCTTTTGCACACATTTCTTGAAGTTGGTGTAAATTTCTGTTCCTCACAATAACAGAATCAGAACTTTCATATCGCAGTTCAATATTGGAATCACTTACCTGTTTTCTACATGGAACTTAATTGGTTCAAATTAACTGACCGGTAAAACATGCACAACCTTAATCTTTTATACATGGCAATTATATCACATGAACCTGCTCATTTCAATCATATAGTCTCAGTGCTTTCTGATTCACACAGCCTTAACACCAGATTGCACGAGAACTCTCAACTACTTATCCCCTTTCATAACTCAAATTTCTATTCAAAATCTAATCTTTCAACGTTTCCACTTCTCATCCTTGGAACCCATCTTTGGTATACGTCTTTAAGACACAAGTAAAACATTTTTTTACTGGGCACAAATAGTTAACACATTAGTACCAGCTTATGCTGGGGGTCGATTTGAATCCATTTTAGTGCAGAAATACACTGAAACCCATTAATCAGTGTAATAATCGAACTTTGAAATTTTTGTCATGAATACATGAGCATACATGTGTGTGTGTGTGTGAGAGAGGGCTTTGATGTATGCTCAGACTTTTATTCTTTTATGTATTTTTTTAAAATTTCAATATTTCCCATTTAGGTTGTGGTTTAAAAGTTGTTTGATAATTTTCACATGCAAAAATTTCAATGTAAACATGGTTAAGTGGAGAAAAAGGCTACACAAAGCCCTAACTTTGTAATGAGAAACAAGACATAGTAAATAAATATTGGCATATTATTGCTAGTTCTATTCGTCATATCTACAATTTTCTCCAGGACTGTATATTTAGCATATGCTCTAAGGTCTGTACTGTAAGTCCATATGGAACATGAACTTAGATTATATTAGATTAGATTTATTTCATCCATGAATCACATGTTTGCATTTACATGCTGTGATATCGAACATGTCAAATTGTGTTCACATTACAATATACTAATACAATGAAATACAATAATATAATATAATGAGTTGATACAATGAAATGATACCTTAGCTTATTACAGTTTTATGCTGGAAGGAGTGTACTTGTATTAGTGATACAGTCTATTACATAAAAGTAACACCAGTAAAACATGTTGAGGTTACAATATAAAAATAATTGTGTGTTCTGTAATGGATTAAAAGATTAAATTAAATATTGTGAGATAATATAAAGGTATAACCTATAACATCATAAAAATATACTAAAAATTGCACTCAAGTGACATAATAGATATGACACGTGAGATGGCATCCAGCCTATTGCACAGTTGGCAACACTGGACCAGATAGGCTGCAAATGAGAGAATACACTTCATATTCATAAGTAGTGGTGGAAAGGTTTGATTTTTGATTTGATTTATTCCGTTCGTTTGATCGTCTATGGTACAAAATGTACATGAACAGGTCATTCTTATAAATAAATATCTAAAATTATAAGGTTATGCTACATATAAATAGTAAAACAATGCTAATACAATTCACATACAGGCAACCCCTAAATCAAACAAAATCAATTTCCTGGATAACTGAAGGGATAAAAAAATCCTGTGAAACAAAAAGAAAATTATATAAAGAAATCCAGAAAAACAAGAATCCCATACTTAAAGACCACTATAAAAAATATGTAATTATTCTCAGGAAGGTAATAAACAATGCTAAGAAATTGGCCATTGCAGATAAAATACGCAAATCTGCAAATAAATCAAAGAAACTATGGGAAATTGTTAATGATGAAACTGGCAAGAAAAGAAAGAACGTGAATGAAAAAATAGAAATAATGGCTGATGGAGAGAAAATAAGCAATCCCCTTGATGTGGCACAAATTTCTAATACATACTTTGTGAACATTTCCAATACCGTAAATAAAAATGCAGTAATCTCTACACCTAGATTAAGAACATATTTCAACAGTCCCCGAAAAACAAACACTATGTTTCTCACACCAGTAACTGAGGGAGAAGTCGAGAAGGTAATTATAAATTTAAAAAATAAGTATTCATCAGGGCCAGATGAATTTTCAAGTTCTCTACTAAAAAAATGTGCGAATAGTATTTTACAACCACTAGTAAGTATTTGCAACACATCCTTAGAAACCGGTATTTTTCCTAGTGAGTACAAAATAGCAAAAGTGAGACCATTATTCAAGAAAGGCAGCAAAGAAGAATGCTCAAACTATAGGCCAATTTCTCTTTTATCGGTCTTCTCTAAAGTAATAGAGAAAATTATGCTAAATAGATTAGTAACTTTCTTAGAAAAATACGACATTTTATACAAACATCAATTTGGATACCAAAAAAGTAAGTCAATATCAGAAGCTATTTTTGAATTTACAAATAACATACTAAAATCGAGAGACAAAAAAATGCATGTGCATGGATTATTTTTAGATTTTACCAAAGCATTTGAGGTTTAGCAAAAAAATGGTTCACATCTTATTTAAAAGACAGATGTCAGTATGTAGATATTAACAAAATCAAATCAGACCAATTGTTCTTCAATACAGGTGTACCGCAAGGCTCAATTCTAGGACCAGTTTTATTTTTACTCTACATAAATGATCTTCCAGAAACCTTATCAGAGTCTCAAACAATACTTTTTGCGGATGATACAAATATCATAGTAAAAAACCTGGAATATGAGCAACATCAAGAGATTTCCATTTCAAGAACAACACAACTAAACACCTTGCTAAACAACAACAAGCTTTCCCTGAATGTTAATAAAACAGTTCTAATAAATTTTAATCCAGCAAAACAAATAAAGAACTTAAATGTAATTATTAACAGTGAAGTCGTCAAAGAATGCAATGCAATAAAATTCTTAGAACTATGGATAGACACAAACCTGTCTTGGAACATGCAAATTACTAATTTAACTCAAAAGTTAAGCAGGCTCTGCTACATGATGAGAATTTTGAGAAATGTTTTAACTTTGAATGATTTAAGGACAGTATATTTTGGACATATTCAACCTGTACTTACATATGGTATCTCTTTCTGGGGCAGCTCACCCAAAATGCAGAAAATTTTTATTTGGCAAAAACGCATATTAAAAATTATGAAGAATGTATCCCTCTCAAATCCAACAAAACAAATTTTCAATGAATTTCAAATATTACCTCTTCCATGTTTGTACATATTAGAAACGATGTACTTTATTCATACAAATTCTAAAATCTTCTCAAAAAATCTGGACATACACAAGTACAGCACTCGTATGCATAACTCCCTCCACCTTTCTACTGTCCCCACATCCAAAACACATAATGGTCTAGGATTTCAAGGTGTAAAACTCTATAACAAGCTGCCAGAGGAATTCAAGAATCATAATCCAACCAAATTTAAAATAACAGTAAAAAGCTTGCTTATTAAATATTTGTTTTATAGCACAGAGGAGTTCTTGGATCATATTTTTCATTAATACCATAACCTTTGATTTTTCTTCTATTTTTTAAGTTATTCTATACTCTATTATACTTTTTAATATGCATAAGTATGTGTTCATTCCTTTGTACTCAAAATCATACATGCATGGGCGTCCGGAAGGGGGGGGGGCAAGGGAGGGCCGTGCCCCCCCCACCCCTGGAAAATGAAAGTCAACCAAAAATTATGTATTTCACACATAAAATTTCATTGTAGCCACAATAATATGTGTTAATTATTGCATGAACACCATAAATTCAAATTTAAGCAATGTTTTTTTTAGGGAACAACACTCTTTTTGGGAAAAATGTGACTTGTTTGCCCCCCCCCCCCCTGGAAAAAAATACCTTCCTTGCCCCTCCCTGGAAAAAATCCTGTGGACGTCCATGCATACATGTAATTAACCTATCCCATATCATAGTGCTATTTGTACTTATAAGATCAAGGGGATGGAAAGGAATCATATATCATATCATATCAGACTGTCTCGTGACTGTTAAACTAATGTTGTAGCAGTGTCATATTGTTTAATTGATTGAAATAAAAATTTTGTACATTTTGGGGGAGGGGACCCACATACATTCGAGGGTATGTGTTAATTCCTTTGTACTCAAAATTATACATGTAATTTTATTTTATACTCTTTATACTTTTTAATATGCTTGTATGTGTTAATTCCTTTGTACTCAAAATTACACATGTAATTGACCTATCTCATATCATAGTGCTATTTGTACTCATATGATCAAGTGGATGGAAATAAATTTTATCTTATCTTATCATAAAAAAACAGTTACACTGCTACAGTAAATAATGCTAGAGATGAAAACAGTGCATATTGTAGTTATAAAAGAACAGTTACAGTTGGTATATGATGAAAAACGATTAAATTTCAAACTAATACATATTAAAAGACTTTCATATGTATATTGAAAAGAGTAATAAAATATATCCTTTCTTTACATATTAAAATCCATGCTTCAAATGTCCATCAAAATTTAAACATTAGGAACTCTCTTACATCATAAAATATATTTGATATCAATATTTTACTTATTGCTTTTTTTAAATTTCTTCATATTATAGCTTCTTATTTCTTGTGGTACTTGATTATACATCTTTGAACCTTGGTATCAAAGGGAACTTTCTGTTTTTGTTGTGCGAACTGAATTTAAATATATCTTATTTTGGCCTCTACTGTTATATTTTGATTTTTTGAAAACATGTTAAAGTTACTATGAATGAAACACAAGGTTTCCAGTAGAGTACTGCATTGGACCACTTTCGCTCGAAAATACTCGATCGAATCTCCCACTCTCGAGCGTGATACGCTCAACTATATAGAATATCAAATATAATTTCAATGGGACTATAATCGTATAAATATATGTGTAAAAATTCGTCCTGGTAGTTTCAGCCCATAATCATCTATTTGTTTTCATATATTGCTATGTATTGGTAAGATAGACTAAATAAATTTTAACATGGAAATTATGACTATGTTCACTTCAGTTTCAATTCCACTGCATCTTTCACCTCACGATCCATATTTGAGGGTGCACTACTACAGAAAAGTTATGGTTACATGTGAACTACTGGGCTTCAAGTCAGGGACGGCGACAGGGGTGGGCACGGGTGGGCAAGCGCCCACCCAAAAATTCCTGTGCCCACCCGGTTGCCCACCCAATCAAATTCAATAAGTACATATACTCGGGGATATATGAATGATTAAATATTTAAGTGTAACCTGGTGTTCATAACATGTATATTTTACTTGTGAATATTAGCTATGCTGGAAATGTTTACATATTATCAACCCATAAAAAGCCACTTTTGTCATTGTTGAAACAAAAACTGTGATCAAATTAATACTTCCATGTTTAAAAGCAGCTAGTAGGCTTAGGAGGCTCAAAATTATGCGGGGTATGATCAAGATTAAATCAGAATTGTGGGTGAACTTGAGGACTGCAGCTCCGGCCTGACTATGGTTAAAATAATCTCCAAATAAACAAATGTAAACATCATCTTAGTGTTACTTCCACCAGCAACACAATAAATTATTTCGATTTTTTAATTAATATTAGAATAATTTATTCAAGAAGACTTAGTTAGATGGCAGGCCATGTGACACGAATGGCAGAGGAAATAATAGTTTACAGGATTCTTGTTGGGAAACCTGATGGTAAGGGACCAGTAGGAAGGCTAAGACGAGGATGGAGGGATAACGTTGAGATGGACCTAAAATAAATCGGTAAGGATGGGAAAGATTGGTTGATCTTGCCCAGGATAGGGACAGATGGAAGGCTTGTGTTGCTGCAGCCATAAACCTTCGGGTTTAAGTATGCTATAGAGCAATTATGTCCAACGCGTCGATCGCGAGGCGTTTGTTGGTCGATCGTAGTTATCTATTGTAATTATACGAATATACGTTATTTGAATTCAACTTCTATAATGTATAATGGCTGAGTAGGTACAGATTTTTGCAAAGATTAACGATTAATAGTAGCTCGCTGCCTGTTGTGACAATAAAAAGTAGATAACTGCTTGATTGAAGTTGGACATGCCTGCTATAGAGTATAATATAATTTTAATTTGCTCTGCGTTGAAATTCCAGAAGTGTCCCTTTTTTTCCATTACAATTTTTATATACCTGTCATCTTCAAATATCAATATGGTATACGAAATATCAACTTTATATTCGTTCTACTAATAAGAAGGAATCACAACAATCACTACAATACCGAAGAGAATAAATTTTAATAAATCAGTTATATATGGAAAAGGCTACAGAATCATTCAATTGCTAATGAGTGGCTTATCCTATTTAGAAATCCTCGTTCCACACATAAATTTTGTCACGTGAATCAGCCGAAAATGTCAACAGAATCTGTAGATGAAGCTGAAGTAAAGAGAAAAAGTTATGTCACGAAGTATCCAGAAGACGATTTTGTTAGTTTGTTTCTAAGCTATGGCCTCTTTATGCTAAGCCTTTTCTACCAAGAAAACGTATATTCAGGGGTGCCCACGGGGGGATTACGGTGTAGGCTGCGCCATCGAGATTCTTTGGGGGATTTTTTCCCTTCAAATAATGTAAAATTGAACATTTATATATTTTTCCAAAATACAGGTAAAAATTTTACACCTTAAATTCACCATATTTAATCCATTAGATGAAGAAAAGACAGCGTTTAAGGTCATTATTGAAGGTCCGAGGGGGGATAAATATCCAACTCTTATATATTAGGCCTTAATTGACACGTGGGTTCTAGGGGGAATTCTGAATTAAACGTTGGCGGGGACAGAATTCAACTGTAAGTCTTAGATTATGGCGGGTATTTTAGTTAGAGGGGCATTGAGCATTAAGGTATCCAATTCTTGTGTATTACTATTGTCTTCGAATGTTGCAGAAATTCTGGTGTGGAGACTGAGAATTAATTTTTTGGAGGAGGCAATATCAACAGTAAGTCTAAAATTGGCATGGACATTTGTGTGGTAGGATTGAGTATTAAATTTAAAGGGGGAGATAGGAAGCTCTTGATAAAGTGTTAAATCTTAGATTGTCAAGGGATTTATGTAGTGAAGAGAGAGTTTGAACATTAAATTTTGGAGACTGTATTTAGCGATATGGTATCCACACGTTTTCGACCCCGAACGTGCCAAAAATAGAAGTTGGAAAATACTAAATATCCCGGGATCCTAAGAAAGTATTGACACCCCGTTAAATTAATATTCTTCAAAGCCTACAAAGAAATGGATGTAAAAATGTTCTTGCTTGCTTCGCTCGCAATAATGTGTTTGTTACAACAATGCGTGTTTGGCGCTTTACTGAGGTGGATGTGAATTTTTATGCTATAGCTGCATTACAAGACATGAGCGATATTCTCCATATTCATGAGTAACATAACTTCTTAAAATATAGTACTTAGTGTTGGTATACTGCTTATTTTAAAGCAGGTGCATCATTTGTAACAAAAAGCTAAGGAAAAAGTTACTTTCGGTGTAGGGATTACGATATAGTTTCAGGGCGCAAATGATATGATTCGGGGGGGGGGGGGGGACGGATGACATGGACGTGATTTTTGTGGGGATGCGCCATTGGCCTTGGCGGGGGGGAAGGGCACCCCTGCGTATATTGTCCTTGCCCCTCAAATGTTGGCACCCAATCGCTGCTACTACAAACATTCAGATAGATTTGTCAGTTGTACAAACCTTGTAAGCTAAGAAAAGTTACCCCCAAGGAGTAAGAAAACTCTTTCAGTCAAAAACTTATACGATGAAAATACTATGCTCAGAAACATGCATTTAAATTACGAGAAACTTCACGATTGTCTACCATCGCACTTTCTATCATTGACGCCGAATACATAAAATGAAGTATGTGCCTTGTATTTGCAACACAAGCTTAAAACTAATTCACATTTATTTCACTGTATTAACATGCATGAAAAAATGTGATTAGAATGTATGGCTGGGGTATGGTTGAGCATGTGTAAACACTTCCTTGAAATAATTGTGTCCATCAGAGACAAAACGAAAGGAAACGGAACAAGATGAGTGAATAGATTAGAAAAGAATAAAGAGGAAAACAAGGAAAGGGAAAAGAAGTAAGAGGAAAATCGGGAGTGTAAGAGAGAGGGGGATACATACGTCTTACGTACACATACATGGTCTTACATTTATACTGCCCACCCTAATCTATCACTATGGAGCTTCTGCCCACCCGGTCGAAAATTTCTGGCGCCGTCCCTGCTTCAAGTGTATACCGATCGTTTGAATGTTTGAGCGTTATTTGCTCGAGCGAAGAAACTCTCCATTCCGTAAGCCAACTAGCGTCATCCGTGCGAACTAGATGATCAAGCAAAAAGGCCTCGCCTTGATTCAGCACTCTACTTTCCAGTATATACATGGAACGTGACGGTAATATTTGTAATTTTTTTAAAAATGTATTTTGTTCTGGCATAGAGTGAAACATTTTTCATGACTTTTAAAATTATTTTTTGCCAAATAAATACATTTTGCAATTTGCAAAAACAGAGACCATATGTCAGCACTGGATGTATTTGGCCAAAATAAACAATTCTTAAGTCTTTTAGAAACAAAACGTTTCTTAAAATCCTTATCATAAAACATGATTTGCTTAATTTTTTGGTCAGGTTATCAATATGTACATTCCATGACAGGTTTTGATCAATCCACACAAACAAAAATTTAGTATTGTTACACTCTTTGACAGCTTCACTATTGAGGGTTACTATTAGATTTTCAGTTTTCTTGTTGGGTGAAAAATTCATGAAATTAGTCTTACATTTAGAAACATTTTGTTACTGTTTAGCCAAGTACTTAATTCTCTGTTATATCAAAGTTAGACTTTAAGCCCAAATGGTCAGTATTTTTTATAATAATATTTGTGTCATATGCAAAAAGTACAGTATTTGCAGCAGTTAACATCTGAGGAAGATTGTTTATAGAAGGTAAGAATAAGATAGGTTCTAATATGGATCCTTGAGGTACCCCCTTGTTTAGCATAGATGTATTAGAAGGCGTTTTATTTACTTCAACATATTGACACCTATTTTTCAAGATATGATGAAAACAATATTTTTGCTAACCCCCTGATACCATAATAATTATTTTTTTCTAACAAAAGAGTATGTTCTACTAAGTCAAAAACTTTTGTAAAATCTAAGATGAGTCCATATAAAAATATTTTTTTTATCAGTTGCCCTTAATATATTGTTTGTAAATGTGAATATTACATCAGAAACTTCAAGGGGGAAAATCAATTTGTCAGTGGAATGATCAGGCAGTGGTCTAGTATATGAAGAGGAGAGTAGAATTGGAAGACTGTGGAAAGAGAGTAGTGGTGAAGGATCAAAATAAATTGGAGAGGCTTGATTTTTGGGTCAACCCAGTGATGGCAGCATGAGTTCCTGGCATGGATCAGTGGCGGATCCAGGTTTCATGGTTGGGAGAGTTCAGTACCTCACCTCACTGAGAATGAATTCTAACCTACACTATGGGCCCGTTCTGAAAGTCGCACTAGTTTAACGCGTTAAACGAGTTATGGTAACTGGCTGTCCCATAAGTGCTTCCGTGCGTTTCGTGAATTTCATTATGCTGTCCCAAAAGTCGCATTCCGTGCGTTTCGTGCAAGAACGAGATTCACCAAACGTATGGGCCAAGAGGCTCATTTGTTCCGTGAGAATAGTCTGCTCCTTGAAGACAAAGCGTGTGCTGATGGATTCAAACTGCACTAGTTCGGAAAATGTATTATAATTTTAACACAGACCGATATGAAGCAATGTGCACAAGATGAGTATGCCTTGACAGTTCTTAGAATGTGATTAAAATCAGTAACAGTGTCCACAATAGAGTATATTTTTGCCATAAGGACATTCCTTCTGCTGACACCATGCGGAAACTTTCTCTAAACAAAACGCTGCCCCTGCGCTTTCGCCTAGAGTGTCCCGTCCCATAAGTCCGTAAAATAACTGGTTTCACCAGATTCATGAGCCCAGTTATTTTCGTTGAATGCTTTCATTTCGTTAAGACTTTCGGAACGCACCCTATGTAAACAATATGCGATTCTGTTAGCAGGAACCAACTATGTTCTAAAGTTTTTATTAAAAAATAGGGGTGCAGGGCTGGAATACATGGTTATTTATGTCATTATTATTATAATTCCTTCCATTGTTACGGTAAACTGAACGAACAGATATGAGGAGTAAAATGAAAAAGTAAGGAAACAGAAAACAATTCTCTGCAGGGGTCTGAGGTTCGAGCCGCTTTTGAGGTATCTTGCAGAGTGGTTTGGATTTCAATTGTTGGTCCAGTTCCGACTAGCCTATCATAAACAAAAAATGAGCTTAAATCAAACTTTTAAAAATATTCTCGAGCCTGTTAAAAAAAGTAGGTGATAAATGACAGATCAGTTTAGTCTTGAAAATTATTAGGCATTATAATATATTCAAAAATCTCCCTGTGGATCCGCGCCTGGTATGAGTGAGCAACTGTCAAATATTTGGGTGGGCCACACCTTCAAATAAAAGTGTATTCTCATTCTTATGAAGTGACAAGCGTCCCGGGGGCTTACAATTTGTAAAAACATCCACTGCGCATGTGCGACAAATAGAACAGGCAAGACGATGCACGATATTGAGAAAACGTCGCAGTCCGAGGAATACGTGCAGTTTGTCGTGTCACTTCGGTGGGAAACGTTGCATTTATTTCTGAGGGTTCGTTTCCAAGCCACACGTGTCGCTTTCACTTTGGTCTGAAAGCTCGCTTAGACATGAAATGTTGTGGCGATCATCATTTGCTACTGTGTTAACTGACGACGTAAAGTTAGTTTTCGACATCTCTGCTCTGGTGTAGATTAGGGATGGCCAAACGGATCCGGATACGGAAATTTCGGATCTGGATCCGGATCCGAAAGTTTCGGATCTGTATCCGGATCCGGATCCGAATCGGATCCGGAACTATCTTAATCCCATTATAATATTACCACACCTTAAAAGGTATTATGATCTTCGATTACAAAGAAATTTTTCATTAGTTAGTCCTACAAGAATTTTTTTCAAGTGTTGTTCCTAAAGTACTTTGCTACGCATCGGCTAACACACTCGTGAACAAAAATAATCTTACTTGTTTAACATAAAATGTCAGAGGTGATTTTGTAAATGCCATTGAAACGAATATGTATTCATTCGAATGTATTGGAAATGAAAACACACATAAATGTGAGACATTCCATTCCAGGATGAAACCTTTAACACACATAAGAAGATAGAAATGTTATACAAAAATTATACAATTGTTCTACAGTTACAGCTTTACAAATTAAAATAAAACATTATAATATATGCAGTGTTATATAATTACAAAGTGTAAGACTAACAAGGGAGGTTATCTAAGTGCCCCCCTCCGATTTCCACGAAACTTGGCAGGCGTATAGTCGGGCCCAAAGAAAGAAATACGTGTTTTTTTGTTGCAGCTAAAAAAACGGTTTTAGGGTTAAAACCCCTCAAATGTCAATATGAGGACAAATTTAAGTAAGGATCTGACCCCTGTGTCCCTCCGAATTTCCATGAAACTTGGCAGGTGTGTGTATAAACGGGCCCAAAGGAAGAAATACGTGTTTTTTTTTGTTTCAGCTAAAAAAAGGTTTTAGGGGGCAAAAACCCCTCAAATGTCATGATGAGGACAAATTGAAGTGAGGATCTGACCCCTGTGTCCCCCCTCCGATTTCCATGATATTTGGCAGGTGTGTGTATAAACGGGCCCAAAGGAAGAAATGCGTGTTTTTTTTTGTTTCGGCTAAAAAACTGTTTTAGGGGGCAACCCCCCCCCCTCAAATGTCAAGATGAGGACAAATTTAAGTGGGCATTTGACCTATGTGTCCCCCTCCGATTTCCATGAAACTTGGCAGGTGTATAATGGGGCCCAAAGGAAGAAATACGTGTTTTTTTTGTTTCAGCTAAAAAACGGTTTTACAGGGCAAAACCCACTCAATTGTCAAGATGAGGACAAATTGAAGTGGGGATCTGACCCCTGTGTCCCCCTCCGATTTCCATGAAACTTTCCAGGTGTGTGTATAAACGGGCCCAAATGAAGAACTACGTGTTTTTTTTTTGTTTCGGCTAAAAATCTGTTCTAGGGAGCAACCTCCCCTCAAATGTCAAGATGAGGACAAATTGAAGTGGGGATCTGACCCCTGTGTTCCCCTCCGATTTCCATGAAACGTGGCAGGCGTATAGAGGGGCCAAAAGGAAGAAATACGTGTTTTTTGTTTCAGCTAAAAACTGTTTTAGGGGTCAAAATCCCCTCAAATGTCAAGATGAGGACAAATTGAAGTAAGGATCTGACCCCTGTGTCCCCCTCCGATTTTCATGAAACATCGCAGGTGTATAGAGGGGCCCAAAGGAAGAAATACGTGTTTTTTTGTTTCGGCTAAGAAACTGTTTTAGGGGGCAAAACCCTCCTCAAATGTCAAGATGAGAACAAATTGACGTGGGGATCATCTGACCCCTGTGTCCCCCTCCGATTCCCATGAAATTTGACAGGTGTATAGAGAGGCCCTATGCCCCCTGTTTCTTCCTATGCCATATTTACGTGGTTTCGGGGTCAGATCCCAGTAGAGCAGGTGCACCGGTTCACCAACCGAAAATGGCGCTCGGTGGCGCTCGCAGTGTTACCAACTCCTTACTTGAAAAAATCACCAAGGTTTTTGTTTTTGGGTATAACCTAACCTCAAGCAAGGAGCTGGCAACACTGCTTGAGGCTTTTCTCGCAGTGTGGCCAACTCCTCACTTGAAAAAATTACCAAGGTTTGTTTTTGGGTCTAACCTAACCTCAAACAAGGAGCTGGCAATACTGCTTGAGGCTTTTCTCGCAGTGTAGCCAACATCTTACTTGAAAAGTCACTATGGTTTTTTTATTTGGTCTAACCTAACCTAAAGCAAGGAGCTGGCAATACTGCTTGAGGCTTGTCTTGCAGTATTGCCAACATCTTACTTGAAAAGTCACCAAGGTTTTTTGTTTTTGGGTCTAACCTAACCTAAAGCAAGGAGCTGGCAATACTGCTTGTGGCTTTACAGTGCATAAAGCAATTTGCCAACCTACTGGTACTTTTGCCATAGCTTTTTACAAAAAAAAGAGAGAAGAGAGAGAGGGAAGAGTTAAACAACCGACAGTGTTGCTAATATTTACCTACAGCTTTTTTTACATGGCAAGGGCTTAGCCAAATTTATATACTGGCGTAACATACACTGGGCAAGAGAGCCGGCAACAAATATATACTGCCGTAAAAGAGAGAGAGGGATGGATGGATGGTAGCACAGTATGTGTGTGCGTGTGTGTGTGTATAATATGTAGCATTATTAACTAGAGTGTGTTGGCAACTCGCTTATAACTAAAAAAATAGAGATGCCAATGTTGCTGTAAGATAAAGAGACAGACTAAGCTGGCAACAGTGGTGAGCGAATACGTATTATTTCCAAGTCCCGAGCGCCAATGTATATCGTGATTTTTGCAAACCTCTCTCGCGGCAACGATGTGCCACATACACATGTACGTACTTCTCTTTATTTCTGTATTTTCATCTACTGAAGTGACTGAAGGGCAAGCTGAAAATCTGTAGTCAACTCAACCATGTAAAAACTTTGGGTGGGTGACTGCGGGAAGCCATCAATCACAGCCTATCTACAATTTTCATCGACTGTTGGGGGTGACTGAGAGGATAAGCTGAAAATCTGTGGTCAACTCAACTGTGTTGTGTGGAAACTTGGGCGGGTAACTATGGGAAACCATCAATCACACAACAGGAAGCTGTCAATCGCCTGTGTGCGACTGCAGGAAGCTGTCCATCGAGTTGATGGTATCATTACTCGACAAAAATCAAGATTATTTGTTACTGCCGGAAACTGTGCAAATTCTCAGCTTTTGGGACGGCTATGTGATTGACAGCTTCCTGCAGTTACACCCAGGCTGTGCGATGAACTCAACGATATTTTTTTCCTGGATTGCACTAAAGGGGGCACACAAGATTCAAATCTACTGGGTGACTACAGGAAGCAATCACTCACACAGCTGTCATAAATTCTGCACGAAACAAGTTCTACTTGTTTCCGGCAGAATACAGCTGGGCGTCAACGATATTTTTTCTAGGAAAGGGCGTTCATGCATAGCTCGAACCAACCTTGAAAGTTTAGCTGCCGGCAGGTATAAGTTTCTATTAGAAACCTCGCGCACATCAGTTGCAGTCGAGTATTGCTACTAGATAGTCGTATAAAAGTTTTTGCTATATCAAGTGGAATATCAAGTGTAATAGAAACCGAATTAGTTTGGTCTGTCAGGTGAGTACCATATTAGCATAAGTTATACGCACACAAGTCGCTTGACCAGCTATAAAACTAAAATTTATACAATTATACTACTGTTTCGTGTGTGTTAAATTGCTAGCAGCTTTTTATAAATAAATTTTATTTTTTTTTTGTTATTTTTTTTACATGTGTGTGTGTTAATAATAATTGCAAGTGGCGTTAGTGAACAGAAAGTGTTGTCTTCATTAAACAACGAAATTATGCTAAACAAAAAAATATGAGCATATATAACATGCGCTTGAAAAAAAAACTATTCTTCATCGCGAATAACATAAAAGCGAGGTAACAATCGGAGGGAGAGGGGCAATGATTATGATCATGTTAGTTTACTTATAGTGGATAGTATTGACGCGTGTACACTGGGCGGGATTTGTTATTTTAAGTCTATTTTATGCACGTAAGGTTAATCGGGACTGGACCTACAGTTTCAAAAAAAACCATTTATACGGATATCGAACTTTTAATTACAAAACTATTGCAGTGCCATTGCAGAGGCTAGTGGAAGTACTGATAGATTTGATGTTTTAAATCCACTTTATACACGTAAGGTTAATCGGGACTGGACCTACAGTTTCAAAAACCATTTATACGGATAACGAACTTTTAATTACAAAACTATTGCAGTGCTATTGCAGAGGCTAGTAGAAGTACTGATAGATTTGATGTTTTAAATCCACTTTATACACGTAAGGCTAATCGGGACTGGACCTTCAGTTTCAAGAACCACTTGTGCGGATATCGAACTTTCAATTACAAAACTATTACAGTACCATTGCAGAGGCTAGTGGAAGTACTGATAGATTTAATGTTTTAAGTCCACTTTATGCACGTAAGGCTAATCGGGACTGGACCTACAGTTTCAAAAACCACTTATACGGATATCGAACTTTTAATTACAAAACTATTGCAGTGCTATTGCAGAGGCTAGTAGAAGTACTGATAGATTTGATGTTTTAAGTCTATTTTATGCACAGTAAGGCTAATCGGGACTGGACCTACAGTTTCAAGAACCACTTGTGCGGATATCGAACTTTTAATTACAAAACTATTGCAGTGCCATTGCAGAGGCTAGTGGAAGTACTGATAGATTCGATGTTTTAAGTCCATTTTATGCACGTAAGGCTAATCGGGACTGGACCTTCAGTTTCAAGAACCACTTGTGCGGATATCGAACTTTTGATTACAATGCTACCACTACACCATTGCAAAGACTAATGGAAGTACATAGTTATTCGAATCTAATTTATTTAAAATATTTAGTTTTTTTTTTTATGCAGGCTTATTGATTTTTAAACCTAATGTTAAATAAAATCCGACAATTATATCAAAATATACTTATGGCTACAACGAGCATTCGCAAAAAATGGCTTGAGATTTTTTTTGCTACGTAAACAAAATGGTCGACATGTCAAATATGAACAGGCTATATAGATTTGAGAGATGGATAGGAAAAAATTAATTAAAATTTAATTTCATGATTACAACACGAACTTAATGATTGATTGATTGATTGATTTAGTTTATTTTAACTTCGCGTTTTGTGCCTCTTGGCTAATTTGCAAAGATGGGGATGAGTGATGAAATTGATGAAAATGGATATTCACAAACAACCATACCTGACCGGGATTTGAACCCGGGGGACCCTTGGCGTTGTAGCGCGATGTGCTAACCACTCGGCCACGGGGTCGGGCAAGTACTGGTATATACATAAACCAAAGTTACATGGTTCTAGCCCCCATAGGAGTCGAGAAAATCAATGTCTTGGAAAACGTCTTAAGACAAATATCTTAATCTTTAAGAAAGTCGACTTCCGGTATCTCAAGATGTTACTTCCGGTCTGTCAAGAAAATTTTCTTAAGACAATTATCTTAAGACGTTTTCCAAGACATTGATTTTCTCGGCTCCTAATTGAGCTAGGATGATGATTTTAGGTTTGTTGGATAGGATTCGACGAAAACTATTCGACTAGCAAATAAAATCGATTCCACCCCCTCAAGTTTCGAAAATATAGACAATTTTTTTATTTTTTGAGAAACTTGATTTGCCGGCCTAGTTTTTACCCTATTTCGAAAATTTTAATGATATTTGATAAAAAATTGAATGTACTCTACAACCTATTGGAAACATAATGATTAGTGCTTACTGTTTTCGAGTTATTTTAAATTTAAATTTCAAGATGTAATTTCTAAGTTGTTTTGTAACTCGTAAACTATGGGTCGTAGAAAACCCATTCTTGTTTTATCTGCTAATGCCCGACAAATATTATAAACACAAATAATGTTTATTGCTTGATTTAAAAAAATAGAGATCGAAAATAACTTTGTTTTCTGAAAATAAAAAAAATATGTGTATGGAAAAAAAATACGATTGTATAATTTTTTATGATGTATGTTTGCATGTAAAAAATAAGTATACCAGAAAGTTTTAGAATTTCAAAATAGCTATACTAATGGGCAATAAAATCTGAAGAAAATTCGTGTCTAGCAAAAATAAGCTAAATAGAATTACACATGCATACAATATTTATTGTGTTTTTTTCTATCTACAATCATATTTTTCTTATATATTTTTTTTTATTTTTTTATAGAGTTGATTAAAGCATATATTTGAGGAAGGCAACACCACCCATATATAAATAAACATACCCCGAAAAAATGCGCTCCATGAAAAGTTGCCCTGTGTGCGAAAAAACTATATCAAGCGAACATTTTGCAAGACATTGTCGCACCTGCGCGCCAGGCAAGCATTTGGCTGCCACCGAATTATGTTCTGGATGCAATAAACACATCACAATTGCGTATGCCAAAAAACATAAGCTTACTTGTTTAAGCAAAAGTACATCTGGGGCTCAACCGTCGACCAGCTCAACCAAGAGGAAGGCAGAAGCAGCCTCCATCAATGCACCACCCGCCAAACGCGTCAAGCCTGCGATAAAAGCAGACCAGTCTGCTTTCCAGCGTTCGTTAGAGGACTTTCCTTTTATTTCGGAGGGCTCATGCGACGTGCGTAGCTTTTTGGAGAACGTGCAAGCACAAATTATTTCCGTCCTCGGCGATGCGCTTGCAACGCACTCCGTCAAATTCTACGCATCGCTACGTTGTCAGTACAAAAAGCCGTCTGATGAAATTTACAGCTTCTGCCACAACACCAAGGCGAAGACGCTGCATCTGGCGGATGTCGAAAACCTAGAGGTAATCTACAACAAGTTTGCCGAAGAGCTGCTGGCAAAGCAAGAGGAACATGAAACCGAGGGCTCGGGGGGTTCGCTGTGTGGCAAGCCTCACGAACTGCGCGTCAAACTTTCCAAGTTTATGCCTCTCTCCGCCTCCAGCTACGTCCCCTTACCATCTGCTATTAAGGATAAAAAGGCCGTCCTGAACATCCAGAACAGAGACGCCAAGTGCTTCATATGGTGTGTGCTTGCAGCGTTACACCCAGTCCACTGGAAAAACCAACCACACCGAGTTAACCACTACATGCAGTACGAGTTGGAGCTGGAAGATGCGATGGCTGGGATTGACTACCCGGTGAAGGTTCGGGATATTCGCAAGTTCGAGGCCCGTACACACAACCCTCGGTTGGCCATCAATGTTTATGGCCTCACTGACGAAAATGTGGTGTACCCCATCCGGGTGAGTGACGTAGACGACGACGGTGTGCAGGAAATTCACCTTCTGCTCATCAAGGACGAGACCCACCACCATTACACCCTCATTTGCTCGCTCTCTCGGCTTGTTTCGAGCCAGCTGAGCAAAGACAGTCACCACATAGAAGTTTGTCCCAGGTGCTTGTCTACATTTCGTAATCAAAAACAGCAGAATTATCACCGCACCAGAGGTCCCAACATCGCTGCCGAGAAGCTCGCTAACCACAAGCTCTACTGCAAAGCCAACGAGCATGGGGTGGCAGACTTGCCCAAACCTGGCGCCGTAGAGTGTTTCCACATGCACGGTGCCATGGTGGAGCACCCCGCTATTATCATCGCGGATTTCGAGGCTTTTCTCAAACCCCTGTCCACTTGCGATCCCGATCCTGAAGTTTCTTCCACCACCCCTTACCAACTCCACGAGGCATCCAGTTTCGCATATGTTGTGGTGCGACGAGATCAACACATCGTCCCCGAGCCCTATGTGTACCGTGGTCCCGACGCAGCCAAACACTTCCTCGAGAGGATGGTTGTCGAGGCCATCGAGATAGGGAAGGTGCTGTTGACCCCCAAGTCTATGCTCCCACTGTCCCCCGACGATCAACATAGACACGAGGAGGCTACTACCTGTCCAGTGTGCACCTGTGAGTTTAGCATCAACAAGCGTAAAGTCCATCACCACGATCATTTTAACGGTAGGTACGTTGGTCCTTGGTGCAACGACTGCAACCTCTTGGCCCGGGACCCGCGCTTTATTCCGGTGTTTTTTCACAATGGCTCGGGGTACGACTTTCACCACCTGATCAAGCATCTTGGGTACGACAACATGCGAATCAACGTTCTCGCTGAGAACGAGGAGCGTTACATCAGTGTGAGCAAATGGGTTCAAATCCCAGGATTATGCTCTACCGTCGAGCTTCGCTTCCTCGACTCCCTGAGGTTCCTCTCGGCTAGCCTCGATGCTCTGGCGAAAAAGCTTAGCGATGGGCAAATGCTCATTACCTCTGCGAATTTTCCAAACTTGGACGCCAGTCTCTTCAGGCGTAAAGGGGTCTACCCCTACGAATACGTCATCGACTCTACCAAGTTCGCGGAGACGTCGCTACCTCCCCAGGCGAAGTTCTACAGTCAGCTACGAGGCTCGAACATCACCGACGAAGAATACCACCACGCCCAGTCCATGTGGCACGAACTGGGTTGTCGAACTTTCGGGGACTACCACGACGCGTACCTCAAACTTGATGTGACGCTTCTCGCCGACGTGTTCCAGGCGTTTCGTACAACTGTGAAGACCATCTACCACCTGGATCCCGCCTACTTCTATAGTCTTCCCGGACTGGCATGGTCAGCCATGTTTCTGGTGACGAAAATCAAGCTGGAGCTTCTTTCGGACGTGGACATGATGCTGTTTGTGGAACGTGCCAAGCGGGGTGGAATGGTCCAGGTGTCGCAACGGCACGCGCGCGCCAACAACCATCACATGGCTACTGGCTACGACTCCACCCAACCGTCAAGCTACATCATGTACACGGACGTGAATAACTTGTACGGGCACTCCATGATGCAGCCACTCCCCTTTAGAGGGTTCGAGTGGGCTGACCCTTCCAACTTCAACATTAAAGGTTTCGACGATTCGGAACATGGGTTCTTCGCCGAGGTGGACCTTGAGTTCTCCGAGAAGCTGCAGGATTCGTTTTGCGATCTTCCCCCTGCACCCGAGTTCAAGTGTCCACCCGATTCCAACCAGATGAAGCTCGTCATGGATTTCGAACCCAAGAAGAATTACGTCCTTCACTACCAGAATCTCCGGTGGTTGATGCGGCGAGGGGTCACGGTCCACGCAGTTCACCGCATCCTCAAGTTCGAGCATTCTCCATGGTTGCGTCCATATATTGAAGTCAACACTGAACACCGCATCGCAGCCACGTCCGAGCTTGATAAGGATTTCTTCAAGCTCATGAATAATGCGGTGTTTGGCAAGACCATGGAGAATGTACGGAATCGCGTGGACATAAAATTGGTGACGAGGAAAGAGCGATGTCGTCAGCTTGTTGCAAGTCCATTGTTCAAGTCTCGAACAATCTACAACGAGCAGCTGGCTCTGATTCACATGAAGCAAGGCGTGGTGAAACTCAACAAGCCCATCTACGTTGGAGCCACTGTTCTGGATCTGAGCAAGCTCCACATGTTCGAGACGTACTACGACACATTACGTCCACACTACGGCCACAACATCTCGCTTCTCTACACGGACACGGACAGCTTGGTGTACCACGTTCGCACAGCCGACGCATACGGGGATATAGCCACAGCTCCATCTTTGGTTAACCTCTTCGACACCTCGGGCTATCCCCAGCCGAACCAGTACGGAATCCTGGCTCGCAACAAAAAGGTGCCTGGCAAACTCAAAGACGAGAAGGACGGAGACGTGATTCTCGAGTTTGCAGGTCTTCGTGCCAAGGCCTATACCATCAAAGCCGAGGGCAGTGTTACCAAGAAGGCCAAGGGTGTCGGCAGACAGGTGATTCGGGAGCATCTCATATTCGAGGACTTCGTGGATTGCCTCAAGACCGGGTCGTCGGTTCTAAGAGCAGAACAGCGTATCCAGAGTGTCGACCATGTGTTAACCACCAACAAAGTGAGGAAGATTGCCCTGGATCCCAACGACGACAAGAGGTGCGTTCTCCAATGTGGAATCCACACACTGCCGTGGGGGCACTATCGCTTAGCAGAAAGCAAAACCTGCAACATATGCCCTTCAACAGAAGATTCATAAAAACAAAAACAGACAAAAAAAAAAAAAAAAAAAAAAACCACTGACAGTCATTACAAAAAACTTTGACCGTATTCTTAAATAACCAGCATAATATGAATCTTTTTGGTTTCCGAAAACAAGCCAACATGGAGGCTGTACACCACACGACGACAGATCATGAATTTCTACCTTCCATGTTAACTAAACTCAACGGTCTACTGATTGTTCACCTTAACAGCATTTGGACGAAATTGGATGACGATGTGGGCAAGATGTTTTACGTCTTCAACAACAATTTACATTTTTACAAAATTCCGATCGATGGAAAACTTCAAATCACCGTGAATCCGGAAAACGTAGGCGAAATCAAAATATCTACCGGCAAGAACATTTTTCGAATCAAGCACGACAAGATGCTTTCTAACATTACGTACGATGTTTCCGCAGGAGATTACCTGTACGTCGAACTCCTAGGAGATTACGACAAACTCATTCCTCTCTTCGTAGAATTACGAATCGTCTATCCTATTATAAATAACCGTTAACCAAAATGCCTAACGATATTTTCGGCAACACTAAGCGTGTAGACCATGCAGAAGAGATTCTTATGTTGGATGTCCGAATTAAAAAGTTGAGGAGCGATTTGATCGCTTTGCAGGAGACCTTAAACAAAAGTTTAGAGTCGGAGATCGCTACGCTCCAAACGCAATGTCTCGACCCTATTTTGAAAATCGATTCCGAACTGAAAACGCTCATAAAAAATTATGTGGACGTACCTTCTTACGACAACGTTCAAAATATACAGTTGAGCGTGGATAAGCTTCAAAATGATTTGGCCAAATTACAGCAATTTCAATCGAAAAATGAAGATTTGGAAAAATTGAAACTCGAAATCGAAGAACGAACTTCCGCAATAGAAAAGAATTTTTCTGAACTTCAAACCGTTGTGAAGGATATTGATGTAGAACGTTTGCATGTTGTTGTTTCCAAATTACAAGAAGAATTCGCCGGCACATTGGAAGAAATTAAATCCAAGTTGCAGACTTTGGAAGATACCATGACGAACCTACCATCGTCGGACGAACTGCAGGTCATCGGTAAAAGCGTAGCGAACATAAAAATTCAATTGGAAGCCTATCAAGATTTCGAACACATTCAAACCACCATCGCTACGCTTCAGGCGTCTCTGGAGTTGATCAACGAAGAAATTAAAAATATTCATGCTGAAGCTAGTGCGTTGACGAGCATTCAAGACACGTTAAGCACGGTCCAGCAGAAGATGGAATATTTGGAAAATTTGAACGTCGAATCGAACCTTGCTCATTTTCATCACGCGCTGGACAACATACAGGCCGACTTGGAATCGTTACGGACGAGCGTACCTTCGAGCGAAGATTTGGAAAAATTGAAAACGGCCGTGACGGCACTATCCGAATCGAGCGACATCAAAAGTTCGTTGAGCGATCTCGAGAGTAGGGTGGCCAATCTCCCCACCTCCAAAGAATTGCACGCTTTGAAAAGGAACATATCACGTATGCTGAAACGACTGGAAACGGAAACGGCGAACGTGGAACAGATTCGAGACGAACTTGCTTCGCTGGTGTCGACGTTGCCCACTTCGCAGAGCGTCGCCGACCTTCACACGCAGTTTACCGAGATGCGAAGCATCGTGAACGATCTTACCGAGAAAAGTTCGAAATTAAATCAAGTCGAGAACCTTCAGAGTATTGTCGTCAACATCAGAGATCAAGTTGGAGTGCTGGAATCCACACAGGAATCGACGCTGGCCTCTTTCGGTACCAAGCTGCAAGAACTCAACGAAAACTTCAAGCAGTTGAACGTGGAAGTGAAAATCAAACCGTCATTTTCTACTGTAACGAATACCATAGCCGAACATTTGTTGCCCTTACAAAATACACTGGGACAGTTTCACAGCAACCTCGTTAGCGTCGATACTAAATTCGCTAAACTGCATTCTCTGCAAGCCATCGAAATTAACAGCATACCCAATCAACAGAGAATCTCCACTTTCGTCGAAGGTAACAAACTGTACATGTTACATCCTTATCATCCGTACTACAAGTTTCTCCTCGATGGCACAATTCAGATAAATGAATTTTCGTACTGGTCTCACGGCAGAAAAGCTAGCGTTCCCACCATGACCTTGATATCGAATCGTGGTGTTCAGAAAGCAGGAAACATTCCTCTGGCACGTTGGAACGAAACGCGCAACATATATGAAATACACGAAGACGAAGATCTTACTGTTTTCGACGTGAGTGCCGGTGATAAGCTGATCATTCAAAACACGAGCGAGGTGCCACCTTCTTTGAATCCCATCACGCTGGTGCTTCTCTTCAAACGTAATCTCTAAAAATGTCTAGGCAAGCCATCGTCGAAGAATTGCATAAACCTGCACGCCGCAACTACGAACGTTTGGCGGTGGTGACCAAGGGAATCGACGACCTCTGGCAAAGTGACCTCGTGGAGATGAGCAGCGGCAATTTGAAAAACATACATAAATTAAACAAGAGCAACAAGTATCTCCTTACCGTCATAGACACATTTTCGAAATTCGCATGGGCACTACCTTTGAAAGCCAAAACGGGAACGTGCGTCACGGAAGCATTCAAGACAATTTTTCGCGAAAGCGGCAGACGGCCACGGTTTTTGCAAACAGACAACGGTAAAGAATTTTACAACGCCGTATTCCAAAAGTTTATTCAAAAACATGACATTCGGCATTATTCAACCTTCAGTCACATCAAAGCCAGCATCGTGGAAAGATTTAATCGAACCTTGAAAACACACATGTGGAAACGATTCACGCTTCGGGGAAATTACAAATGGGTCGACATACTGCCGGAACTCGTCGACACTTATAATAATACAGTACACAGAACCATAGGCATGAAGCCAGCTGACGTTACGAAATCCGACGAGCAGCGTTTAATTTCTACAGTTTACTGTCCAAAGTACACTCCCGCGACTACCAAGAAGTCAAAATTCAAAATTGGAGACCAGGTGAGGATCAGCAAATTCAAACGCACCTTCGAGAAGGGGTTCACAAAAAATTGGAGTACGGAACTTTTTACGGTGGTTCGAGTTTTACCCGGAAACCGACACACATATATAATAAAAGATAGTAGCGGCGAGATTTTGAAAGGAAGATTTTACGAAGAGGAACTCTCTAAAACAAAACATCCCAACACGTACCTCATCGAGAAAGTATTGCGTAGAAAAGGTGACAAACTATTGGTGAAATGGCTGGGGCTTCCGGAAAAGAGTTGGATCGACGCGAACGAAGTGATTCTATGAGTGCGTGGAATGTCGTGAAACGTCTACCTGATTCGGAAAATCAAACGAAAAAAAAGAACGGGGAGTTGCTTCCCGACAGCATCCGTTGTCTAATCGTAGGCCCTTCAGGGTGTGGGAAAACGACACTGCTCGTGGACAATTTTCTCCTCACACCGAATTGGTTAGATTGGAAGAACAGGCACCTCTACGTATTTTCGAAAAGTCTCGAACAAGCGAAATACCAGCAACTGATAAAACTGTACGATGGTCTGGACATTGCAACTTTCGCATCTGAAATAAAACCACTCGACGATTGTCGCGAAAATTCAGTTGTTGTGTTCGACGATGTCATCCTGGAAAATCAAAATGAAATTCGCAACTTTTTCACGCAAGGTCGTCACAAAGGAATGGATTGCTTCTTCCTAGCTCAAACGTTTTCCAAAATTCCAAAACAGTTAGTACGCGACAACGCTAATTTCATATGTTTGTTTCGTCAAGATCACACCAACCTCAAGCACGCGTACGATGACTACGTAGGCGGAGACATGAACTACAATCAATTTTCGGAACGCTGCTGCTCCCACTGTTGGAACAGTGACGATTTCGGATTCGCGACGATCGACATGACGAGAAAACCCAACGACGGAAAATACAGAAACAAAATCAACGACTTTCTAAACGTTGCAACGTTGTGAGAAACGACATGTATAAATAACGTTATGGCGAAACGAAAAATCGAAGACGAAAATCTCAAGTTGCGAAACTACCTCGCGAAACGCTTCAAAGGTTGGAAATCCGAGAATCGCGGATTCTACGAAGAGAAGAAACGTCAAGATCAACCTGTGATCGATGCCATCAGCGATCTAGGTAAAGAAATTAAAGGCGTCACAGAACAAAATAAAAATTTGATCAACGAACTTGTACCACTTGCAGCTAAAAGTTACACCGTACCCACGCCTATTTCGAGCATTCCTTCGACACCATTCGAACTGAAGGACGTACCGGCACGACGTCGAGCCATAGGTAGCACGCCGTCGTCTTTGGATAAAATCGAGTTGGGACCTTTGGCACGAGACTACCTGAGCACGGGCAAGTTCGACAAGGATGAAGTGTTCGGATTGTATCCGAGCATGGAGAGTAACGAAGGTGGTGGTGTGGTTTGGAAGATTGGAAAATCGAAAGTTACCTTCGAAGGTAACGACATTAAAATTAATTTAGGCGACAAGGATAGTTGGAACAGGTATCCGGGTACGGTGGGACTGTGGGAACTCGTTGCCAAAAAGCAGCCGAAGGATTACACCGACGAAGATTACCAGAGTTACAAGGAAATTTTGATCATGACGGATGCCTTATACCAAAACAACGACGCTACGCAGAATAGGGTGAAATCAAGCAGCGGCGAGAAGTACAGGAATCTTATCAAGCCGATATGGAACCAGGTGAAAACAGGTAGCGGCGTCAAACTCTACAACACCTTGCCCAAAGAGTTTGTGTGGGTGGACGACGTGCGCAAGCTCATAGACAGGTTGTTGGTTATTGCAGGAGAGGAGAATGCAGGCAATCGTAATTTCTACAACGAGAAGGTTGGCATCGTGGACATGATTAGCACGAAACTTTCCAACTTCATCGTGAACGACGACAAGGGCATAGGTTACCTCATCAAAATTATCAACACGCTGCCTCCGAGATTCTGGAACGTTGCCGAAGGAAAAGGACTCGTGAACGACATCATCAACAAGTTACCTTTCGAGATGCATTTACCTGGCTACCAGTACTGCGGACCAGGTACCAAACTCGAGAAAAGATTGGAGAGAGGAGACAAGGGTGTGAATCTGTTGGACGCCGCATGCAAAGATCACGACATCGCTTACAACACCACTCGCTCCGATCTGGATGCACGTCACGAAGCAGACAGAAAGTTAGAGCACGCAGCTTTCGAAAGATTCGTTAGCAGAGACGCTTCGCTGGGAGAAAGAGTTGCAGCACTGGGCACCACCATCGCCATGAACACGAAACAAAAACTTGGATGGGGTGTGTAGAAATAAAAGAATTTCTCGAACCGTGAAAAAAATTTCTTCGGTATATAAATAACACTACGTAAAAAAAAACTCCAATTGTGTTTGCCATTTATAAAATGAGTAAACAATCACTAGACGCCCAAGCATTAAAACAAATGCTAAATTCATCAGTCGAATATGTAAAAATTCAGGAATTAGAAGTGGACAAACCTTACACGATAACTTCCGGTTCAATTGTTTCTACCCAGTATGGCCCCAAGGCGCGTCTGTTGCTCAACGCACAATACAGTCTATTTTTACCAGATCGATACGCTAACATGTTATCCGACGAGAAGCTAGCTATTTTAATCGAGAACAAAACTCAAATCGTGTACAAGGGTACAAAGGAACTTCTTGGTAAGAAAACAAAGCATGTAATAGAATTTGTGTAACGGCTCTGCGCGGAGTATATTCTTGAAAAAAAAAATTACACGGAACAAAAAAAATTTCAGAACATTTATATATAAATAACATACCAAAAAAATTACACAAAACAAAAAAAATCTCAGAACATATATATAAATAACATACCGTGAAGATAGCATATAGAGCATCATCATGAAGCCCAAGGGTGTCATGTACCAGATACCATACTCCAATCTGAAAAATCTAGGTGCCCTCGATGGGTTACTCACCAAGAAACAACGCGAGAAGAAACGTTCTTGCTTGACGAAAGGACACGGAATAAAATTACTTCTCAGCACACCTCAATTGAGACGCTTGCAGCGTTCGCGAAAACAGCAAAAGATCGGAGGTTTCATATTCAGCATCCCAGCCATCCTGGCAGCATTAGGGGCCGTTGGAAGTTTGGCCGGCGGTAGCGCCGCCATCGCAAAAACCGTCATCGACTCGAAGAAGAACAAGGCAGAATTGGAAGAACAGAAACGTCACAACCTGGCAATGGAGAAGAAGGGGAAAGGTATAACCAAAAAAAACAAAAAAAGCAACCTCGATGCTTTGAAGAAATATATAAAAAAGAAGAAGCCCTGTCCAACTTCGATATTGAATCTCTGATCGAACTGTTGGGAATAAAAAACTTCAGGGGTGTTTTCATGTCCGATTCTCTACCCTCTGCTGTGAAGAAAAGGGAGTATGGCGTGGTCAACCTGGACAGTTACAAAAATCCTGGTACACATTGGATATGCTACCTCAAAATTGACGATAACAATGCATTTGTTTTCGATTCGTTCGGTGGCACACCACCTGCCAGGTTGGTGAAGTATCTCAGTGTTGTCAACCTCTACTACAATGACAAACGCATCCAGGGTTTCACCGATGTTAACTGCGGCCACCTATGCCTTTCCGTTCTCGCATACATGTCTAAAATAAATAACCCCTCGGTGGAACATTTTCAGAAAGCATTGTGGAACCTAAAACACGATGGGCGTGTTCCATCTCACGAGCGAATCTTCAATCTTGAAACTCACGCTGCACGACGACATCGTCTATCCTAAATCCGTAGCTCTGCGTGCATTCTACAGCATGTACCTCATACCTAACGTCACGCAGCACAACAACAAAATTAGCGTCGGAAGCGAACACATTGTCGTCACGCCAGGCCAATACAATCTTTCCACTTTGCAAGCTCAATTACCCAAAGGCACGTACCTTTCTCAAAATTCGGTCACGCACAGAGTGGAAATCCTATCGGCGACGGAAACCATAAACCTGGGTACCATGGGAGAACTTTTAGGTTTCGAGAACAACACCAAACTCGAAGCTGGCATCAAACACACGGCAACCAACATTCCTAAATTTCTAGCCATAGAAACTCTAAACGTTCACTGCAACGTGGCGGAAGGCATGATCACGAAATCCTCGAATGGATTGTTAGGAAGTCACAAGCAGACGGGAATCATAGCCACGTTCAAACCCAGTTCCGAATTCATGGAACCGATCATCTACACACCCTCTTCGCCGATCTATTTTCCAGTATGCCGCAACCGCATAGACGACATAGAGTTGGTGGTGACGAACGAGAAAGGAGACGTGGTGGATTTCGCAGGTGCAACGACCACTGCCATCGTGGAGATCAACATATAATAAATAACACACATAGTGAAAATGGAGCAAATCGAAAGTTACGAATTGCAATCTTTTCCTCCCAACCGTCGCACGTTCGCCAATTTGAACGAAGCAAACAGGGAGATCGAATACGACGTGGACGTTGGGGATGGGTTCGTTCATCCTCACAGAGCGGACCTCTACCTTCAATTCGACGTGGTGAAGAAGGAAAGCGGAGACGCGTTTCCGCCCAATGCAAATTTGATACTCGTTGACAACTTCGTGCCTCACCTGTTCTCGCAGGTGGAGGTGAGGAAACACAACACCGTCATAGACAGAATAGACTATCCAGGCATCACGTCGACGGCAGTGGGAACATTGAAATTATCCAAAACAGACGCAGCATACTACCAGGCGGGAGGTTTCGAAGCAGGGACCAAAATATCGACGACAAGTCACACGGCGCTCTTTCCCATGCGTCTGCTGCCGGGATTCTTCTCGGACTACAAGGAGATCATGTGGAAGGGAGGATTGCGCGTCACTTTTCGAAGAGCAGCCAACGACAACAACGCACTGATGCGATACACCAACTTGAACGCCGACGGCACGCCGATAGCCAACACATTACCTGAAGCAGCCAAGTGCGTCATCCGGAGCATGGAATTGAGAATGCCGATCGTGGAATACGAAACAAACTACGCCCTCAAGTACAAAGCAGAGATCTTGAAAAGTCCGCAGGTACCGATTCACTTTCACGGTTACCAGTGTGTGCAGAAGATGGCGTCGGGAAGTCACATGGAATTCGACGTGACGACACAGTTCAACAACATACAGTTCGACATGCCAGATTTCGTCGTAGTGCTTTTTCAGACCGGACGCGATAACAACCAGGAAAAAGATTCCAGCAAGTTCGACAACTGCAAGATCAAGAATGTTTATCTGAAAAATGGACGCAATGAAGTTTTCCCGCGCGAGAATTACAACCTCGACATGACCAAAGACGATTACCTCAAACTTTACGAAGCTTACACCTCTTTCAAACGCGTGACCGAGGGAAGCATGGACATGTACTACACGCCCAGCGAATTCAAAACCCGCAGACCCATGTTCGTCATCAACACATCTAAGAGAAAGCAGGTGGTGGTCAACGATCGAACCAACATCAAGATCGTCTGCGAGTTCAACAGTCCGTTGCCCGAGGATACCGTATGCAGTGTCATCCTGGTCGCCGAGAAGTCCTTCGTCCACGACGTGAAGAACGAGAGGGTCACAGAGCAGTTTTAACAAGTTTTTAACCTCTTTTCTCGCACAATAAGAAATTTCTGTACTAGCACAATCAGTTTCAATAGCACAATACGAAAATTTCACTAGTTCAAAATCAGTTACAATATTAATTTCATCAGTTATGAATTACAATATCATCAGTTTTTGCACTATAGCACAAAACAATCAGAATTTTTGCACAAAAATTTTGTTGTTGTTGTTTTTACATGAGAAAATTAACAATAAAATTCTTTTTTTTATCGTTTCAGATGCTGTCGAACATCAAAAAACACATACACATACACACACACTAGAAAAAAAAAACATGCAACTTTATTTGTAACACACACATACATTCTCCATCTTCATCAAAAAATATTATAATAAACATAATTATTATTATCTATATCTCACAAAACTCTATATCCAAAAATATTACAACATCATAATAACACTAGAGTCGTTAGTACACGTTGCATGCATTACGGAGGTCCTCTGTAGAGTTTCATGGAAGTTTGGGGAAAAAAAACAAAAAAACACGTGAAACCCTACAGAGGTGTGGTTATCTAGAGCCGCAGCCATTAGAACCTTTTTGGGTTGGGCACCACGCACCCTGGCGGGGTTAGGGGCCAGGCATCCTAAAAACAACAATTATTATTTGTTTGTTTGCGCCACAATACGAAAATAAAAAAAATACGTACATGTGTATGTGGCACATCGTTGCCGCGAGAGAGGTTTGCAAAAATTACGATATACATTGGCGCTCGGGACTTGGAAATAATACGTATTCGCTCACCACTGTTGCCAGCTTAGTCTGTCTCTTTATCTTACAGCAACATTGGCATCTCTATTTTTTTAGTTATAAGCGAGTTGCCAACACACTCTAGTTAATAATGCTACATATTATACACACACACACGCACACACATACTGTGCTACCATCCATCCATCCCTCTCTCTCTTTTACGGCAGTATATATTTGTTGCCGGCTCTCTTGCCCAGTGTATGTTACGCCAGTATATAAATTTGGCTAAGCCCTTGCCATGTAAAAAAAGCTGTAGGTAAATATTAGCAACACTGTCGGTTGTTTAACTCTTCCCTCTCTCTCTTCTCTCTTTTTTTTGTAAAAAGCTATGGCAAAAGTACCAGTAGGTTGGCAAATTGCTTTATGCACTGTAAAGCCACAAGCAGTATTGCCAGCTCCTTGCTTTAGGTTAGGTTAGACCCAAAAACAAAAAACCTTGGTGACTTTTCAAGTAAGATGTTGGCAATACTGCAAGACAAGCCTCAAGCAGTATTGCCAGCTCCTTGCTTTAGGTTAGGTTAGACCAAATAAAAAAACCATAGTGACTTTTCAAGTAAGATGTTGGCTACACTGCAAGAAAAGCCTCAAGCAGTATTGCCAGCTCCTTGTTTGAGGTTAGGTTAGACCCAAAAATAAATCTTGGTAATTTTTTCAAGTGAGGAGTTGGCCACACTGCGAGAAAAGCCTCAAGCAGTGTTGCCAGCTCCTTGCTTGAGGTTAGGTTATACCCAAAAACAAAAACCTTGGTGATTTTTTCAAGTAAGGAGTTGGTAACACTGCGAGCGCCACCGAGCGCCATTTTCGGTTGGTGAACCGGTGCACCTGCTCTACTGATCCCCACTTCAATTTCTCCTCATCTTGACATTTGAGGAAAGGGGGGGGGGCTCTATACACCTGCCAAGTTTCATGGAAATCGGAGGGAGAGACTTAGACCTCCCTTGTAAGTGTATTAATTAATTACAAATCGCGCACGCGCGCACACACACACCATATATATGTGTATGTATATTATACATTAGCAGGTAACAATATGGTATAAGCACATTCTTACTTTCCAAAGAAGCGCATGTGGGATGGCAAAACGGATCGGGATCCGAAAGTACCGGATCCGGAACCAACCGGATCCGGATTTCGGATCCGCTATAATCCGGATCTGGCCATCCCTAGTGTAGATTATGCTTCACTGAGCAAGTCCGAGTGCGAACTACACGAAGCTGCGTCGGCATTTGAAACAAATGAACCAGGAATCTCAGTTGCATAATTACGGCGTTCGCTTGTTTGCAATGAAAAGGGGCGGGAGAACGTTTTCCTTTGCACGCATAAAAGAGAACAATCCCTTTCAAGAGATTGCATAATTACAGCCTCCCTGAATGAGAAACCAGAAGCTTAAGTAACGGGAGGAAACCTGTTAGTGATAATTACTCTCGCCCGTCTGACGTAAATTATCCCTCGCTTCTCGTCAATGTTTCCAACCATCAGCGGATTAATTCGCTAGCGTTGCTACAATTAAAAATAGGAAATCAAGAACACCCTACCTTTATATTTTAAAAGGAGACTACACTAAAGAGAGATTTTGTGCCTTGAGTTTTAAAAAAAATATCAAATTATGAATCAAGTTCTAACCAGAACTGGATCTGTAGCACTATGTGACCCTCCACCACCAGGAATCGATGCAGGGACCCAGTGGCGTACGCAAGGGGGGGGTTACCAGGTTTAAACCCCCCCCTTTGGCTTTTGAAATACGATTTTTTTTAAAGAAATGGCCCATTTATCACAGTAAAAGATCTGTGACAATAATAATAACAATAAACATTTGAATAATTATTGCCATGCAGTTCGGAGGAAAGTATTGCATTCCAAACACGCACGTCTTTAAGAGTGAAGAATGCCTTGAAAACAAACACAAATTCTTTAAAATAAAACATGAGAGCCCCTATGATTTTCAAGAGAAAAAAGTTGTTTTTGTATCAGTTGCAATAATTACCAGTAAGAAAGTAAGGAAAATACTTGGTTCGTTGTACTAGCGGCTAATGGAGACAAAGGCTAAGCCGACAAAAATACAGTCAACAGTCCGCCTTCCCATTGTTTACCGCGGCACGTTGGATTTTCTGAATTCGAACAATAAGCGTTAATCTCTTTACAAGTAACTGCTCAATTGTCCTCATGACGCTGGGTCAAAGCAGGCGGCAAACACATGTCAACAAACCTTCCTTTCATTCCTTGCGCTAATGGGGTGGGGTATTAGACACTCGGAAGACAGTTTCATTTTGCCGTCAGAGAAGCCCTGCTGAGGTTGTAAACACGGAGGCTTGAAAAGAACCCAGCGGACTTTCAAGACCTTATTTTCATATTTTCTCAATTTAGCAACATCGTAAATTCCAAGAGCGCGGAGCGGCACACCTTCAAATTTGTTGTCTTCGGCTTCAAGAGTAGACAAATTACCATTTTATGACGCCTGTCCTCCGTCGAGCAATACTATACGACAGGAAATAAAGGAAAGCTGGATTTACAAATGCATTGCTGTTCCTTGTCGGCGACCTTTGACTGGTGGCTTCGCAAGAGTGAACACACAGTTGTCCGTTACGAGAAATTCAACTTTGTTATAGCGGAATTTTTCTTTTCAAAGCAATTATGTTTGTCTTCCCTTTCTGCGGCCGTGGAACTTTTGTTGGTAAGAACAGAGAGACAATCCAGATGTGAATTACCCTGAACGTGCATAGTAGATTTTGAGAGCGGTATTGGCGCGTTTCTCATTTGAACATAAACCCTTTACAGTGTCGTGTCGTTTTGGATCCGACGATATGTCTAAGCGATCGCAAAGTTCAATTTTGATTTTTCTTTTGCAAAAAGTCGCGTAGTGATTCTCGCAAGAATTGTGAAAATTCCACGCCATCGGAGAGTGCTCCGTGTGGTGACGTTATTGCGAACATTCTTCCCGGTAACGATTTTGCATCCCCATGTGAACTATCAAGTGATGCTGAACCTACATCTACATCGCTAAATAATGTCGAAGTGCTTCGTGAATCGCCTGGAAATGATAAATGTGTTGCTTTTGTTCAGGAATCATCTACATCTTCAAGTACTAATGAACCACACGCTTATGACATTGGACTTTACGTAGGAAGAAACTTGTCCAATGAAAAAAAGTTGGACGTCTTGGAACAATGACTGAGAACCAGATCCAGGATTTGTGTTTCCAATAAAAGGAAAGCGAAATTTGCGATTTCAGTTTAAGTGGCTTTATCGCTGGAAGTGGCTTGCATATTCCGAATTTAAGGGAGGAAGTTTTTTATAAATTTTGCGCCCTCTTTGCTCCAAATGATGGTGCTGGATCAGGTAAGCAGCCCTTAGGTTAACTGTGTAGTGTGAAGTTTGAAAATTGGAAGGCCGCCGTCGAGCGGTTTTCAGAACATGAAAAGTGTCTCTATCACAAGGAAAGTTTGGAGGTTGCAAGTACTTTGGCCGATATCTCGTGTGGTAAGAAACAGTCTATCGATGTTTTAATAGATACTGCAGCTATGCATAAAAAACTTGTTCCTATAATTGCAACTGTTCTGTTCTGCGACATACAGTGTCTCGCACTGCGAGGCCACAGGGATTCGGGGCGAATAGAAGTTGATCAAGAACCAGAAGAGAATGACGGCAACTTCAGGGCATTTCTTCGCTTTCGAAGTAAGACTGATTCCGCATTAAAAAGTACATTGACTAGTAGTACCGGAAATGCTCAATATATAAGTCTAGAATACAGAACGAAATAACACTGATAAACAATGAAATACTCCTTTAAATAAAACTAAGTGATCTTTATGTATTCGGATGTGCTGATAACGAATATCGCATCCGTTTTCCTGTATCACCTAAATTTTTTGTAGAACACCCACATTTTATAGTTTTATGGTTTCAGGTCTCCGCACCCTGCTCCGCATCCGGCTTAACGTTTGGTTCCTAGCAAATGGATAAAAACCTTTTAGCGACCTTGTGTGTTCATGACTGACAGTTAATATTTCGTGGAAGAAACATCTGGCAGTAGAGTAATTTTCTGTTTCTCTGTTAAAATTTGTTCTTTTGTGGGTTAGTCGAGTCTTAACTTCATTTCCGATAACATCGCGAGTAGCCTTCGCGAGTAGTCGTATTTCATGTTTGTGTATGTTCGTGAAATTGTGAATGTAATATTGTGTATAGTGAAGTGAAGTGTAAGTCGTATTTTAACAAAACGATAAGAGCATTCATAATTGTTTTTTTTTAAATAAATATATTATAACTCAATTAATGAGTTCGCCATGTCACGCAAATGTGCGAATAACCCGAACTTGTTTTGCTATGTTTGCGGGGAATTTACTCCGAAGTCACAGAGAAATACTATCACTCCTATAGTGAAAAAAACATATGAGTTGTATTTTGGAAGTAAAGTAGACGAGGGAAAAAGCTCGGCACCAGGTAAAATTTGTTGTAATTGTTCGCGAACTTTACGTGGTTGGCTTAATGGCACTCACAAATCAATGCCCTTCGGAAACCCTGTAATATGGACAGAACAGAAAGATCATACTACGTATTGTTATTTCTGTTTAACAAACAAAGTGGGATATAGTAGTTCTAAATCAAAACATTCTATATTTTTCCTGATTTTACTTCAGCCAAGAAACCTACGAGTCATGATTTTATATCAATTCTTAAGCCTCCTAAAGAATGGACAGTGGATGAAACAGAACCAAGCAGTGCTTCTCGAGATGACGAACACAGATTCAAACACAGATCCAAATTTTCCTGATCCAAATATACCTCACTTTATTTCCCAATCCGAACTAAATGATCTAGTCTGAGACCTCAACCTTTCTAAAGTTCAAGCGGAATAATTAGGTTCTCGTCTCCGAGGGTGGAATTTATTACAAGATGGTGTTAAGGTGTCATATCGGAAACGCCAACAATCACTGACACATTTTTTTCCTGTTAGTAATGAGTAAGGAGAGAAATTTATGGTAAATAAAAACTGAGGAGAGCGGTAAATAAAATGTTAGATCAGCGGTATATACCAGCGGTGAAAAACAAAATGGCCCACACTTTTTCATCATGAGAGGAAACAACATACAAAAGAGCTATAAATTGATAAACTACTTCATTTTTATATACTGTACACATACACAAATGCTGTCCAACCAAAAAGAAGACATCAACACAAAATCACTTCATTTCTAAATTGCATATCTCAAGTGATTTATTCATTGTATGTATTTAAAGGATATCCTTGCTGTCCAACAAATAAAATAATCACTACTCCACATACACAAACACATGTTGAAAATCACATGATGACAAACAAAATTCATTCATGACTGAACACAAATGACACCATTGTTTCCCCTTGATGTGCGGGAACAGACTAATCTTATCACTGCTACAGCTAGCAAGTTCAATGAAACTGGAAGTTGAGTAGACATTCGGGGGAAGAAAGGAATGCAGCTTGACAGGGAGCGAAGTTTTCGAACTGAGATTATGTCAGTGGCGTATGCTGGTTTTAACTAGTGGGTAATCTCAGACACTTGATTTATCCACCCACTCCTGAAGTCTCCCTGCAAATTTACCTCAACATTCATACAGGATTTACGAATGTATGTGTGAAAAATGTTACCTTATTGTTGCGACCACTGTCGAATAATTGTTGTGATTGCACTTGCAGTTAATCTACGTTTAGAATTTCAAACAATAAAACAAGATAATATAATAAATCTATAAGAAAAACCTGTAACAAAGAATATGAAAGGAATTCGGTAGTGAAATAAAAACCCTCAATATTAATTGAAGTGTAAAATTCAAGTTACCCCAGTACCCAGTTACTCGTGCATTCCTGAGTTTTGTTTTTATACACGGAAGTTTGAGTTCAAGACATGTGGTACAAGAGATTCTACTGGCCTACCTACATTAACTATTTGAAATTTCTCCGGAAAAGATCCCGTTCCAAATATTTTCACACGAAAATATTATATTATATCCATTGCCTTTAACTTTAAACACAGCACTAGCACGAATACTAAACCACTAACAGCTAAACAAATATTAAATTCTCGAATAGCTACAACACGCATTCAATTCCCTGCGCCAATCTTCTATTGTGGTTCCTTACTGCTTGACACAGACTTCATATTCCCTGCGATGCGCGAGGTTCTATAAGTTGGAATCATTGCGTTTTTTGTTTATATATTTTACATTCAAACATCTTTTATCATTATGATCATTATTAATCTAGAGATGGGGGAGAAGCAACTTAAATTACCTAATATATGTGTACGTATATATATAATTTATTTCTGATAGCTTTCCCTTTTAAAAATTATTAATTTCTGTGAAAGAAATACTCTCACTCGTTTTGAAGGCTACAAAGAAAGTAATCACGCATTTTAAAATACAAAAATGAATAAAAGTAAGCATATAAATAGTTTAATTACTTCATTAACCGATTTATTAAATTGTTATTTGACGTCGCTTTTCTGCCACATTTGGCTAATCACTACGAGTGATGATATGAAATTGATGAAGGGACTTTACAAAGAGCACCCATGCCCAGCCCGGTATTCGAACCCTGGAGCTCTGACGTCGTAGGGAGCTGTGGCAACCACTCCGCCACAGAGGTCGGTGTAATTTTTTGAATTTCTAGTTAAAATTTTAATTTATTTAATTACCGTCATCTTCAATATTAAAGCTTTTTTTTCCTATGACAATATCTGTTGAAATAGCAGATATCAGGAAGACAGAAGCAAATGTAAAATGAGAATTAACATAGAATTGGTTCGCAAATGTTGTTCACATTTCCGTTTCTCGCGCACTTTCAGATGTATTTTCTCTACTTTCCTTTTCAGTACGTAATTTGCGAACCCAGAATTCTGTTTCCTGAGAAATTTCCCTGTCGTAAACAACACAGCTCCTACGATACAAAGGCCACCGGGGAAGAATGGCAGAAGAGGGTGCCAGCCGAGGGAACGGCAAAGGCTCTGGGGTGGAGAGTGCGACCGATGGACTCTCTCCAGAAGCAGCTTACCCTTGCCACGGAATAACCGCGCCTGAGAAGCAGTGTTTCCTTGCCCTCCCGTCAAGGGATTTAAAGGGAGCCGGTGGAATCTCACCCTGACGTCACCAGATTCCACCAGCTGGAGAAAGCGGCTGAAAGCCTCTCGGACATTCAGCGGCAAACGTTTGAAAAACATTCGCGCGCTGGAAGTAAAGAAATATGCGAATCAAAGATTGGTTCGGAAGAATATTGCGAAGAAATAAAAAACAACTTTTTTTAAAATTATAGTCGGGTCATCTCCGATTACCTAGGTGACCCAAAGTATACGCCGCTGGATTATGTGCATGGGAAATCCCAATTTGCAGCGTCTTCCTGATGTGATCGAAGATAAAACGTTCTTCAGCTGCAAGTGGTAGGAAACGTTAGGCAAACGTTTCGTTACAAATCGACAGTTTGCGCTGCACAATCTTGATTGCCGGTTTTTGCGTGTTTTCTACTTATTTTGATGATATTTCATGGTTATTTCGCGAAAAAGCGTTCATTTCGTGGAAAAGCATACATTTCGCATTACTTCGCGAATAAAACTCATGCATATTTCATCATTGGGGGTGTAGTTACGTGCAGAATGTTCAAAATTGCATCTTTTTTCCACATTTCGCGATTTCCCGCATCGCGAAAATTCAATGTCCCTAGTAATGAGTTAACTTACTGCAATGATGTAGAAGGCCCTCTGCACGAACTTGGAAGGAGTCATAACCCAAACGAATGGAGACTATTTTTAGATTCATCTAAGAATAGTTTAAAAGTAGTATTGTTACATAATGGGAATATATACCCATCCGTACCCCTTGCCTATTCTTCCACCATGAAGGAAACATATGAAAATATGGATACAATATTAATAGTGATAAATTATGAAAAATATGGTTGGCAGATATGCGGAGATCTCAAAATGATTGGTATACTGTTAGGCATGCAGCCTGGGTTTACAAAATTTTGTTGCTTTCTTTACGAATGGGACAGCCGGGCAAAAGATAAACATTACAACATTGTGGATTGGCCCATACGACAAAACTTAATTCCTGGAGAGAAGAGTGTTAGGAGATAGACAAGATTTTGTTACCACCGTTGCATATAAAGTTAGGGGTGATGAAAAATTTTGTTAAGGCTTTGGATAAACTCGGAATTGCAAACAGAAAAAGAGAAATGCGCATGGTTAGCTTTCAGACAAGAATGCTGTAATTTTCTTGGAAATGTGAAAGCTGACAACTACAAGGAACTTGTTAAGAACTTGTTGAAGTGTTATCAGCGCATGGGGTGCAATATGTCCTTGAAAATTCACTTTTTACATTCGCATTTGGACTTTTCCCCCCCTAACTTGGGCGCGGTTAGTGACGAATGCGGCGAGAGATTTCACCAGGATATTTCTGTCATGGAGAAACGATATGCAGGAAAGTCGGTACAGAACATGTTAGCAGACTACTGTTGGAACCTAAAGGAAGAGGTTTTTGGTGGCAGCTTCAAACTGCAGAATTCAAGAAAGAAATTTTAAAAAATGTGAGTAAAAATGTGTTTTTTCCTTTTTTTGCATGAAATTTCTTCATTGAACAGTTAAAATCAGTTCTATATATATTTTTTATTTTTTTAATATTTTATAGTTATTCACTTCAATATTTAAATCTTATTGCATGAGCAAACAAACAAAAATAATTTCAAATTTCGATGTATTATTACAAAGGGAATTAAATTTTTATTAAAAACAAAAAATGAAAATCCAAGGAAAACGATAAGTGATACAGCATTTCTACTTTCAGATTTGGATTCTGCGGGGTCGAATTATAAATAATCACCTATTTTCGTTCAAAGGAGCAAAAAAAAAAGTTTGAATTTGTTCATCAGTGTAATTGAAGCGTGCAACGACCTGATTGTTCGAGATCTTGTTAACGAACTTGACTCCTCCAGCTTCTTCTCTATCCTTGCCGATGAGACGTCAGATATAGCAGGCATAGAACAATTATCACTGTGCGTTCGTTATGTTGACACAAAAGAATTCGTTGTGAGAGAAAACTTTTTACAATTCATACCATTGTATGATGTGACCGGAAAGGGAATCGCAAAGGCTATGTTGGACAAGTTGCGTTCATTAAATATAGACTTAAATAAAATTCGTGGACAAGGATATGACGGAGCTGCGTCAATGTCAGGACAACTGAACGGAGTCCAGGCACATGTAAAGGAAATAATTCCATCAGCCTTGTATGTTCACTGCTCTGCTCACAGTCTCAACTTAGCTGTATCCAGTGCTTGTGAAGTTGCTGCTATTAGAAACTGCATGGGCACAATATCGAGACTGTATGAATTTCTTAATACACCTAAAAGGCAACATGTTTTAAAATCGGCGATAAATGAATTGGAAACTACAACTTCACGGCGTGAAAAATTAATTAAACTCTGTGCAACGAATTGGTTGAAAAGGTATGACTCAGTGGCCGCGGTGGTGGAATTGTATGACCCTATTATTGCAACACTCCAAAACATATCAGAATGGAAAGACAAAGACTCGTCGACACAGGCAAATTCAATTTTATGTGCTCTGAGTGTAAGTCTGCCTTTGTGTAAATTCCTGCAGAATTCGACCATTGATCTATTGGAAGCCGTAAACCTCGCTGAAGATATGTAACGTTTTCGAATACTATACATTCGTAAACCTTCCATAAAAGAAAACTGAATTATAATAATGCTCATGGGTTCAATTTTCGGCCATCAGATGGCATCGCCCCTGATAGCTCTCCATGTGCTGCCTCTAGTGGCAGATTCTAAACTAGCCGGCTTGCCGTAAATCTCGGCACACAGTCCGACACACTTCATCGCCAGGAACGAAACGGCACACAACCAGTTTTTGCTGTATCTACATCTCTTTCCTCGTCAGCGAGAGACGTGCCTAGTCATGCTGCGTGTCAAATAGAAGCCAGCCGTTTGCACCACTCGTGCAATGGGACACAGCAAAAAGGGATAAGGACCGCAATCGAGCACGGGTTTCTTTTGGCTTTTGGGCTGAACATTTTGTTAGGTACGTAAACTCATCGCTGTGGCATTAGGAATGCAAAAACACATTGCCGTATATTTGCTGTATTTAACGTTCCGTTTCATCCTATATTAAGGCGACGAAACCTTTGTTTTTGACCCCCCCCCCCCTTTTTGTGTATTGAACAGAATAAGTGAACCGATGCCAGTTTTTACACAAGAAGGAAAAAAGGAATTTGGGCACATGTATGTGTTGAACTTGAATGAAATCATGTTTAGCGGTCCTTGTGCAAATGCTTGTTCTTGTTATAAGCTTGATACGCACGTGTAAATAACCTCTGAGCAGGTGTGGACCAAATTAATGAACATGCAGGTCGTGTTCTTCGATCCTGCAGTGCAACGTTTTGCGTGTTAATTTAACGTTTGCCCAATGATGCAAAAATCGCAACTAATTGAACTAGAATTTGTAAAATAACGTATAATCCTTCTTCGAACCCGCTAATTCTTGCAGAACTGTTCATCCCTATTACCCCCTTTAACGGTAGCATTAAAAATGCGCTAGAATCAGAACAAGAATTGGGATATACATGTACCTAAAGGTTACTAGTCAAATAAAAAGGGAACATATAGTGTATTTGAAACACGTACTAGAGAGAGGAGAAGTTTTGATTTGTTTTTGGGTTTTTGTGCCGACATCATTGATGTCCGTTGTTAAATATATACGTGTATGTACTATTGATCTGTAATTGACAGGTGATCAAATATTAATGATTGTAATAATGCACGCAGGCCGTGCTGTGAATTAACAAGCGTGGTTGCACGTCTTGAGCGTTGTATCTTTCTGCATGTACGGATTGATTGTTAGTTTTGCACTCTTTTATAAGTCGTCTTGTTTTGACAAAATACGCAATAAATTGCACAATATATATATATTGTTAAAAATTGAAATTTGAAATAGTATATTTTTGCTACCTGCATTCTTGTCCGTAAGCCAGTGTAAGATACGTACATTACTAGTCAATAGCAAATTAAATCTAAGGTGATCATTGGGGCATAGCAACGATATAAGAAGGAGAGGGAATAACGTTAACTTAATTACGCGAACAAACAATTCGCAATGGAGAAAGCATAAAGTTGCCATTCATTGCCGGACCCTTCGACATATTTATATTCGTATTTTCTTACAGGGCCTTTGCCTCGTGCTTCTCGCAGATTTTGCCCGTAAACTCCCGCATTATCGCGTGAGAAGTACGACGCAAAATTAACAATTTGTGATCTATAGTAAGGGTCTTATTTTCACTCACAGTTGCGGTTGCCCAAAGCCGCTTCCAGTTTAAATATTGTGGGCAACCGCAACTGACCCCCACTATACCATTACAGATATTAACAATGGAATGAAATCCTTGCGCGAAAATGTCAATGAAGAATTTCTAAAAATCTTCACTTGTGCTTCCGAAGTCTTAGATAGGTTGGGGGTCCTCCATTCAAATCCCCCGCATGGCAGCACGACAGAGAAACCGTGTGAACTTGGACTTATCATCTGCGACGCCAGAAATTTATTTTCGCGTCTCTACTTTTATCCCATTTCTGGATACCTTTATGTCCAAATTGGATTCTCGTTTCTTGAAACATAAGGACATTTTAAGAGTTTTCAGTGTCTTGTACCTAGCAACCCAGTCCCTCTGCCTTCTCAAGTTACTGCTTTCACTTCGTTCACGGAGTTCTATGCCAGCGACGTAAGAAGCGATTTCCAAGAAGACCTGAACACTGAATTAAAATTATGGTACAGAAAAATCATGAGAAGGTAGACCAACCAAAAACTGCTATAGATGGATTAGTCATTTGCAATCCAAACATAATGCCAAATATATTTGCATTGCTAGAAATATTGGCTGTGCTGCCCGTGTCCACGTGCACAAACGAACGATCTTTCTCAACATTGCGCCGCTTAAAAACATATTTGCGCAATTCTACAGGAAATACACGATTAAATGGATTGGCACTCCTGAACATACATAAGCACACTCCAACTGCAGAAGATGTGTTGAATGAACTAATGAAAAAAGTCGTCGTTTCGACATTGTGCTGTGATTTCCAATGTGTAGGGACAAATACGTACATATTATTTGATTTATTTATTAGTTTAAACTTACTTTTGAATCCAAAAATAGACTCAGTGAAATTGACCTATATGTATATAGTGAGTTTGAATTCTACATCGTGCCTCTTTATCCTCCTGCTGGGTGAGTTCCATATTTTGATTATTTAAATTTGTTTTAATATATTTGCTTGTTCTCATGGATTTCTTCACTTTTAAAATGTTTTCATATACAACTAACCGTTGACTAGACAATTATTTCATAACGAAGTTGACATGTTCCTGGAATTTGTTAAAAATCGAATGACTAGAAAATAATTTCGTTCTCTTGCTTTCATAAGTATATTTATGTAGATCCCTACTACTTAATAGTACAGTGGCGCCGACTTGTCAAAATTATTGGGGGGCTCTGATCACTGAAATAAATTAATGAATGACTAATTCCCTTCCTTTTTGAAGTTTTGGCCTCAGTGTTCGGGATCTCGTAAAAGCCCATGAATTCCTCAAAAATATCAAAATGTTTTTTTGTTTCGGCTAAAAAACAGTTTGAGGAGGCAACCTCCCAATTGGGAATCTGACCTCGAAACCACGTAAATCTGGCATAGGAAGAACACACACATATAATTGGAACACTCACAGCACAGAACTGTAGGAGTGTCGGTACCAAACTTAGTGCAATTGTAGAGAGATGCTGAATTCATAGACACCGTTGTTCCCGTATAGGCATGGGCATAATAATAGACGGACCAGAGCAGGGTAACGGAGCGTTGTTAGTCGAAACAAAAAAAAAAACAACAACACGTATTTCTTCCTTTGGGCCCCTCTATACACCTGCCAAGTTTCATGGGAATAGGAGGGGGACACAGGGATCAGATACCCACTTCAATTTGTTTTCATCTTGACATTTGAGGGGGTTTTGCCCCCTAAAGCAGTTTTTCAGCCGAAACAAAAAAAAATCTTCCTTTGGGTCCCTCTATACACCTGCCACATTTCATGGAAATCGGAGGGGGACACTTAGATAACTTCCCTCATGTGTTTTTTGCTGTCTCTGGTCATAGCCCGCCCCCAAAGTCAATGGTTTAGCGGTCTCAGCCCGCCAGCGTTGATGGTCTAGAACATTTCAAATGTGTATTTAAAGTTAAATTCAAGTGGCACAATTCAGAGTAAACTTTACAAGAGAAGCAAAGTAATACATTAGATCCTCTTAAGCAAATTATTTGGGGGGCTCTGCCCCCACATCGTTAACATTGGGGGGGACTCAAGCCCCCCAAGCCCTATGGAGTCTGCGCCTATGTAATAGTAGTAGTAGTGATATTAGTAGTAACAGCAGCTGCAGTAATAGTAGTATTAAGTAAACTATAATAAAACACTGGTAATATGAATTTGGCTTAACAGTTTTAGAAATAACCCCCCCCCCTGATGAAATCCTGCGTACGCTACTGCAGGACCTCTTGATTCGAACGTGACGTTAGCCACTGCATTACACGTTATCGTTAATACTAGCCCCGTCCAGTTCGCTGCACTTTTTGACTCTTTCTGCGCTTGCGCGTCTAGTTGGTTACACGGCGCAACACAGACTCGTCTACTTCGTTGATTTGGTGTAAACGTAAAGTAGTGCATTTGGTGTCTGCACCGTTTGCACTACGTTCTGGAGCGGTGTAATGTGTGGTGTATGATCACGTGGTGCATGCTAACTAATCAAATGAACGTTTAAATCAGCAGACAGGCATTTGTTGAATATTCTGAACTTGAACACAGTTATCAGTAGGGCCCGGGACTTTATGTTATAACATATTTTTCATTTGGCTTCGGATCTAATATTGGGGTGAGATCTTTACATATCTGATGAAAATCAGCCGAAATAGACAAACTTGACAAAGCATATTTTGACATATTTCACCAATTTCGCGCTTTTACAACATATTTCTTCAATTTTGTTGTAATAAGACATATTTCTGTATAATTTCGTAATTCTCTCGCACATAATCGGTTATTTCATAATTTTTTCTTCGTAGCTTTAGCACAACGGATAGTTCATATTGTCGATGACAGGATATGGAAATTACGGAGGAAGGAAGGTGCCGTCTTTTCTTAGTACAGAACAATAATACCCCACTTTATTTTTATCCCGCCGACAATTGATAGCCATTGAAACATTATTGAGGAAAAATGTTCTCTCTCATTGTTGCACGGGAAGTAAAGAAGTTTCGTTCTCATTTCTTTGCCTTTTTAGCTTTTCACGTAAATCAGTCAAAAGTAAATATAACATTCGGTACATTACAACCCCTACTGTACTCTATCCGGTATGGGAGAAATTCGAGAGTACTGTTGAGCATATTTTTGGCTTTACTGGAAATATTTCTGCATTTTTCTGACATGTTTGTAATTTGTTATGACATATTTTCCAATTTATGTGACATAATTACATACATATTTTACAGTTTTATAGGACATAAAGTCCCGGGCCCTAGTTATCAGTTCTACTTCAAATTCAAATTTTCTTTATTAAAAAGCGAGGTTTACAGACCGTGGCCGTTCTCCCACCACCTACACCAGCCGAACACCGGGATACACCTGCAGTGTCAAAAAATGCACAGGGCCGGATTAAGAAGAAATTGGGCCTGATGCTTGAAATCTTCGGTGAACAATAAACACAACGACGTTATAGTTACGTCACAGCGCAAAGAACTGTATAATAAGTAACGCTGTGTCTAGGAAACCGAAATTGATGCTCCAAATTTCATTCTAAGATTTATTTTCAGGCTAATATAGCAAAAGAAAACTGTTCAGCTTTCGGAAAATTCTCGTCTGTTTTCATCTGGGCCTATTTCAGGAATGTGCCTAATGCTGCAGCATCAATAGCAGCCACCTTAATCCGGCACTGCACCCCCACGCACCGCCGGTGGAGTCTTTCCTTATCCGACGCACGAAAATCGGTAATTTGATTAAAGGCTCCTCCTTTTTTTAATTCTTGAGGAGAACCGAACAACATTGGCTGCCAACGTGTGAAGTACTCTCATGTGTCAAACGGCGAGTGATTGATGGCCGCGTGGAAATCTTGCCTTGTGTCGATAAGCGGCGGGAAACCACCCTGGCTGCGTTGCTTCTGCTTCATAGCCTGCAAGTGACGCACCGCAAATGCATTTTGGGTCGGGTGGTATTTGCAAAAGGGGGGGAGGGGTGGAACGGGAATAGCACAACGTTTCACGGATGAGAGAATTCTTCTGCTGTCTCTTTGCTACATAACCGTCCTTCGTATATGGTGGGCAGGGGCGCCGACTTGTCAAAATTATTGGGGGGGGGAGCTCTGATCACTGAAATAAATTAATCAATGACTCACTTCCTCCCTTTTTTAAGTTTTGGCCTCAGTGTTCGGAATTTCGTAAAAGCTCATGAATTCCTAAAAAAAATATTAAAATTTTCATTTACAGTTCGAATGCAAAATGTCAATTGTTCACGGATGGATATGTCACAAGTTTCGTCAACCATAATAGCAAAATATTTCCGACTTTTAATATCTGCTACCACGGAGCGCAAAACAGATCTCCCTAATATATCAATGATCTCGTTCTGAATGTCATGTGAGAGCCATTTGTAGCCCGAACGTCCCATCCACTCTCCTGGTTCATGCACATCTTCTTTTGAAACTCTTTTTAGTAAAAATGTTAACAGTACTCATAATTATATACTTAGTATATAGTAATAAGTCATGTGTTTTGCTGTCTCTGGTCATAGCCGCCCCCCTTCAAAGTTGATGGTTTAGCGGTCTCAGCCCCCAAAGTTGATGGTCTAGAACATTTCAAATGTGTATTTAAAGTTAAGAGTAAACTTTACAAGAGAAGCAAAATTATTGGGGGGGGGCTCTATCCTCACATCGATAACATTGGGGGGGGGCTCGAGCCCCCCCCCCCCAAGCCCATGGAGTCGTCGCTTATGATGGTGGTAATTGTTAGGTGTGGCATGCTTGAGTTTTGGGGGTAGGTGGGCGCAGGGACGGCTCTACAGGGGGGTTGAAGCCCCCCAAACCAGACCTCAGCCCCCCTGTAGGCCCCTAGATTTTTGTAGTACCGTAGACGCATTTCGATCGAAAACTTAAAAAGTAAAATTTCCATTTTCTATTATAAAACTTCCATTGCGGCAAGTACAATATTCAAGTATACATTTTCTAGTTCGGTTAGATCGCAATTGCTTTATTATGATGCATTTCTAAAATCAAGGGGCGACTGATCATTCGATGCTAAGTAATTGACCAATGATGTCCCAAACTTGCTACGAAATCTTCCGCCTGGCTGGTAGGTGGACGCATTCAATGGCTGTTCCTTGATTGTTGTTGGCTTATACAGCCAAATGTGTACAATTATTAGCCTCTGTAAATCGTATCACTATATTTCGGAATAGATCTAACAGATGTGACAAATGAATTTTTGAAATTAGGACGAAGTTAAAATATAAAAGAAGCGTTATGTTCCCTTTCTGTTTTTCTGTTGGTTAGTTCCTCGTCGGAGTACCGACAATTGCATGAATCTTAACGATGTTCTCTCATTGTTTCATCGTTATATCTAACCTAAACTAACTAACTCGCCAGCATTCTTAAACCCGAAGGTTTATGGCTGCAGCAACACAAATCTTTCTATTCTTATCGCTGCAAATATTCGAGAGGGAGAAATACAACGTTAACTCTTTCAGGGGCAGGGATTTGCTCGCGACTGCACCGGTTGAGGGGCGGTGGTTAGTTGCAGTAACCACATATATTGGATTTTTGTGGGGCTACATGCAGATGTGGTTAGCTGTGCTGGCCACAGATTTACTTCGTATACTTGCCGGTAGATTGCAGCACAAAAAAGTTATTGCATTCTGAAAAGATTACCGTGAATAGACAGCGGTCTTGTGTTTGGCGTGGTTGGCTGTTTTCGCGTGTTTGTGACATTTTTTAACTTTGATGAATGGATCAGTTGTAAGGAAAGTTTTGTTGTACATTTAGTGTCCGTTTTTTCTCTCTGCACGCACTATTGTTGATGGTAAGAAGTATATAATGCTTTGTTGCGTGTTGTTTGTTGAAATGCTATATTTTGCATGTGGTTAGCAGCGATAACCACGGCACATACAAGGTACATAGCTTTGTGTTAGGCAGAAATGGCATCCAATAATATTTATAAAACTACGATAGAACAGATTCTATTTGAAGACATTTCTTGGGACCCTGAAAGTGACCTGGATGATTGTACCGATTCAGATGACGATCCAACCTATAAACCAAATAACACTACGTGCATGACAGCAAGAGAAAGTGACAGTGATAGTGTGAGTGAGGAGTCCGAGCCTGTTGGGAATCAAACTGTTACCGTTCCTTCATCCCACATTTCAGTGCCGGTAGTTGTGCCACAATCTCCGACATGGATTCAGACTGCTTCCGTGCCTGACGTTCCTAACTTCATTGGAGATGGAGGAATTTCGCAACATATACACGATCTGCAGAATCCTACGCCATATTCTTTGTTCTAGGAACTCTTTACGGACGATTTGGTAGATCACATTGCTTTCACACAAACCTTTATGCAACCCAACAAGGAAAACATTTTGTACCAACAAGTGGACAAGAAATTAGAGTAGAAAGGTTCTTCCCAGCTATTGAGAATATTGGTCGTCTTCTCCGGATTTGCATGATTCCTACAATTCATCCCTAATGACAGTCAAACGCTTCAGTTTTTTATTGAGCCATTTACATGTAAAGGACAACAATTTGATGCCAAAGAAGGGGGAAGACAATTTTGATAAACTGTACAAAGTAAGACCTTTGCTGAATTTCATAGAAGAATCATTTGCAAGGTCATACAAACCTCATCAAAAAGTTGCTGTAGATGAGTCAATGGTGAAATTCAAAGGGAGGAGCGTAATGGAACAGTACATGTGTAATAAACCTACAAAAAGAGGTTATAAAATTTGGATGCTGTGCGATGAGTCTTATTATAATTTGCGTTTCCAAGTGTATACAGGAAAAGTAGGCAATAAGCCTGAAAAGGAACTTAGTCTCAAAGGAGACTACGAGACTGACAGAAAGAGCAGAAAATGGTGGCACCGGCTGTTTTTTCACTTTGTTGATTGCTGTGTTGTGAATGTTTTTATCATTCATACGGAGTTGGAATTGGAACAGTACAGTCACAAAGACTTCGAAGAGCAGTTTATCAGGGACTTCTGAGTAAACAGATAGTGTCATCAAAGAAATCTGACAGTCCACAATCGCAGAACACAGGAATTGTAGCCGTCAAAAAACACAAGCCATCGGTGGATGCAGCAATCCGATTGACGGAGAATGCTCATCAGCCAAAGAAGTCAACATCAAGAAGATGTGCTTACTGCAGCACAAGGGAAAAACCTGTGCAAACCATCTGGTCATGTAGTACATACCAAGTACCCTTATGTATGAACAGCAAGACCTGCTTTCAAGATTTTCATTCCAAGTAAGAGATTTTGTGAGTTCATCAGCAAATATCAGCATATTTCATCATAAGAAAATTTATGTCAAGATTTCATTTCACATGCAAGAGTTTATTGTTCTTACATCTTTTGCTATACAATTTTGTGCATAATTGTCATGCAAATTACCTTCGAACTAAGTGATATAATATTAAAATTCAGACTTTCATCTCCACCTGTGAAGTAATTACCATAATTTGTTTGAGCACTAACTAAATGCTACAAATAAAATACATTTTCTTGTCTCTCTCTGTTTTGCTTGCATTTTGTGCATCTCTGTAGGATATATGCAATTGTGTGTGTGCAGTGGTTAGCATCAGTAACCACATTTGATGACGTCATATCTAGACAAACAATGATCACGGTTTGATGTTATTTAGAGAAATGATATTACAATTAGTATAAGAATTACCATTAGCATTATTTTCAAAATTGAAGTGCAATTTCTATTTGTGCCCCTCAAAGGGGTAAAAAAACGTGGTTACCACAGGTAACCACCACCCTTCAAAGAGTTAAAGAATCAAAGAGTATACAAACTACCTAATTTCTAAATGCTAAGCATTGGAAAGATTAAAAATTGGCCTCCCAACCCCTATAGTGTAGTGATAAAATTGCTGCCTTGATATAAAGGGTTCCCCGTTTCCATCCCCGGTGGAGTTAACATTTCATTAAGTGGTCCGGATTCCACTATATAGAAGGGCTTTCCCGATGGCGTAATGTCAACGTCGTCGGCTTGTAATCAAGAGGTCCTGAGTTCGATACCTGGTAGAGGCACATTGCACAGTGGTTCGGATCGCACTTTAAACTGTAGGTCCAGTCCGATTAACAAGTCATCAAGTGGGCCTCAAAAAACAATTCAATTCCACTAGAAGCTGTAGCTCTCGTTCCAATTAGCCTCTGTGCATATAATGGACATTCATACAAATTCAATCAAGTAGTCATTGCAATACGATGCGAAGATCAGCAGGTTTGGGTAATTTTATTCCTCGCACTTGTACATGTTAATTAATTATAATTTGTGAGGTTGAGAAACAATTTCTACAATACCACCATAGTGGCAAAACTTGGAGAATCCATCTTTGAAGCAATCTAAAACTATTGCTCCAGTTCTGTGCAGTATTTATGCATAATATATCCTGAAATAAAATTATAATCTTCAGTAGTTATTTTCACTAATCAAAATACCCAGTGCAAGAGTTGCAACTCTATTCCTTGTGCTTTTATGTCAATGTACAGAGCATTTCCTGACATTCGCTACGAGACTCAGCGGCAAGCGGCCCGGCATCAGCGATTGTCTTTCCCGATGAACGGGTCCGCGACAGTCGCACGCTACAGTTCTGTTTTTTTCGCTCTTCCTGCCTTCGCTCTCCTTCCCTTTCTGTTGACGTTGCAGACTGACGCCAGCATAATCCTCCCTTGGAAGTTGTGTTGTGTCGTGTCCGTGAGTTGAAGATTGTGGCTTAATATGGCAGCACAAAAGTTTACATTACAGCAAAGGATTTATCTTGTCGAGTGTGACTTCGGAAAGAGGAATTGTGGAGAAGTGCGACGACGTTTTGCAACGAAATTTCCTGCGGAAAGAAAAATGACAATCACACCATCCGTGAGTTAAGAGAGAGTATTGTACGAGAAATCGGGAGAATTACAGTAGACGAACTTGCACGTGTAAATGCCAATTTCCTTCGGAGGTGCCAGGAATGTGTTGCAGCAGAGGGACATCATTTTCAACACCTTCTGAAGTCAAGGTTAGTACACAATATGAAAACTGTAATTTTAATAGCCGACTCTAGCGACTGTCGCGGACCCGTTCACCGGGAAAGACAAGCGCTGATGCCGGGCCGCTTGCCGCAGAGTCTCGTAGCGAATGTCAGGGAATGCTATGTATTTGTCTCGTGGAGGTGAATTTGTAGTGTAAATATTTTTGTTCCTTGAGAGTAGCATCTCCTAAGTGGACGGTATTTCTCTCATCCTCTTTCAGCCCTAAGTTCTGAATTCCAGTCGTTGAACAAGAGAAAGTAAGATATTTCATCATGGCAGAGCAAATGGTATCATTAACATACTTTGTATTCAAGGGTGGTATTGTTTATTTGGTGCCTACTTTATTAAGTTAGTATCGCTTTTCTGAAGCACTAAAAGCTACAATCTTTCGCCGTTCCCTAATGTTGTGATTTGGACAGTTTAGAGTTGTGGCACACTATGAGACAGAAAGGAACTCAAAAGATAGACCCTTCAGTAGCTGCTTGCAATGGTTGAAATATTCAAAATTGCCTCTTATGAACTTATAAACTTTGTGTTATTGAAATGTGCATACCTCAAACAACAGCTGTTTTCGGCAAATCAAGTGTTGCCTTCGGAATCGAAGTGGTAATGAGAGGTTGAGAGCTCTATCTATTCTGTCTTTTGAGAAAGAACCTGCAAAATCTTTGAATTTAAACAAGGTTGTGGCTGCTCATCTTGTCGTAGTTTCTTGCGTATAGTATTTATACGTATATCCAGCGAGTTGATAATGAGTGTATTTTTTATGGTGTATTTTGTTTACTGTTTATGTGAATAATAAGTCTGTGATATTATTCCTCTCGATAACGGCTTAGAAAAAGAAAACAATACAATTATTGCATTTTAATTGACAAAAGATTGGTGCGTATGGAACAAAATGCAGAATAACATTTCAAGTGATTTATCTTTGGATCTGACTGTTAAATATGTCACTGGTAAAATTATATCGTATTACGTAATTAACTTTTACTCGATATTAGTTAGCACCCCGAGAATTTGACTCCGAAATGTGTAGCCCCCCACTTATTTTAAGCTGGCGCCGTCACTGGGTGGGCCCCGCCTCGCCTCAGTGGTTGAGCTTGCATCAGTTGATTACGTGTATTTTTCTGAATACAGTGTACACTGAGCTTAACATATGCATTTATGGACGTCAGAAGGGGCAAGGGGGCTTCTCTCCCCATGGAAAATTAATGTTAAACTGTATTTATATTTCAGACATGTAAGTTTATTTCAGGGGCCACGGTAGCTCAGTTGGTAGAGCATCAGCTACCACGAGGAATTGTTCCAGTCATTTCCCTGTTTCTACGCGGCTCTGAGGCCCACCCAGCCTCGCATCAATGGGTACCTGGGGGCAACCTTGGGGGGTAAAGGCGGCCGGGCGTGATGCTTATCACATCAACCCGAATATGGCCGAGATCAAGAATTTGTGAAGCTCTAACTCCACATCACCCCGCATACCTTCATGGCACGTGTGCACATGCACAGGGGTACATTTACCTTACCTTTATAATTTTATTTCATTCACAATAATTTGATAAGGATAAGGAACCGACAATTACAAGAAAGACTGGTTTCCCAATGGCGTGGCGGTAACGTCGTCGCCTTGTAATCAAGGGGTCTCGGGTTCGATACCTGGTGGAGGCACATTTCGCTAGTTCGGAACCCCACTTCAAACTGTACGTCCAGTCAAGATTAGTCTATCTGTGCTTAAAGTGGGCTTCAAACACCAGTTCAGACAAACAAAGAAGACTGGTAGAGATTGGTGCAAAAAACATGGTAACTTCAAACTGAAGTATTCTTGTGTGTGTGTGGAGGGGGTGTCTTGCCTGCCCCTTCCTCCTGGAAATAAGCCTGCAAACACCCCTGGAAATACTAGGAGTTTGAGAGAGAGGGGGTGGGAGAAGGATTGAGAGGGAGGGAACGGGAGGCAAATGTCGGAAAGTTAGGAAGAAAGAGGAAGAGAGGGGAGAGAAGGGGAAGGGGTAGAAAGGAGAGAGGGAGAGAAGAGATGTGTAAGGAGGGAGAAAGAAGGCGCTGCAGGGAGATAGAGAGAGGGGGTCAGAGAAAGAGCTACAAAAAGAGTGTACGTGGACACAAACAAAATATTTGGAAAATGAAAATCAATATCGATTCTGAAACTCAAATTACACTCTCTTCCGGTTGAAACTGGTCCCTTTAAATAATATTTATTATTCGAAGGAAGCAGAAAAGAGAGAGAAAAAACTGACTCAGGAAGTTTTCTTTCCCGGAATTGAATTTCTCTTCCCAAATTCGATATTGACAAACAAAACCGGGCTTCGCGATTCAATTATCAGAGAAGTGATTACTTTCGGAGCAATTAATATTCTTGTCTTTATGGCAGAACGTGCAGGACAGACGAGAAAGGTCCTGCCGCTCAGAGGGGCAGGGAGAGGGGGGAGGGACTCCTAATAACTAAGTTCAACAGCAATTAACGCCGCTCGCACTGTCATTGTCATGACGTCAGCTTTCTACGTGCGATATTCTTCCCTTTCCTTTTGTTCGACTGCAATCAAAGATTTGGATGTGACGCATTTTATTGAAGTTTTCCTCTATTTTGCTTGGTTTCTGTCGCTTCGAGAACTACAGCCTGGGGTTAAACGTAAAGGATGATTCAAAAAGCACGCCGGTTTGAAATCGCTCGGCATGTTGTTGTTACTTGGTTGGCAACAATGGTGTGTAGTACGTTGTATTCTGTGAACCTTCCGATTTTTAAAAAAACAACAACCGTTGGTTGAGAATCGCTCGCCATATTGATGTAAACTGTGCACCGTTAGAATTCAGTCTGTGTGTGAACATGGAACGCTTCACAACGGAGCAACGTGTGCTAATTGTGAAAACGTTTTATCAAAACGGAGAAAGTTGTGCTGCAACTGTCCGACGACTTCGTGCGAATTTCGGGCGTGATGAAGCACCGAATGAATCAACAGTGCGCAGACTTATGAAGAAGTTCAATGAAACAGGTTCAACAGTCAACTTGAAAACATCTGGGCGTCGGCGTTCCGGCCGATCCGTTGAAAACATTGCGATGGTTAGTGACAGCGTGATTTCCAAAGAAATCGGTTCGTCGCCGTTCCCAACAATTGGGCATAGGATATTTTTCACTGCGGCGAATTCTTGTCCATGATCTCCATTACTATCCCTATAAAATTCAGTTAACCTAAGAACTGAAAGTGCCCGATCACCAGAAGAGGCGAGATTTTGTTGGCTCGTTTCTGAGAAAACAACAGGAGGACGACGGCTTTGCGAGGAAAATCATCTTCAGCGACGAAGCACACTTTCACTTAAACGGTTTTGTCAACAAGCAAAATTGCCGTATCTGGGGATCAGAAAATCCGTACAAGGTTCATGGAAGGGAAATGCATCCACAGCGAGCGACGATTTGGTGTGGCTTTTGAGCGTGTGGTGTCACCGCCCCTTATTTTTTTGAAGATGAAGCAGGACAAGCAGTAACAGTTAATGGAGATCGATACCGTACAATGATCAGAGATTTCTTGTGGCCTCATTTCGATGCAATGGACATTGAACAGTTATGGTTTCAGCAAGACTTGCCACACGTCCGGCGAAACAATTGCATTGCTTCACGAGAAGTTCCCGGATCGGCTCATCTCGCTTCGTGGTGACCAGCAATGGCCCCCAAGGTCATGTGATTTAACCCTTTGCGATTTTTTCCTTTGGGGTTATGTTAAGTCTTTGGTGTATGTCAATAAACCCCGAAACATCGGCGAGTTGAAGGATGAAATTCGACGAGTTATCGGCGAGATCGACATGCAAGTTTGTGAGGCTGTGATCAACAATTTCACGAAGAGAGTTTTGTCGTGCCAGCAAAGTAGAGGGGGTCATATGCCCGATATCATTTTCCATACCTGAAATGGGAAGTTTGATTGACATGTTTCTGTTCTCGGTACATGTATTTTTCCAAAATAAAGTTCGTATTTTGATATATTAAAACCGGCGAGCTCTTTGAATCACCCTTTATATTCGTGACATTCTTCTTTTAACCTTGTCAGTCGTTAATTGTGACTACCACAGTATTTGGTGCAATAGTGAAGTTATATAATGACTGTTCACTTTTCTTGCACACTAATTTATGTGTAAGTTGACGTGTGCATTCATAGTTAGTAGTGTGTGACATGTAAGCCACTTGCGATCGGCGAAGTATTTATTTTGTTTCACCGAGAGAGAAATAGTCAAGTGATTATAGTGGGAAAATACAGGTGCTGATTGATTGATTTAGTTTATTTTACTCAGCTTTTTCTCCACTTTTGGCTAATCGCGACGTGATTTTGAGCGATCATATTGATGAAGGAACACTCACAAAAAACATCGATGTAGACCTGGATTCGAACCCGGAATCCCTGACATCCTAGCGCGATGTATGTAATAACTACAGGTGTTGAAATTGTGACGATGTACGTAAAAATATAACTTTATTAGCATGTTTGTAGTTATTATTAAATACTAATAACATTTAAAATTGTTTATGAAAAGAACGTGTCAAGTTCCCTAATACGTCGCTTTTCTGTCACTTCGAACCCGGAATCTTCGTTGGCGAGATTGTGAGTCGATGGTCCCATTCCCTCTATTGCCATAAGTATACGTACAAAACAACAAGATATACATATGTTGATTATTATTTCGTTATCCTTACGTATTGAAAATTTTGAGACTCAAACTTTTAATATCCTTACAAATATTGCTAAAACACAATGAAAGAGAAATAATGGAAACAAATGAATGTTATATTTGGGAATCTTCATACTGCGTATAAGGGCTTCTCCGCCTTCCAGAAAAGACGGAGAAAGTGAATTGGAACATATTAAATTACTACCAGTGGACTTCATTTCCCGATGCAGATTTCTCTTCTGAATTTTCTCTTCCGCATGAATATTTCATAAAAGACACCGACGGATGTTTTCAAGAGAAAGTTCCGTGTCTCATCTCGGTTTTACATTCGAAGCTTCTTCTTCAGCCTCTGGCCTAACAAGGCAGTTGCTGTGAAACATCCGAGATTTCCAAATTATTATAACCACATAAAACATGAACCTGAGAACAGAAATGAAGAAAGCGAGTTAATTTAATGTGATACAAAACGGGATTAAAATTCTTTGAAAAATAAGTATGATGTGGAAGCGAAAATATTTAATTGTTCTTCTTCACTGGTTTATTTTCTTTTATATTTTTTTACTTGGCGGATGTAAGTGATGAATTAGGTGCTAATCAATTGTTTACATTTTAATAGGGTAATTTCAGGAGAGATGCCACACTTTTTGGGAAAACGTGATTTTTATAAAAATGAAGCACGATAACAATCATCAATAACCACCATCAGAAACCTTATTATATGTAAATGTATTACACCTGATGAGATGGAGTTTGTTAAATTAACCCTTGCATTTGTGGCATCTCTCCCATATGTGTGTCTCTTTTAACGGGGTGAGATGCCACATGGAGTACAGATGCCACACTTAGTGAAAATGTGATCAAAAGCATCAAGTTAAAATATAAATGAGTGGAAAATATTAGGTTCCTTAAGTACTAAACTTCCTTAGAACTAAAATCCCTATATATAAGTAAAGGAATATGGTAAATGTAAAATGAATCAAATCTGTGCATCTACCTTTTAAATTCTCAAGAATTTTATTTAGAAAACTAAGGCTAACTGAAAAAAAATTGACAAGTCTTCTTTAGAGAGTATTGCTTACTTAAGAATATATCATACTGAACAAATAAATTCTCGTTAAAATAATATAGCCTAATTATCATGACAAATACAAACTCTGGGTAAAAAAAGATCCAGCCATTAGAAAAGGATATCTGAAATGTGAACACAAATAAATGTTTCAGTGAAATCAGATCATAAAAATACTTAGGCCTATGTAGTTACTAAATTTAACAAAGATATCCTGATATTTAACTGCCTAGTTAGGTTTTCTATTCTTTCTCAAAGCTTTTCTTTTACAATCAATGCATGTCACAAAGTATGGAGAACATGTTTCATGAAACCGTCGAGAAAAATAGGGACACTGAATCCACTCACCTGTTTTTGTGGTCCCTTTGTACTTTTTTCCCCAGCATTCACAGTACACCCTTTTTCATAGTTGGAACTCAGAACAGCAGTAGACTCTTTCATTATCAGTTTTCCCTTTTCCTCTTGATTTTTCTCTCTTCTGTTTCTCTACTTCTTTGGTAGTTCTGAGGTTTTTGTTTTCCTCTGTTGTCAATATCATTCCCAACTGCTTTCTTGCTGAAGTTGACCTTTTGGGCAACTGTGGAACAGGACTTATTTTCTTCAATATTTTGGAAGGTGTCTCTTGATGTTGTGGTGCAGAATGTGGCATTGGATGAGGGCAGGACGATGTGCCAGCAACTGGTGATGGAACCTTGGACAAAGTCTTTTGGATGCCTTGTCTCGTCCATCATCTGAAGATGCTGATGTTGTCCCTCTTGTCTGCTCTTCTCCTTGTGATGTCTCTTCCACTGTGGATGGTCGAACTTCTGACATGAAGTATTCATCTGGAATCTTGTTCGGGTTAAAGGGAAATAATCCTGTTATTTCCCACTGTCGCTGTTGCTTTCCAACCAGGTCTAGAGACAGCCTCCTTCAGAGTTTCTTCCGTCCATTTTCCCCGCTCTGAGCCAGGTTTACGAACATATACAGTCGGCAATTTGATTCTAGGATCAGAAATAAAGAAAACTAAATAATGACTCATACATTTTAAGAGTAACACAAATATTTTTAAGTTTTTTTTAAACCTAATTTGATATGTAAATTTTTACTTCAGTATTGGAAGTGTGGCATTTCTACCTACATTAATAGTGTCATCTCTCCTTTTTGTAGGGGAGAGACGCCACACGCCTACCACATGGTGGGAGAATGTTCCAGAAGCAAGATAACCAACGAGGCATGATCGAGAGAGAATATAAACAACGCCCAAATCATGAAAACTGTACATTTCATGGTTGCATTAAGTCAAAACACGGTTACAGCAAAACCGAGAAAAAACTTTGAAGGTCTAGAATTGCCACTTACCTCACAAAATCACGTATTGAATTACGACGAAATGAGACACTGTATTCCCCTTCCGTGTCGCAAGTACAACTAACTTAGCGCACACACCGGTAGCAGTGCCATCTGACGGACTGTTTTGTAAATAACGTTTTCAAATAGTGTGGCATCTCTCCTGGCGTGGCATCTCTCCTGAAATTACCCTACAATTTTAACATTTGCTTTGAAATTACAGTACAACCGAAATTTTATTGAAGTGAAATTTGGATTAGTTAATACTTAGCTCTATTCACACAGACGCTGACAGCACCAGACTTTCTGGCATAAGTGGGTCAGTATTTTGGGGAGCAGGTCTTTAAAAATGTATATCGATATTCACATTGCTATTATTAGATCCAGACAATGATTTATAACCAATAGAATAGAATAAAAAACCCGTGGGGGCCCGGGCCTACCTACCCAATGCCGGGCTTCATTCCCACCTGCAGATGTGGGAGATCCCCCAACCGGTGACATGTGGTCAGCACGACGAACCTCCAGTCGTCGTCGTAGGTTTCCATGACCGGGTTACGCTACTCATTCGTAGCTCCCCAATTTCCTCACGATGGTGGGTGGCCACCGCTTCCATACCCAGGCCGAAATCTCAGGAGAAAAGTTGTGACGCTTCCCCGGGAGACTCATCCCGTAGCCGGAGTCCAAAGCATGACGCCTATACCGCACGGCCACGGTGAGGGAAAATTGAATAGAATAGAAAAAATAAATGTTGGAACAATTAAATTAATACTGGAAGTAAACTGACACCTCAACAAACAAATCACGTTCTTATACTAGTAACTGTTTTTACTATATTGTTATTTCTACCTTTTACTTCGTTCATCTATTTTAAATGTATTTTTCCATTAGTATTGCTATTTTAAATGATAAAATCCTCTATTTGTTATCCTTTAATTACACGTTTGCCTTCAGTGATCCTTTTCTGTATTCAGATTTCGTTATTACGCGATAAAGGTTGCATTTGACTGAACCTCACCAGCCAAGTGAAGAGATTGTCATCATCTTCGTACGTGTTCATATTGGAACTTGACAAAGGAAACAGTAAAACAAAACACTTTCTATATAACCATCAAATTTTGGATGAATTATGCTGCTATGAAATGAAAGAAAACTTAACTGTTGGTTTCCATGCCCCAGGGGTATGGAAACCAACTTGAATGTAATCTTCGTAATTGTTCCACCACAGAAAACTTTGGGCCCAATGTAGAGTTCTCGTCTTAAGCATCTGCGTTCCATTATCGAAATCTCTGAATGTTGCCTTTGGAAGAAGATGATAGAGAGAAAGACCAACTTTCGAACACAAAGAGAGTTGCTGGGAAGGTTTCTTTGCCAAAACACCGGAAGAAAATTTAAAAATCTTTATTTACATGAATCCCCAGATCAGGTTAATTTTTCATATCGAAGCAAGAACATTTGACTTAGTTTGGCGAAAGAGGTTGGTATGCAAACTTTGTATAGACTTTTGTGAAAACAGATATAAGCGGAGACCGTCCTTATAAACCATTTAGACACACGAACGAAGTTGTTTCTGTACGTAACAGTGTACAGATCGGAAAATATTGTTATGAACAAAGGGCGAATGGGCGTCGCTAGAAATTTTTAGCCTCATCTCGAGGAAGGTATCAACTCATGGCAAGCCTCAGCCTCACGGACCTGTGGGTGAGAATGAGTCAAGGCAAGTTATAAACTGCCCTTAGAAAGTTCCACTGAACTTTATAAACCTTTCCTGCCCCCCCCCCCCCTTTCATAAATAGGCAATAGTTAGGCTGGAGACCACAATGAACTAACCGATTTCCTGCACGCCTGGTAATATCGACTGGCAAGCTGTTGCACTTCCAAGATGATCTTGAGTTGTTTCTTTCTTTTAATCCCGCCAGAGAAGCCATTTTTATACTCCTCGAGCGGGGGAAGGCTGGAAATTCAAATTCCTTTGGCTATTTTGAAAGCTACACTCTAGACAAGGGGTGTAAGGGGGCGACCTTCCACATAGGCGCCCAAAAGTCAACCTCACTTCCACTTAGTGCACCCTGGACTGCATTTTGCAGACGAACGAGGCTCTGGCACTATGGCCAGTATAATTTTGTTATGTGTTGTCCTGTTTTTTTGTCCTTCTGTGTGCTGAGTGCCTCTTTAGAGCCTCAGCTTTTAATCAAAGTCAGAATATTTTAATATTTTAATTACAACACGACGTTACAGTTATGTTATTTTAGTTATGGTAAGGGGCTGGTCCCCGTATAAAGTGACGGGTGCAAAATAGCCTAAGTGCTGACGCACCCAAAATTTTAAATTAAAATTCAAAATTCAAAACACTCTAGAGAACTCATTCAAGAACCAAGAATTACAGAATATATTTACAATATTATTGAAAATAAACTAACCCTAATTTACGACCTGTCCAGGTCACACACAAACATGAATTAACAATACAAACAGTTTTAAGAATTTATTTAGACTAAACTACATGGAATACAACAATGATTTTTGTTGTGTGCGAACAGAGGCGCAACCAATTTTTGTCTGGGGGGGGGGTAAGTACCAGGAGGTTAAACGTGCCAATAATAATAATAATAGGAATAATAATAATGATTATGGCATTATTTTTATTATTAATATTATTTTTATTGTTGGCATTTTTTCTGGTATTTTTTCAACACGTTCAATGTCACATTACCTAATAATGGAAAACAAGCACACAAACTGAATTTTGGAAGATAAAAATGACGAATATAATTATTTTTGTACATGTGACATGTGTATTTTACACATATGCAACATGGAGCGACGTAAAATATGAAAATACATATGCAACATGTTAACACAACATTTTCCACTTATTCAATGTTTCTTTAATACATATACAAGGTGACTTGTAATTAGATGTATTCCCTGAAAAGGGTTAAAGTAGAGACAATTTGCAATAAATTTGACCCTATGATACCCCGTCCGAAAATTAGTAGTTTTCGAGATAATCGAATTTCTATTGTTTTTTTTTAAATTACAATTTTCGACATAAAAAGATGAACTGTGAAAAAACTGCTCATTGCATGGCACATATTTCAGCGTTTTCTGGTAGCTTTCAAATAAGTGGTTCGTTGAAAAAAAAATTGTCCCAAATAACAATCACATGTAAGTAACGGGTGGGTCTAAACTTACAAGTGATGATAAAAAAATGCACTCTTAGTTTACTTGGCGACGTATTAATAACAAAAATGGTATGACACGAAGCGTACAAATTACTTAAATTACTTCCTTGTGTCATCAGCTATCCAACAAGGTACAAATGTTGCTAACATTCACTGTACAAGTATTAATACATCATTCATCTTCATGTGAATGGAATCAATGAACAATACAAGTGCACCTTGCAGATGCACTTGGCCGTCTGGAGAGAAAATGCAAGAAATATATGAAAACTAATTCCATCTAGAGTATCATTTTGTCCTGCTACTCTTACATTCTGCTAGCCTTGGTATTCTTCACCTCAATGTTTGACCCCCGTAGAATTAGCTCCCGTCCAAGGTTGGGGGGGTGCAATGCCCCTGCCCCCTGCGGTTGCGCCACTGGTCGAAAATAATTTCACGGGATGCCATGTCATTCCCCCTTTTCAACTTTTTTCATTTACATCGTTCGGCGCCCCCTAGCTACGGCTCGGAACTTGATAAGAGTAAGAAAAGGAGGCAATGCGAGCGAAGCGAGCAAGAAAATTTTACAAAATATATTTTTATTTGCATAAAATTTGAAATCGAGGGGACAATATTATAACGGTCAAATATTGAGTGACAAGTAATTAATCTAATTGCCCGTTAGTAGGAATTAATTGCAATTGGTAATATTAATATCCGTCGCGAATACAGGTGTCTAGCGAACTGCCTTAGCCAGCACTAGCTTGCTCAACCACCGTTTTTCGCCCGAATTCGGAGTTACATGCATTCTTATGGGAATAACAAGAAAAATGCAACTTCTTAACTAATGGACCGAATTGGATGAGATTTTAACCAGCGGTAGAACACATCTTGAAAGTACTGATTTCAAGATTTGAGCCTAATCAGAACAGAACTACGGGAGTTATGAATTATTAAAGATTCATAACTGAATTGAAAGGGAGAAGCTACCCTACCGAGTTGTTCCTTCTTTTCGTGACTGAATACAAAAGAGGAAGAGTTAGCCTAATCTCTGCGCGAGGGGCTGCTGCCAGGGGTTAAGGACCTGAGTGAGCATTGGCCAGGATAGGAGGACAACGGTCAAAGCACCAGAAACAATAAACAAGCACCTGATCATAGAGGGTACAGCGTCACTACGTTCAAATCTGGAATAAAAGGGATGATTTGGAATAGCGACACACAGTTTTGCACAGTTTTGCCTACAATCGCCACCGGAGTGTGAGCTACGTGCGACCGAGCTGCGAGTTGCAAGCAGACTCGAGGTCTGGATTTGTTTTTCCTCGAGTGAGTGTTTCAGAGCCATGGAGTAGAGCAAAGTAGAATCAGGGGGTCCTTCCCCCTTCACCGTCAACGCATCCGTGCACATACGTGTGGTTATGTGAGAATAACGCCAGACACGTCCACCTGTGTCAATCGTCCGAAACAACGTCCAAAGTAGTGAAAGTTAATAACCTTTGATATCCATGTGAAACCGCGAATGGCTCATCGCGTATGTTCGTCTCATCGCCCAAGTCACGTATCTGTACTTACGAGTGACCGCGAAGAACTGACCTATTATTGCGCAAGTTGTCGTATGGAGTCGACAGTGAACGAGTGAAGCCAGGATCCGATGAGGCCAGATGGAGCCGCCGACTGATCCACTTTCACCAACCAGGATAACCGCGAGGTGCAACAATGGAGCGTGGAGGCCTTCCAAAACTGTAGGACCACTTTCGCCCAACCCAGGTCAGAGGGAATGCAGCTAAGGTAAGATCCAACCATGTGCGTGTGTGAGAAAGATGACGACTATCTACCGCGAATCTGCGTGAATCAAATCATTGCATAACTTAAATCAGTGCTATGGCAACCCTAGACATCTGTTTTCCGACGGAGTAATCAAATGTTAAAGATGAGAGTTTATGTTAGCCGCAAACGATAGTTCATGAAATATATTTATACCTTCAGAAAAGATAGAAGGGGTTCGCACAAGGAACAATTATTCACTTTATGCTTAAAATCCTAAACGATAAATTGTAAAAGGCAATGTAGCCAAGACATAGCAAGAGTATGGTCAAAGTAGTAAATAATCTAACCTTTGTATTTGTCATATTGTCGCCATATGCCATGGAATGAGAGTATGAATGTGAGATCGAGTGAAAGAGGGCAAGATGTAATGTGTATTTATCTGTGCTTTAATATATATGTATATTCAGAAACACCGTAGTATTATGTAACGTCATTTCAGGTATTTAAAATCAAATCCTCCTAGGTTTATTCTTGGTAACTCCGACTGTTAGGCACTTATCCTGACCGTATTATATTTCATGTAATGTTTAATTCGCCCAGCAGGTGAGGCGAGAGATTCTTCGATGTTGCGTTGCTAAGCTCAGTTCAGTTGAGTCAATTGAGTTAATTAGTTATTTATTAAATTAGCAGCCCGTGACAATATTCCCTCTGTGTTCCCTAAAGGTGCCCTTGGCCGTCAATGTTTGCTCCACTTGCCCCCCTAGAATTGATTTCCTTCCAAGGTTTTGGGGGGGGGGGGTACAATGTCCCCTGTGGTTGCGCCACTGTGTGTGAATCAGTAACACTTCAAATTTGTATGAATATCTACTCTACAAATGTCTGCAAATGTTCAATGTGGCTTCCACCAGTTATGCAACACACATCCCATCGAAATTCGAGTTCTTGCCGCACTTTTCCCATGAATTCCTCGTCCACCAAAGCAAGGGCGTTTCTTGTTCTCTCCTTTAGCTGTTGCACATTCTGCGGCATAGGTGACACATAGACTTTGTCTTCCACAAAGCCCCAAATGCAGAGCTCTAGGGGTGTAAGATCTCGGAACTTCAAGACAGCCTGCTTCTGTGAAAGTCGCCATTTTCTTTAACACTACACCAGCGCCACAATGACCGTGTTTACAAAAGTCTTGCGCATTAAAACAAAACTTCAATATTTTCTCGTTGTTATACAACAAACCTCATTGTTGTGTTTCAGATATCTTTTTAATAGTAAACCTGATACATTGTTAACTCTATGATGATACACTCTGTATATAAATAAAAACAAATACGTCAGTAACCAGATAATTCCTCTGCGCGAGTAACTGAATACAAACGGAAATTCTGCTTCGTGTTCATAACGCAGAAAGACGAGGAGTTAAGCGGATCGTCTTGGTTGAAGATGAGAAATGTACAAATTCTCTTTTGATTGATATGGAGTCGGATCTCTCGCTCGGCAGATCCTTCGGAACGATTCGGAGGATCACCTGCTTTAATTTAGGTAACGGTCGTAGAAAAACAAGGGCTCCTTTAATCATCAGGTATGCAGAGCACATGAATATTCAGGCTCCCCTTTCAACAACTCGGTGGGCTTTTCTCTTCCTCCAGGAGAAGGGGATATTGCCTCTGAAGGTGCATTTGACTGCTCTGCTTTTCTTCCAAATCTCTTCCGAACAAGTCTACTAAGACAACAGCACTTTCATGTTAGTTTTCGAGGATTGGCCGATCTTATTCGTTTCCAAGGCCTGGATTTTATCTAAATCAACTTATTTCGGCAAGTAACTCAGGAATAATGAAAGTGAAGGATAATTCCTGAAACAAAACATGCATCCTTGGCAAAGACAATCCGTTGTCCTTGTAGATTTCTCTCCAATAGTGACAGATGAACGGCCTCTTGGATTATCCTTATTTTCAGCCACGGTATGCTCGATTTATTGAAAGTTCATTGGTAAGTTAAAACGCCACTTTTCAAGTCATAATTACTGACCAATTTTTAAGCAGCATTAGCTTATGAAGTTTTCTTTAGTTCACTTTTTGTATAGATAGGGTAATCGAGACTGGACCTACAGTTTAAAGTTGGTTGATTGGTTGATTAAGTTTATTTTACTTCGGATTTCTGCCACTTATGGACAATCGCAAAGATAAGAATGAGTGATGGTATGATGAAATTGATGAAGGGAGTCACAAAGGGGTTCGAACCCGGTAACCCTGGCATCGTAGCGCGATGTGCTAACCACTCCGCCACGGAGACCGGTAGTTTCAAGTTGCCTTCACAAGGAATCAAACTCGTGAACTCTTGATGACAAAGCGACAGCGTCACCACTCGGCCATCGGGGGAATGGGTAGCATTAACTAATAAAATAGGTGTCAAAATAGGGTTAAATATGTACCATGGTGCAAATATGGAACTTCCAAACAACATCTTTACTTTCAAATTTCCACTCACATTCTAAATCTTTGAATAAAATAAATGTATTCAGGAAACACACAATAAATACAGTAAAGTTCTGATTGAAGCATTCTTAATTTTATAAATATCTACACATTTTAAAATATCATATTTTTTTGCTCATGTTTATGGCAATCAGAACAGCGGAGGGAACGTTAGCCTTTCCCTTGCTTGGGTTTGAATCACAATGAATTTTGTCGAATATTAACAACTGCTCTTCATGGGATGATAGCAAGTTCTATATGTTTTTCTTAAAACTATATCTTCCCTGTTTTGTGCACTTCAATTAATTTTGAGTTTGAAATCTGAGCAAGACTATCTCTTGAATAACAGCCTATATTGATTATTCAACAGTGGTCCGTTGCATAAGAGCAGCCTAAAGCCTTGTCTTACTGGCAACCACCTGCTTATCTATTCTCTCTGCAACTCTTCCAATTACTCCCAACCAGGTAGAGCGTGAAACAGTCTCCCGGGACTCTTCTTGTTATGACGTAAGAATCTGTAACATAAGGCCTTAAGACTTCGCTGTGAAGAAGTGGAAAGGACCGAAGCCAGTTTCAGTTCGGTGGTGAGTTGAGGATGGAACCTCAGATCAGGGTTGTTAAAGGTCCAGGAATTTCAAGTAAATTAAATTCCGGTCCAGGAGAGAAAATCAACAAGCGTAAATGGGTTCTGGAATGTAAAGAACTTTTTTATCTGTAAAGTATTTCAATCGGTCCAGGAATCTTTTTGCAAATCGATTTAAATACGGTCCAGGAACTTTTTTCCGTATCAATTTAAATACGGTACAGGAACTTTTTTCCGGGTCAATTTAAATACGGTACAGGAACTTTTTTCCGTATCAATTTAAATACGGTCCAGGAACTTTTTTCCGGGTCAATTTAAATACGGTACAGGAACTTTTTTCCGGGTCAATTTAAATACGGTACAGGAACTTTTTTCCGTATCAATTTAAATACGGTCCAGGAACTTTTTTCCGGATCAATTTAAATACGGTACAGGAACTTTTTTCCGTATCAATTTAAATACAGTCCAGGAACTTTTTTCCGGGTCAATTTAAATACGGTACAGGAACTTTTTTCCGTATCAATTTAAATACGGTCCAGCGACCTTTTTTCCGTATCAATTTAAATACGGTCCAGGAACTTTTTTCCGTATCAATTTAAATACGGTCTAGGAACTTTTTTCCGGATCAATTTAAATACGGTACAGGAACTTTTTTCCGTATCAATTTAAATACGGTCCAGGAACTTTTTTCCGGATCAATTTAAATACGGTACAGGAACTTATTCCGTATCAATTTAAATACGGTCTAGGAACTTTTTTCCGTATCAATTTAAATACGGTCCAGGAACTTTTTTCCGTATCAATTTAAATACGGTCCAGGAACTTGGAATGAAGCATTGCTAGGCAATATATCGGACACTCAACAAACCTTAAGGAAGAATACCAAAACATAAAAATGGTTTTAGAAAAGAATTGAGTATGCTGAACATAAGTGGCTCGTGTGTGTGGATTTGAAGATGGTGATTTTTTTACTAGGACAGCAAAGTGGGTACACAAAGAATCCCTGTTTCCTATGTTTGTGGGATAGTCGTGCTAGAAAAAAGCATTGGACGATAAAAGTTTGGCCCCCAAGGGAAAATATTAGTGGGAAAAGCTAATATCATTCATGAACCGCTGATAGATAGGGACAAAATCATCCTTCCGCCACTGCATATTAAACTTGGGTTGATAAAACAGTTTGTCAAGGCCTTACATATAAGTGGTGATTGTTTCAAATATATATGCCACACTTTTCCAGGACTAAGTATTGAAAAATTGAAGGCAGGAATCTTTGACGGTCCACCACAAATTCGTACACTCATAAATGATGCTAATTTTACAACTTACATGTCTTACATCGAATCTGAGGCCTGACTGAGCTTTGTGTCCGTCGTCAAAAACTTTTTGGGGAATCACAGAGCAGAAAAGTACCCCGATATAGTTGGAAATATGTTGAAAAATTTTGAGAAATTGGGAGCTAATATGAGTGTGAAAATACATTTTCTACATAGCCACATTGACAGATTCCCTGAGAACGTTGGTGATTTTAGTGAAGAACGGGGAGAAAGGTTCCATCAGGATATAAGGATAATGGAAGAAAGGTACCAGGGACGGTGCGATCGCCACGTGATGGCCGACTACTGTTGGAGCTTACAGAGGGATTGTCCTAAAAAGCAATACAGCAGGAAATCGTATAGAAAACGTTTCACATAGTTTGTTACTTCATTGTGTACATATTTTCTTAATTATTATGATCATAGGCCTATATAAATTTATTTTTATAATAATGATTGTAATCACAAAAAGAAATATTAAATTGTTGTTGGAAGTTCATTTATATGTATGTCTCATGTTTCCGCCATTTTGGTTTAGTTGCATTTATTTCATAAATTAGAGCCAATTCAGGAAATATGTTATTATATCATTATTCAGCAGCATGAAATTGCCCTAAATTAGCTCTCAAACACTGTGCCGCAATTTCACTGTTCCCCAGTGTTATCAATGTGGATTTAAACGTAACAGATCAACTACAGATCAAATTTTTCACATCAGACAGACACTTGAAAAAAAGTGGGAATATAATCAAAATGTCCATTGACTTTAAAAGAGCATATGATTCGGTTAAAATGGATAAATTGTATAATATATTAGTAGAGCTTGGAATACCAAAGAATCTTGTTAATACGATAAAAGTATGCATTAATGAAACAGAAAGGAAAATCCGTGTGGGTATTAATGTCTCACAAATTTACAATTCATGATGGGTTAAAGGAAGATGCATTATCTCCATTTCACTTTAATTTTGCCTTAGAATATGGTGTTAGGAAGGTAAAATAAACTAATAAAGGACTAAAATTAAACGGCGTGACTCGCTTGTTAGCATATGCAGATGATGTAGACTTATTAGGGGATGATGTAAATACAATGAAGAATAATGCTAAAATATTTTCAAAAGCAGCTAAAGAGATAGGTTTGGAAGTTTGCAAAGAAAAAAACTAAATATATGCTTACAGGCCGAAACCAAGTGTTAGGTAATAATCAAAATCTAATTAATGATGATAACTCGTTTTCAAGAATCAGTTTCGAAATTCAAGTACCTAGTAGTAATACTAACAAATGAAAATGATATTAAAGAGGAAATAAAAAGCAGACTAAATTCAGGAAATGCGTGTTACTTTTCTGTTCATAATCTTTTATCTTCTCGTATAATACCTAAAAAACAAAGTTAAAATGTACAATTCAGTAATATTACCTATAGTATTATATGGCTGCGAAACTTGGTCCCTTACATTAAAAGAGGAAAATAAATTAAGAGTATTTGAAATTAAATCCTTAGGAAAATATTTGGACCTAAAAGGTATGAGGTGACAGGTGAGTGGAGAAGGTTACACAATTTAGAACTGTGGGGGAACAAGGACAATATATTTTCTCTTGCTAGACAAGACTTAGGATTAAGATGCCATACTGCGGGTGCAAAAGTGTCAAAAAGTTGGGGCGGGGGCAAGTGCAATTACAGCTACATCATTCTTGTTACTAATGCATTATACTGGTTAAAATGCTATAAGAACGTTTCTTTTATATTTAGTTTTCTTGTGAAACTAAAATATATTTCTGAGTCTTCAGCTGGGTATTCGTTCACACTTTTGAACTTATATTCGATTGCGTTCGCTCAGTTTTCTAATTTTCTCCTTACCATTGAGCTTTCAAGTGTTGAAAATATGAATCACCATCCTAAAGGGTAAAAAGTCTTTAATCCGCCTGCGACCATCACGGAATATTCATTTGCATTCCATTAATGTGCTTTCGGATTGTTCTCTGTTACCTGTAAAGGCTTCGAGGATTGGCCGATCTTATTCGTTTCCAAGGCCTGGATTTTATCTAAATCAACTTATTTCGGCAAGTAACTCAGGAATAATGAAAGTGAAGGATAATTCCTGAAACAAAACATGCATCCTTGGCAAAGACAATCCGTTGTCCTTGTAGATTTCTCTCCAATAGTGACAGATGAACGGCCTCTTGGATTATCCTTATTTTCAGCCACGGTATGCTCGATTTATTGAAAGTTCATTGGTAAGTTAAAACGCCACTTTTCAAGTCATAATTACTGACCAATTTTTAAGCAGCATTAGCTTATGAAGTTTTCTTTAGTTCACTTTTTGTATAGATAGGGTAATCGAGACTGGACCTACAGTTTAAAGTTGGTTGATTGGTTGATTAAGTTTATTTTACTTCGGATTTCTGCCACTTATGGACAATCGCAAAGATAAGAATGAGTGATGGTATGATGAAATTGATGAAGGGAGTCACAAAGGGGTTCGAACCCGGTAACCCTGGCATCGTAGCGCGATGTGCTAACCACTCCGCCACGGAGACCGGTAGTTTCAAGTTGCCTTCACAAGGAATCAAACTCGTGAACTCTTGATGACAAAGCGACAGCGTCACCACTCGGCCATCGGGGGAATGGGTAGCATTAACTAATAAAATAGGTGTCAAAATAGGGTTAAATATGTACCATGGTGCAAATATGGAACTTCCAAACAACATCTTTACTTTCAAATTTCCACTCACATTCTAAATCTTTGAATAAAATAAATGTATTCAGGAAACACACAATAAATACAGTAAAGTTCTGATTGAAGCATTCTTAATTTTATAAATATCTACACATTTTAAAATATCATATTTTTTTGCTCATGTTTATGGCAATCAGAACAGCGGAGGGAACGTTAGCCTTTCCCTTGCTTGGGTTTGAATCACAATGAATTTTGTCGAATATTAACAACTGCTCTTCATGGGATGATAGCAAGTTCTATATGTTTTTCTTAAAACTATATCTTCCCTGTTTTGTGCACTTCAATTAATTTTGAGTTTGAAATCTGAGCAAGACTATCTCTTGAATAACAGCCTATATTGATTATTCAACAGTGGTCCGTTGCATAAGAGCAGCCTAAAGCCTTGTCTTACTGGCAACCACCTGCTTATCTATTCTCTCTGCAACTCTTCCAATTACTCCCAACCAGGTAGAGCGTGAAACAGTCTCCCGGGACTCTTCTTGTTATGACGTAAGAATCTGTAACATAAGGCCTTAAGACTTCGCTGTGAAGAAGTGGAAAGGACCGAAGCCAGTTTCAGTTCGGTGGTGAGTTGAGGATGGAACCTCAGATCAGGGTTGTTAAAGGTCCAGGAATTTCAAGTAAATTAAATTCCGGTCCAGGAGAGAAAATCAACAAGCGTAAATGGGTTCTGGAATGTAAAGAACTTTTTTATCTGTAAAGTATTTCAATCGGTCCAGGAATCTTTTTGCAAATCGATTTAAATACGGTCCAGGAACTTTTTTCCGTATCAATTTAAATACGGTACAGGAACTTTTTTCCGGGTCAATTTAAATACGGTACAGGAACTTTTTTCCGTATCAATTTAAATACGGTCCAGGAACTTTTTTCCGGGTCAATTTAAATACGGTACAGGAACTTTTTTCCGGGTCAATTTAAATACGGTACAGGAACTTTTTTCCGTATCAATTTAAATACGGTCCAGGAACTTTTTTCCGGATCAATTTAAATACGGTACAGGAACTTTTTTCCGTATCAATTTAAATACAGTCCAGGAACTTTTTTCCGGGTCAATTTAAATACGGTACAGGAACTTTTTTCCGTATCAATTTAAATACGGTCCAGCGACCTTTTTTCCGTATCAATTTAAATACGGTCCAGGAACTTTTTTCCGTATCAATTTAAATACGGTCTAGGAACTTTTTTCCGGATCAATTTAAATACGGTACAGGAACTTTTTTCCGTATCAATTTAAATACGGTCCAGGAACTTTTTTCCGGATCAATTTAAATACGGTACAGGAACTTATTCCGTATCAATTTAAATACGGTCTAGGAACTTTTTTCCGTATCAATTTAAATACGGTCCAGGAACTTTTTTCCGTATCAATTTAAATACGGTCCAGGAACTTTTTTCCGTATCAATTTAAATACGGTCCAGGAACTTTTTTCCGTATCAATTTAAATACGGTACAGGAACTTTTTTCCGTATCAATTTAAATACGGTCTAGGAACTTTTTTCCGGATCAATTTAAATACGGTCCAGGAACTTTTTTCCGGATCAATTTAAATACGGTACAGGAACTTTTTTCCGTATCAATTTAAATACAGTCTAGGAACTTTTTTCCTTATCAATTTAAATACGGTCCAGGAACTTTTTTCCGTATCAATTTAAATACGGTCTAGGAACTTTTTTCCGTATCAATTTAAATACGGTCCAGGAACTTTTTTCCGTATCAATTTAAATACGGTACAGGAACTTTTTTCCGTATCAATTTAAATACGGTCCAGGAACTTTTTCCGGATCAATTTAAATACGGTACAGGAACCTTTTTTAATTCAACAATAGGCAACTTGGACCTAATTTAAATTGTGCGAGAAAGAAAGGTTCCGGTCCTGTTGCGAAACCCAATATAATTTATGGATTCCTTTATCTTTAACAACGCTGCCTCAGTTTACACTGCCAGCCTTTTTGTTTTCAATTCAAGATTGAACTTTCCTTCAACCTTAATTCAGTCCTGAATCAATGCATAGAAATCACTCTTAAAATTGACAAGGGACATCCAGAATTTTCACCGAGTAGAATTAGCACAATTAATAGATTTAGTGGATAGCACCCATTAGCTAGGAAATTAGTAGGTAGGAAATTCGTTAGCGGGCAAGGGGCCTCATTCTTGAAGACGCTACGCAGCCCTCGACGTCAAAAGCGAATTTCCTCTGGCAGATGGGACAGTCTCCAACAGAAGCGGAAGTGGCACACAAACCGGAAATAAGAGCAGAGTCCTCTTGCGGAGATTCGCTTCCTTCGACGTTCAGATGTTGCATTTTGACCTTAAGGAATCGCCGGGTGGTTAGAGAAAGCAATTACCCTTCCGTCGGTGTTGGTCAACAGATCCTCCCCCCTTTCTCCCCTTGCCGCGACGGGGATCAAACGAAGGACGGCCCCAGGCCATGATCATGGTTTCCCTCATCATCGCCGCCACTTTGGACCTCAACAGGGGTGCGGTTCATTTCTGCGCAGGCAGATTAAAAAGGCGAGCGACAAGGAAGTTCCAAAGGGATTTGGACCCTCCCGAAAGACTTGGCAATGACAAATATACATGTTTAGCATTTGTTGCATAACCAATGGTTATTTGATTCCATCGAACTTACTGGAAGGTAAGAATTAGATTTAGAATGACAGCACCAAAGAATATTTATGCACACTATTACTTATGACAATATGCATAAAATATTAATCAGAAACTTTACTTTTCATCAGATGTATCTAACTCCTTTTTTGTTATTCAATAAATATTCAATTCTTTATCTATTTGACCAATTATAATAGAATACAGTAAGAAGTTAACAGCACGTGTAGAAGTAAAAAGAAAGAGATTACTTGAAAAGCAAAATTAATGAAATTGAAAAAAACAGCGAAAATAAAAATATCAGAGATTTATATAAAGGTGTAAATGAATCTAGAAAGGGATGGCAACCTGAAGTAAACTTGATAAATAAAAAAAACGGTGAATGTTTGGCTGATCCAAGCAATGTTTTATATAGATAGAAGAACTACTTTAATTACTTTTTAAATGTTCATCTAGGAGATAAATCAGAAGTAAATGAAATACACACAGCAGAACCTTTAATTCCAGAACCTAACTTGACTGAAGTCAAAGATGCTATTAAAAGGCTAAAGAATAACAAAGCACCTGGCATTGATTTAATATCAGTTGAGTTAATTAAACATGGTGGGATTTCGTTAATATGTCAAATTCATAAATTAATTTGTTTAATATGGAATAAAGAAGAAATCCATCAACAGTGGAAAGAATCAATCCATAATTGTTCCCGTGTTTAAAAAAGGTGATAAAATTAACTGCAATAATTACCGTGAAATTTCTCTACTCTCAACAACATATAAAATATTATCTAACATTCTTTTAACAAGACTAACCCCATATGCTAATGAAATTGTAGGTGATTATCAATGTGGATTTAAACGTAACAGATCAACTACAGATCAAATTTTTCACATCAGACAGACACTTGAAAAAAAGTGGGAATATAATCAAAATGTCCATTGACTTTAAAAGAGCATATGATTCGGTTAAAATGGATAAATTGTATAATATATTAGTAGAGCTTGGAATACCAAAGAATCTTGTTAATACGATAAAAGTATGCATTAATGAAACAGAAAGGAAAATCCGTGTGGGTATTAATGTCTCACAAATTTACAATTCATGATGGGTTAAAGGAAGATGCATTATCTCCATTTCACTTTAATTTTGCCTTAGAATATGGTGTTAGGAAGGTAAAATAAACTAATAAAGGACTAAAATTAAACGGCGTGACTCGCTTGTTAGCATATGCAGATGATGTAGACTTATTAGGGGATGATGTAAATACAATGAAGAATAATGCTAAAATATTTTCAAAAGCAGCTAAAGAGATAGGTTTGGAAGTTTGCAAAGAAAAAAACTAAATATATGCTTACAGGCCGAAACCAAGTGTTAGGTAATAATCAAAATCTAATTAATGATGATAACTCGTTTTCAAGAATCAGTTTCGAAATTCAAGTACCTAGTAGTAATACTAACAAATGAAAATGATATTAAAGAGGAAATAAAAAGCAGACTAAATTCAGGAAATGCGTGTTACTTTTCTGTTCATAATCTTTTATCTTCTCGTATAATACCTAAAAAACAAAGTTAAAATGTACAATTCAGTAATATTACCTATAGTATTATATGGCTGCGAAACTTGGTCCCTTACATTAAAAGAGGAAAATAAATTAAGAGTATTTGAAATTAAATCCTTAGGAAAATATTTGGACCTAAAAGGTATGAGGTGACAGGTGAGTGGAGAAGGTTACACAATTTAGAACTGTGGGGGAACAAGGACAATATATTTTCTCTTGCTAGACAAGACTTAGGATTAAGATGCCATACTGCGGGTGCAAAAGTGTCAAAAAGTTGGGGCGGGGGCAAGTGCAATTACAGCTACATCATTCTTGTTACTAATGCATTATACTGGTTAAAATGCTATAAGAACGTTTCTTTTATATTTAGTTTTCTTGTGAAACTAAAATATATTTCTGAGTCTTCAGCTGGGTATTCGTTCACACTTTTGAACTTATATTCGATTGCGTTCGCTCAGTTTTCTAATTTTCTCCTTACCATTGAGCTTTCAAGTGTTGAAAATATGAATCACCATCCTAAAGGGTAAAAAGTCTTTAATCCGCCTGCGACCATCACGGAATATTCATTTGCATTCCATTAATGTGCTTTCGGATTGTTCTCTGTTACCTGTAAAGGCTTTGTGTCTCCCCCCCCTTTCCCCGCACTTGTTTATCTGCTCGTCTCTGTCCAAGTCGATTGCAGCTGGTTTCGCGTTTGTGCCATTCCATTCCGACCGGGGAAACAAAGGGATGGCTGATCGCCGAGATGCAGCGAACAGGGGAGGAAACTTGTGTTGTCGCAAACAATGGTTGCCGTACAACCACCCGATCATGATATCATTGGCGCTAAGCAATGCTTCAAGTGAGAGACAAAAACTGGCGGACCATGTTCTCCTGCATGAAATAGCCAACGGGAACATCAGGAAAATCCCCTCTTACCATGTGAATCATTCAACTTTTTACTTGTCATTATCCCCCATCCAAAGTTCCCTGTTCCACAGACTACCCAGCGAATACAACAATTTAGAAAACCGAACAGACATTTTAGAAGGCTGTTGTCTAAAAATATGAAGCCACTTTATCGTGTGTAATTTTAGTTTACGTTGTTATCTTTTATTGTTACTTTCTATTATTACTAAACTGTAATGTAAAATGGCTAATGCTGTATTGTAATCATCTGTTAAATAAATAAATAAATATCACTATCGCCACGAAGCCAGGGTCCCGGGTTCGAATCCCAGCGTGGACATTTTTTGTGAGTTTCCCTTCATCAATTTCATCATATTGTCACCCATTCTCATTTTCGGGATTAACCAAAAGTGGCAGAAAACAGAAGTTAAAGAAACCAAATCAATAAATCAAATCAAAATCACCCCAGCCAGGAAAATTTAAGTACATCATCCCATATCGTTGTCATCATGTTAAACAAAAAAATGCCAATTATAAGCAAAGAGATATGGGAGATGCATCAAAAACAGAAAAAAACAACGATTTTGATTAAAACTAAAACACACACACACCCACGATACCGAGGTTGCATATGCGCCTTCGCCTCGTTAGCCTTCACGAATGCATCTCACTGGGTGAACTCCAGACTAGTCCTCAAGGCATTCAACTGCTATGAAGATATAAGTTCGAAAGACGTAGATTCACGACAGTTAGTTTGATTAAAGCATTGATGTTTGTCCCCCTGTGGTCCCTCACTTCTGCTAAATCATGCATTACCTTGAAATGTTTATATATTATCAAACCGTAGGTCTATTGATACTCTAACAGTACTCCGAATTGCGTTTCTTGTACTCTGAATATGTGGTCCAAGTAAAGATTTAAAAACTGAAAAATATCGACAGGATTTGGAGCGCTTGCAAAATAGGAACCATCCCTTTTGAGACCAAAATCTTGTACTGTCTCTTTCCCAGGCTTTTATTCTTTTTCTCGATCTGTCTTCATTCTTTCTCAGCATGTGTTGTCCTGTTTCTTTATCTTCTCTTCCTTTTCCGTCCCTTTTTCCTTGTATCTGTCTGTAGTCTATTCTCTCTCTTCGATGTCCCTCCTTCTCTGTCCCCCGTCTCATCTACCCTAGGTATATATCTTTCTCTTTTCCTCTGCCTTTCACTGCCATTATTTTCTTCTTCTTTCTTTCTCTCTCTGTCTTTTTATTTACAGTGCTGTGCACAGGATTTTCAAGGGGGGGGGTAACTATACACTTTCTTAGTAATCAGTCCTCATTTTACAACCTTTCCTGCCTTTGTCGTTCTTTTCTTTTAGGAATACTGGGCCAAGGGGGACGTTATGACATCCATCGACCCCCACGCTACTGGCCATAAATACCGCTTGACCGAGAAAAACCCTCTGACGCTGTCGTCAAATTATCAACTATTCATATAAACGAAGGCGAGGTGCAATCGGCTGCTTGAAACATAATCCTGCCCCTGCGTTGCCAAAATATGCAGCGTTTTTCAACACCCCACTGTCACTTTTATGCACCTCCGAGTTTGAGTCCTAGATTGATTTAGTTTATTTAACGTCTCATTTCTTCCACTCTCGGCTAATCGCGACAATGTGGTCGAATGGTGATCACATGAAATGGACGAAGGGGAAATCACGTAAGGACGACATACACAAATCACACAGAGAATTATATCGGCTGTGAATCCGGGGAAAATATACTTACGTCAACACGGGCACAAGATAAGGGGAAGCGAGGCGAGAAAACAAACGACTGTGCACTTTAGATCCGGGGTTTGTCGGTGTTTTTGTCGTCTTGGTTGAGCTGCAGAAAATGGAACTATTGGCCGATCCATATTATACCGCGTTTGTTACAACCTGTCCCGGTTCCCGCGCTAGCTGATCGCTGGCTTTTCTCCGTGCTGGGGAAAGTCAAAGCCAGGCAGCCAATTAAAATACGCAACGTCGCAACAGCGCCTACGTAAGCGCCTCTCTTCTGGCTTCCATTCGGTCCTCGCTGCCCAGCAGACGATTTTTTCCTCGTTTCTCATTGGCACCGAAACTGTCGAGCCATCGTTAGCGGGAAAAAGAACAAATTCTAACAAACGCGGTATAGACATAGGCGTGCGGAGAATAATTTACATGGTAACCATTAAGGGAAGTCAATTACCTATCTGTGCAATGTTAGGCTAATTATCGAAACTTCACGTTCATATTTCACAGAAACTATTAGGTAGCCTATATGAATATGAAATTTTAGCATTACAGTCTCCGAGTATTCGGTATCGCTTTAGGTCCTCTGCAAGATAAATCGTCAAAAAGAACGTGTAAGAATTACTGTTAACATCACTTTGTAAATTTCATAGAGCTTCTGCATAAATCTGTTTCCATTTCTTTCACTTGTGCGTGCGGTTTCGATTGCTACTAGAATGTTCTTGTTATTTTATAAATGTAAATAAACAGAAGCGTTGCGAGTTGAAGAAGGTTGCAGTAGCAATCGAGGCTGACTCGGGAGAGGAAAAAATGCGGACCGATTTGTGGAGCAGCTCTGTGCGATTTATAAAGTGAAAACATCTTCTTTACTACGTGACTACTGATTTAGTGTTTAGGGGGTAGAGAGGGAAAGAGAGGGAAAGAGAGGGGGGAGGCATCTCAAATGAAACGAAATTCCTTGCATTTTTTAAGCACGGATATTATTTTCGTTATTTTAATGGTAGTTTATACATGTTTTTTACTTTTTGGGATAAGCTTACCCCTGGCAGCCCCGCCAGCCCCCTCCCGTTCGCACGCCTATGATATGAGATTCTGAAGTCGTTGAGAACCCAAGGCAATTCACATTTCAGCGTGGCTCTTGGGTAAGTTCGATTGCATTGCTGAAACTTCTAAGCACATTCTTTATGCCTTTGTGATTGTGACTTCCTCCGAGAATTAAACAAGCGCAAAGTCCCCCGTCGCATGAAGCACGAGTTCCACATCTGTTCGTTCCTCAAGGACAACTTCCATTAACTTTGTGTGTTGTTTTCGCCGACAAACAAAGTCTCCGAATACTTGCCTGCGTTGAAGTGTTATGCTGTGGCAACGGTAAATACGGAGGAGAATATCTTTGCTATTTCGTTAGAGTAACTGAAGGAAGGAGGAGCCGCGGCAGCGCAGTTGCCAGAGTATCTGAAGACATGGGTTCGAATCCCGGGATCTGGACTAGGAATTTTCTCCCGTTTATGCGAGGCTCCGAGACCAACACAGTCTCGTATCATTGGGTACCTGGGGGCAACCCTGGGGGTTAAAGGCGGCTGGGCGTGATGCTGATCACATCATCCCAACTATGGATCAAGAATATGGGGAGCTCTACCTCCGCATCACCCCATATGCCTTCATGGCACGTGTGCACACGTACGGAGGTACCTTTACCTAACTGAAGGAAGTGCCATTTTGTGATGGTTGCATGTGTCCAGAGGTGTTAGGGGGATGCTTCTCCCCTGTCCTTTGCTAACGACGCAATTAAGCACTAGTTTTGAAAATATTTCATGGATAATAAGAAAAGAGCCTGGACAAAACATTTATTCTCAGAGGAGGAGATATTTTCTTTCCTCGGCGGAGAGGGCCTCCACAATGGTGTAAGGGTCCATTTGTTGCCTTGAAATTAAGGTGTTCCGAGGTTCGATAGCCGGTGGGAGAACATAGTGGTTCGGATCCCAGCCCCGGTTACTCTATCTGTGCATAAAGCGAACTTAAAACAAAGGCTCACTTACTCGGTTGGGTACAAATTTAGAAATCTTCAACGTTTGAATGAAAATCTAGAGGGATTCGGGGGGTGATTCCCTGCTCGCCTTTAAATTCTACCTTCTTTTTTTTCTTTTGCACAGGAAAACAAGAGACCATATCTAAATCAATTAGAAACCTTATTGGGTTCGTAATGATGAAGGGCGCCGAGGGCTCTTACCCCCATGAGGTATCTGGAATAGCCCGTTTGGGGATCAACATGGAGAAAAGGCAGTGGGTGGGGGGATGCCTATGTCCTAGTGGGGGATGTTTTGAGAATTTTCTGAACTGGGGAGATAGCCACACGTTCCCACACTTTGACCACTGCTGCCCCCTTACGAAACTCCTGCGGGCGGCCATGATAATGATAATCGCATTACAACGAATGAAATCGGGCTATACTCTATCCTCGTAATCTCTGGAACAAGGCCGCGCGCGGGGGGGATCGAGTAGGCAGAGTGAAGAGCTGCAACCGAATTGCGCACACTTTAGATCCAGAATTACACACAAATCTCACTGACCTATTTTGCGCACAGATTTGATCCAACTTTGCCACTTTGATAGCTTTAAAGTCTGTGCTCAAAACTGTTTTTTTTTCTTTAGACAAGAAGAGACTCAGAAATTAGAAATAAAATAGTAAATCTCTTAAGGATTAAATAAAAAATACGCGTATAATTTGACACTAACACTAACGTCTTCTCCAAACACTCTTGTGTTCAGAGTCTATGGGCAGAACAGTTACACAACCCTGAGGACAGAGGCAGAACCAGTCTCTGAAACGTAGGTAGAAATGCAAAATAAAAACAGTGGTCAAAAGTACAACAATTCAACATGAAACAATCACCACTGGTCATCAACAAAGAAAAGATTCTTCACCGTACCACACACCTTGGATGTGAAACCTTGAACTGCAGTGTCTCGGTATCTTGTCTTCTGAATTGCTGTAAACTGTTTATGGTTGCAAAAAGACAGATTTCTTTTCGTTTTAGCAGAACTAAACAATTTGATTAGAAGAGTTTTCATTCTTTTGAGAAAAAACATGACAATTCCTGAATTTCCGAGGTAATATTGTTGCAATGAAGGAAAGAATGACTGTTGTTGTGCAGTATTTGTGATGATTTGGTGGCAGCCAGCCTGTGTTCCGGCTCTTGTCCTTAAAGGGCATATTGCTTTCATCTTGTGAGGTTCATGGCATGTGTGTTACAATGGGTCAGAAACATGAATGGTTAAATGAAAAATTAAAATCATTAATCTGTGAGAAAGGGAATCTTGTTTGATACATGACTGTACAGTTTTCTGTTGGAAAAATGCAAATCAGTGACATTTTAAGAAAACACTTGCCAATCAAAACTTTGCTGGTAAATGTTCTTTTTCCAATGCACCTGGAAAAAAATTTGATAATTTAACTTTTGAATGTTTTTTTCTTCTCTTTGGTCCCTGTAGAAAAAAATCAGATTATATAATATGATCTCTTCAAACAAAATAAAAGAAACATTTTGTAAAATTGTAGCTGCATCAAGAGAAATATGTAAAATTTGATTGCATAATAAATTCTGTTAATTAAACTCGGAAGGAGTTCAAAACTTTTACGTTCATAAAATTAAAGTACTTAGCCATTTCATGGGTTGCACAAATAGAATTTATGTAGCATGTTAAACTTTTTCCGAATATCCATTACTTCTCATTGGACATTTTTACGTTCTCCTTCAGTGTCCCTAGAAGTTTAACTGATTGGTGCTTTGACACATTTACTGTATTTTATTTACTGCGAATTTCCTTAATATAATTAATGTACTTTGATCAATTAAATTGCAGGCAACAAGAGGAAGGAATAAATTACATTATTTAAAGTGTGCACAATAAGATAAATATTTCATGAATTCTCTTCAAGGGTTTCTTTCTATCGTTTATGCATCTTTTTCTTTGCAGAAAAAATCATTACATTAAAATGCCCTTGCCACTAATCTTATAGAAAGAAGGGAGAAAAAGGTAGACAGTGTTTCCTTGCACTTTCAAGTGATGTACCTCTTGGACCCAGGGCGAGCCTCAGCTACTGGGCGGGTCGCAGGTGGCGGATAGCGAATGGCCCCCAGATATGGGGGTTAGCTGCGAATAAGGGGAAACCCGAATAAGCAGTCCCGGACCGAGGCAAACTGCTGCCTTGCAGTGAGAGGGAGAAACCTCAAAGGCTAAGGGAAGAAACCCTAAAAGAAAATCTAGCAGGCCGAGGGCTATAAGGGAGGCAGCCCCTCCCACAAGGCTTTGGAACTAGGGCTGTCCGAGATGAAATTATTAAATGAAACTACAGAGGAGAAACCGGACTGATTAAACTGTTGACGACCAAGAGAGGGAAAAGGATAATGAGAGTGGCAACCTGGAATGTACGTGGACTTGCTGGAAAGGAGTTTGAATTAATGACGGAAATGGTGAGAGCAAAGTTGAATATATTGGCGGTGACAGAGACCAAGAAAAAAGGAAATGGATATGAACAAATAATAGAACCAAATAGTGGTGAAAGTTTCGTAATGTTTCATTCAGGAGTAGGCAAAGAACAGAGAGCAAAAGGAGGAGTGGCTATAGTAATCTCCGAGGCCTACAGACATTATGTTAAATGCTGGAAATTCATCAATGAAAGAATAATCTTGGTAACTTTAACCTTTAACAGTAACATAAATGAAGATACTACTTTTATTGCTATATATGCACCAAATGAAGATGATATAGCAGAAGAGAAAGATAGATTTTACGAAGAGCTGCAGAGGACAGTGGATGACACCATGGGAGCTGTCTTTGTATTAGGTGACTTTAATGGTAGAGTTGGAAACAACATAGAAGAAATGGAAGGGCTGCTAGGGAAATACGGCGAGACGCACCAGAATAATAATGGGAGAAGATTACTGGATATGTGCGCAGGAAATGATTTTGTAATTACGAACACAATGTTCCCACATAAAGAAACACACAGATATACAAGAGAAGTCCCCAGCCGAAAGGAAAAATCTATTATTGACTACATATTGACACAGAGGAAACAGTGGAGATTTATCTTAGATGCAAGAGCATATAGAGGTTACGAGATTGGAAGTGACCACTACTTAGTAATTATGCAGTTACATGTTAATATCAAGACCAAGGACCCTGGTGATAACAAAAGGAAACCTAAAGAAAGAATAAAGGTATATAAATTGAACGAAGAGGCAAGACAAAAAGATTATGAAGAGGCTGTGAAACAAAGGGTGGAAACATTGGAATGGCCCACTATGAGAGAAGATAAACTGGAAGAAATATGGAGTTTATATAAAGAAGCAATCTTAGGAGCGGCGGCCGAAATCTGCGGAAAGTCCAGCGGAAAGCAACAACAGAGAAGAACAGCATGGTGGACGGAAGAGATAAAAGAAATGGTAAAGGAAAAGAAACAACGGTGGAAAAAATACCTACTCACAAAACATTTAAGTGACTATGAAGCTTATAAACATCAAAGATTAGTAGTGAAGAATATAGTGAAAGATGCAAAACAACAGTCATGGGAAAAATTTGGAGAAGCAATGGAAGGAAACCTACAAAATAACCAAAAGCTATTCTACAAAGTATTAAAATCGATGCGAACAGAGAAGCAATGTCCTCTTAAATTCATAAAAGACACAAGGGGTAACCTCCTCCGAAGTGAAAATGACATTATGGAGAGGTGGAAAGAATATTTCCAAGAATTGCTTGGAGGAAATATGGAAATTGGAGAAAAGGAGAAAGATCAGACTGAGGAAGAAAAACAGCAACACCAAGAGGAGGGAGAAACTGAAGAAGAAATAACTATGGAGGAGCTAAAAAGAGCACTAAAGAAAATGAAACTAGGCAAAGCTGCAGGACATGACCAGATAGCACCTGAGATGCTTAAATTCATGGGCAAAAGTGGTCAAGACATACTACTTAAGATTATTAATCTCATTTGGAAAGCAAAGAAGATACCAGCTGAATCGGAGTGTAGTGTCATTGTGCCAATATTCAAAAAAGGAGACAATAGAGACTGCAAAAACCATCGTGGGATATCGTTATTGTGTGTGCCAGGGAAAGTATATGCGAGGATACTAGAAGATAGAATAAGGCAAGTGGTAGAGCCACAACCAGATGAGGCACAGTGCGGATTCCGACCAGGAAGAAGCACACAAGACCTCATATTTACCATCAGACAGATCAGTGAAAAACTGATGAGATATGGAAAAGAGGCACATATGGCTTTCATAGATCTAGAGAAAGCCTTCGACAACATTCCGAGGGATGAAATATGGAAAATACTAAAACAAGGAAATGTTAGCAATCAATTAATTACAGCAACGCAGAGTCTGTATAAGAAATGTAGCAATTATGTCCGCACCTGCAATGCAGAGTCTCGAGAGTTTGAGACTATAGTAGGACTTAAACAAGGATGTATCCTTAGCCCACTCCTCTTTATTACCTTAATGGATGATGTTATTAAATCATGCAATGGGAAGGTACAGAAATTCAAGCTGGGGTATAGGTTTTTAAAACCAATATATATAAACCATTGTGCCTTCGCCGATGACATACTAATATTGGGAGATTCTGAAAGAAATTTACAAAAGAACGTGAGAATTTGGGAAAAAGAGTTAAAAAAGAGGGGCATAAAGATAAATGATAAAAAGACTCAGACCATGATGATGGCACGACAGCCAAATATACATCAGATTGCTTTGAATAATGGAACAACATTAGAACAGACTACAGATTTTAAATACCTCGGGGTTGTAGTGCAACAAGATGGCAGAATAGATGGTGAAATTATAGCTCGATCCCAAGCCTCAGGGAGACACTTTAATGCGCTAAAGAGAAATTTCCTAAATAATCCATTAGTGACCAAAACTACGAAAATCTGTGTGTATAAAGTGATATATTTACCTACATTACTTTATGGTAGTGAAACCTGGACATTGACAAATAAATATAGGAGTAAAATACAGGCTTCAGAAATGAGATTTCTCCGTAAAACAGAAGGGAAAACAAGAAGAGACAAAATTAGGAATCAGACCATCAGAGCTAGCCTGGGCGTATCACCAGTGCTCGAGAGAATCGAACAGAACCAGTTACGATGGTTTGGGCACATACAAAGAATGGAAGACTCCAGAATAGCTAAACAAGCCTTGAATGCAAAGATGCAAGGAGCAAGACCACGCGGGAAACCCAGAAGAACATGGGAAGAAGATGTGAAGGCAGCTATAGAGGCTAGAGGAGGAGAGTGGAGGAGAGCAAAGGAGCTGACCCGAGACAGAATCCGATGGAAGACCCTCTGGGAAACCTCAACACCGCAAGGTAGAAGAGGATCGACTAAGTAGTAGTAAGTAGTAAATCTTTTAAGGATTAAATAAAAAATACGCGTATAATTTGACCAGTAAATGTGGCAAGTCAAGATACAATTTTCATACCAATTTACATAATACAGTAAGTCACTATTGATGTTTTCAAGATACAATTTTCATACCAATTTAATCAAACTCAAAAGTTAGGTTAGGTTAATGACTGCGCAACAAACACTTCTGTCAATCGAAGCTCGTGACCTTCGGTATAAATACGGAGATACACCGACCATTACGGCCGCGGTGGCTCAGTCGGTAACGCGTCTGACTACCATGCTAAAGGTCCCGGGTTCGATCCCAGGCCGGTTCAAATCCGGGAACTTTTCTAACGATGGAAGCGGCCCCGGCGCCCACCCAGCGTCGAATAACATGGGTACCTGGGGGAAACCCTGGGGGGTAAAGGCGGTCAGGGGCGTGATGCTGATCACATCACCCCCACTCACGACCGGATCAAGAAAGTGTGGGGCGTTACCCCCACACCCCCTATACGCCTTCATGGCGTGGTGCAATGCACAGGGGAACACTTTTTTACCGACCATTACATTCTAGTCCCCCAATCAGGTTCGTCCTCTATGCCTATCTAATGCTACCCTTCCAGCAAAAACACGCGTAAGTCCACACACAAACAAACACAACAGAAGTGAGAACGGCTTTAGAACATTTCACATCTGACAACATCGCCTCATTTTTTGTGCGCAATCCTGTACATTGTGGCAGCTTGTCAACGGCTTCTCAGATACCACTGATAAAACCGGAAAAGTGTGCGCAATCCGGCTGTAGCCGAGTGAAGCCGCTGCTGGAAAGGTTGGTAACTGCAATCGCTTCCCTCTTCCACGCAATCCCGTTCTCTCTCACGTGTTCGCTGGTGGACCCATCTCGCGTCACGACTTGCGCAGAGACTTCTTTTCGTTCGGTCGCTCCAGAAATACCCGGGACAGAGTATAGGTAAGATTGTACCTCGTGTTCTGTGAATGCTAACACACCGACTCTGGAAAGGAGGAAGGAAAGATAGGGAGAGGAGGGGAAGGAAACAAGGAAGAGCGACAGGGAAGGCAAAAGAGTGCCATGTAATCCCTGCAAGGTCTCTGTCAAAAAGTGGGGATGGAACAGACGCTGTGAAAGTCTATTAACAAGAAACTGCAGCGGAATTAATAAGGGACTTGAGATCGATCGTTGTGTCGGTAAAGTTTTCCTCACAGGATGTTACAGTTCTGAGAGTTGCCAGCGTGGAGAGTAGCAACTATTGACGGCACTAAATCGTTGGTAACACCATTAAGCTTAGTTTCAATGATAACTAGAAACTCAAGGCAGAACTTTATTTTATTCTAAAACAAACTAAACGTACGTAACGTTTCAACCTTCCAGCAAGGTCTTCTTCAGACTCTGTACCTCTGGAGGACAGAATTAAGAAAATATGCACGAAAGAATGTCAAAAAGAAGGCATAAATAGCCAATGGAAACAGCTGGAAAAGAATGCCTACAAGAAGGAGGATAGACTGGACATAAACAGAAGAAGGAAGAAAAGTGGCAGGGGAGAAGAGGAAGAGAAAGGAAAAGAGAGGTGGTTTGGCATAAGGAGTATGGGGAAGACCACAGAAAAGATATACAAAGTGCTTAGAAAAGCAGGCATTAAAACTTACAGGAAGGGAGGGAGAAGCATCTTAAGAATAGCGAAAAATGCAAACAAGAAAATGAAAAACAGAGAAGAAGAAGAGGGGATTATTTACGAAGTGAAATGTAGAGAATGTCAGAGTGTGTACATAGGAGAAACGAAAAAGAGACTGAAAGAACATAGGGATGATGTTCGACTTCAGAGAAAGAGAAATGCGATATGTAAGCACACGAAAGAAAACAGGACATGACATAGAGTGGGATGAGGCTAAGCAGATAGGAAGGGAGTAGAGAATGCTAGTGAGAAAATGGAAGGATGCCAAGGAAATAGAGAAGAAAGGTGAAGAAGACACAATGAACTGGAATGGGGGACTGACGATAAACAAAGAATGGAAGAAGGTGTTAGAAAGAGTGGAAAGGACAAGAGCGAAGGAGGAGAGAAGAAGGAAGAGAGAAGAAGGAAGAGGAATGAAGGAAGAAAGGATAAGGAAAACGAGCGTGAGACAAGGAGTCCAACCACGTTCCAGATGAAAGGAAATATTTATCTAAATCGCCTGTCAGGTGAAACAACAGTTGACAGGAGAAGGCCACCTGCTGGAACACCTGGAAAGGAATGTTCCAGATAAAGAACTTTTTAATAATCTTGTGTCTGGAGTGATTTATGTGTGTGTTTGATTGATTGATTGATGTGGTGTTTGATTGATATATTGATGTGGTGTTTTAAGTCCACTTTATGCACAGTAAGGCTAATCGGGACTGGACCTACAGTTTAAAGTGGAATCCGAACCACTTGTACCTCCACCGGGTATCGAACCCGGGACCCATTGATTACAAGGCGTCGTTATGTGTGTGTGTGTATGTATATATATATATATATATATATATATATATATATTCCAAAACCACTATTAAAGGAGTTTTGGTTTTTCTTAGTTAGTGCATGAAGCGGTAGCCATCTTGGATTTATGACGTCACACAGGCCTTCTGCCACAATTGCGTGCAAAACACCTGGTAGTACATGAGTGTGTACCACACTACTAACGTATTACCGATAGTCATATATTCCCTTCATTCAAAAACGCACGGGATTACAAATACCCCTGGACTATAATGAGTTCTTACTAAATTGTTCACAAGCAGGGACGGTAGCGTACCCAGTATCGTATTAGAAATGTAGTAAGATTTTTAAGTACAGAAATATTTAATTTCAACATAAAAGTGTGTGTATATATATAGCTTTATTCTATATTGTGAGTGAACAATCTAAATATGTCTTTTGGATAAAAATTCAAGTATTAAACATAATTAAGTTAGAAAGTAGAAGGTATTTTACATATTATTCGTTTATTCAACTTCTTGATTTACTTTTGTTTCCTATTGTGTCCCACCCGTGACACCCAAAATTAATTTATTTCTCCTTTAAATGTTACATTTCCCCCTCAACTCCACTAGAATATCCAAATGGCAATTAACGCCTCTTTCTGTCTTAAATAATTTATTTTTCATCATTTGACAATTCATAGAAATTAAAATGAATTTCTTATTAAGTGAAGAGGCAGTGTTTCGTCTGTCCACCCGTGACTCATGATTGTTCACTTGTAGCTACAAATCTGGGAAAGTATTTCAAGGGTAGTTACGTTTAATCAACAGTGTTAAGTTTTATATTTCTTTGCACAGAGACTGCAAGAAAAATGTTGCTTAACTATCAGCAGAATAGTTAGTTACCTTGGGTGTGACAATGAAATGCCCCATTTATATATGAGCAATGAAATGTCAAAATCCCGGTTCTAATCGTAACAGAAGCTGTGAGAATGTGTTTCATGTTCCTGAAAGTAATATTGCCTGAATGTCTTATTTGATTTGATTTGATTTTTAAGTCCACTTTATGCACAGAAAGGCTAATCCGTACTTGACAGTTTAAACTGGGATCCGAACCACTACATGCCTCCACCGGGTGTCGCACACACTCACATGTTTGTACACTCTATTTCATGCTAGTGCGGTTGACCACGTGCAATACGAGAAACTTTTCATTCGATATAAGAGTATACATTCCTCATTTTCTTCAAGTGGAAGGTGCCCCAAGGAAAATACTAGACTTCTAGGAAAATACCCACGAAAAGTAACCATACAACTGGACACATACGAAACGAGTAATTTGAGTAAGTTTTTTATTAGAAAAGTAAAGAGCCATTTACAAATTTTACGTGCAGATTTATTATACATACGTTAAAAAGAGGATGTTGTGTGCTGGTTGAATTTGGCTATTGTTGAAGAAGTTCACTATTATGGATTAGATGTTCGGTTTTGGAAGTTTCAAGCTATGGAAATGACATTTTCAATACAGTTGTGTTTCATGTAATACGAGAATGTAACCACCAGCCAGGGTGACACTACAATTCATCTTCACTTTCTCTCCTACTTGAGTCACGAGATCCACTTGGTGGTGGTCGATCTGGTTAATGTAAGCAACTTCCTGAGCCCTATATTTCAATATAAACAAATTTTGAGAAATTGACGAAACAAACTTGGCTTTTATTTGGAAAGTCCAACCAAACCGTTGCCACATTTTCATTTTACCCTTTAACGTTCGGTTCGTAGACCCTGGTGCAGTAACTTCTCGCTAACTCGACGAGTAAAATTGTTGCGAAGTAGTATGCAAGAGAACGGCTGCGTTATTTCTTTATGGATAAGCAGGAGAAATATGATATGGATAAGCAGAAGAAATATGATAAGACACTCAAGATCAAGGCACGATCATTCTGCTTCATGATGATGCAAGGTGCCACAACGGTGCCTTCATTTGGATAGCCGCGTCTAATTCGCTATACTTTTTGTCACAATGTGCAGTACATCCCATTGTCAGCCTAGTGAAAAGAAACAGTGTTCATAAAGTAGATTATAAACGGTGTCCAAGTCCAAAAGATTCAACAAATGCCTGCCTGCCTTTCGTCGTTCATTTGATTGGTTAGCACGTACAGTGGGATCCATGAGTATTACCGTGCAAATTGTCCATGACTATTTTCATTATTTTTTCTCTTACATCCTGTGTGTTCTTAAGCGATGGATTTTTATGTATGCTGGTGCAGAAGTTGTAAACAGCTTGCTTTGAGTTTTATTTTAATTCTTGAAGCTCTTATTGGGTGAAATAAAGTGCACGAACATGGTGATGGACAATTTGCACGGTAATACTCATGGATCCCACTGTACCACTTGACTATATACCACATTGCACACCACTCCAGAACGCAGAGCAAACTGTGCAGACACCAAATCAACGAAGTAGACGACTCGATGTTGCACCTTGTAATCAACTAGACGAGTGTCGAAAAGTACAGCCAACTAGTTATTATGAGTAGAACACCCACTATACTTGCCTGATATGGTGCTGTGCGATTGGTATCTCGTGCCGTGCGGCCATCAAATTGTCTTAATAGAAAATACTTGCGTCAACGATGTAAGACGTTTCTCACGAGTTTAGGAGATGGTGATAGATTGAAGGAACGTAAGTGCTTTTGATAACAATGTCATGTATTCATGTTGCCATTATCTTTGTCCAACCCCTGCAGAATCAAATGTTCTCTATTTTCCTATGTAAATTTTAATCAAAATGGCGTTTGATTTTATTTTCCCCGAGTTTAAAGCTCTTGCATTAAAAATTCTCCTTCTCTCTGGATCTCGGTTCGTAAATTCCCTCCCTTTGACCACCTCTGTCCCTAAAGAGATATCAAATGGATCCAGCGACGCGACTGTGGAAATTAAAATACAAAACACGAAAGTTATACCATTATGAATGCAAATTGTTAACTGGAGCTTGATCTCCGGGAATTTAAATAACAAAATGGTTCCGCTTGGATGGAGGACGGTTTGACGAGCGAAGAATAACACGCGAATTCCTCTCTCGGGTCGCGATCGATCATCAGAATAGTTCCGATGACAATGGACAACTTAGTCTACAGCCAATGAACACTTTGCTTCCGCAAATCGCCACGAATAAAACGTATGATTTTGAAAACCTTTTCACACGGAGATTAATTCGTGTCCGAGGTTTGACACCTAACCTTACGTTCAGAACAATTCCGATACTTGTTCCACTGCATCTTTAATGTTTACGTTGCAGTTCTGACACCTAGGCTAATCGAGACAATGAGGATGAATGATGATTGTATGCCAGTGATGAAAGGTCAGTCAAAAAGGAATGCCTAGTCCGTAATTGAAACTTTAGGAAGATTGATTGCGAGTGAACCTCCTTGAATGTTTCGAAACGATTAGTGTTTCAAGCGCGAAAGAACCATTTTGCAATGTGCCAGGATTGAAACCGGGACTCCTTTGCCTTTAAAGTAAAATGTATTTTACTCATTTGCTTTTTTGAGTCTTTCGGCTAATCTTAACGATGAGGACCCACAAAGAACGGAACGCCCATGTGGACTTCACGGTGACGATGTAGGTTTTCCGGATGGTGGGTTTTGGATTGCGCACGAGTGGACATATGGAATAGACCAAGAGGAGGAAACGGAGGAGGGATGGCCCCTGTACTCTGTCGTACGAGTCTGTGGAGCAAGCGAACGAACATGCGTGCTCTGACAAGTAGTTAAAGATCGTCTGGTCTTACGGCGGTCGGCCTACATGTTGGCAAGGGAAGTGGGGAGCTGGGAAGCGACCAATCCAGAGCGATAAGAAACGCAGCAGCTTGTAGAACGATGTGTGCGCAGGACATCCTCCAGTGACGTCGTAACTCTCGGCGCTACCGCTGTTGCCTGGTTGGTCCGCTGCGTATTCCCCGCTCCCCACTTCCCTTGCCAGCATGTAGGCCGACCGCAGTAAGACCAGACAAGGGCTATAGTGACTCTAGCTCGAGGGGGTTCGACCAATGAACCCGCGAGAAGGAAAGGGAGATGGGAAACGTGGGTGCAACTGTTCTTTTAGTTCACTCACTCGCTCTGCTATGCACACAAAACACACACACACACGCACACACAAGCAGTCATTCTCTTTATTTTTTCATGCTTGTTGTGTGTGTGCGCGTGCTTACCTGACTGCATGTGTGTCATGTCCCTCACCGAAAGCGCAATTTCGATGTAGAGGTGAATGTTACTTGCTTGTAAATTATCACGATATTGGAATGATGCGTCTACAACTGGACTGATTAGTTGATTGATTTAGTTTATTTTACTTCTCTTTCCTGCCACGTTTGGCTAATCAGGAAGAGGAGAATCAATGGTGATGAGATGATGAAGGGAGAATAACAAACATGCAGGGACGACACAACGCGAGACCGACGAAGATTATGCTGGCCGCGAGTCTAAACGCCGGAGCCTCGATACTGTTCAAAATGCAGCCCAGGGTGTAGTAAGTGGAAGGGTCATCCCTTGCACCTCGTCCGGGACTGGATTGTTGTTTTAAGTCCACTTTATGCACAGAAAGGCTAATCGGGACTGGACCTACAGTTTAAAGTGGGATCCGAACCACTATGTGCCTCCACCGGGTATCGAAACCGGGACCCGTTGATTACAAGGCCGTTCATAACTGGAGAATAGTGTTACAAATATTACTGAATTTCACGGAATCAAGCATTTTTAATCATTATCGAAAAGATTCAGTCAGTTTATAATTCCCAAGATATATAGAAGGATCGCGCCAAGAAACTTTCTCCGTGTAACAGCTACGATTAACCAGTAGAGGAGAAGGTCTAAATATGGGCGAAGGTTTAAATATGGGTTTTGGCGTTATCAGCGTTCCTGGGTGCTGCAGCCTGGCAGAGTATATGGGAACTGGTTATGTGTCAAGGACAAAGGTTGCGGCGCCCATTCGTAAGAGAAACTGTGGACGCTGTTATAGAATTGCGACCTCCGAAAACTTTTTGCAGGTATGTTTTAACTCAGCGTTTTCTGAATTCTCATCTGCTTTGAATAGGTTATGATATTAGCGGTACATAAAACAAACGTGGGCTTTTATAATGCCATGATTTGTTTGTGAAATATGTACCTCAGAGAGTGAAAATAAATTGAAGAAGAAAAATAGCGTGATGGTCTAAATATGGGCACGAGGTTTAATGTTGGATGTTTTTCTTAATTTCGATTTTTCCCATTACGCGTGATTTTCAAAACAACAGATTATTCATAAATATGAATTTTATAATGTTTTAGCAATAAATGACTGTTTTTTAAAATTTTAATTGCTTTTTGTGATATTGCCACTAGTAGCCCATGTTTAGACCACAATTTTGAAATACATCATTTTACATACATACATATATTTCATAGATATGCATTTTAAAGGCAGGTGCTTGATATAATTTTTTTCCTCCGAAAATAACAAAATAAAAAGGGGGCCCATATTTAGATCTTCTCCTCTACATGAAACGAGTACGTGTGGCTAAACGGTTGGGGCTGACTTGATGGTGGAGTTTCCAAGGTTGGTTGAGGAGGAGACATGTATTAATCTCAACTTGGTCGCACGACACGAGACACTTAACTATCGATCGGCCGCCGTGGAGGACGTCTTTCGGGGGCAGTGATTGATCGACTGCCCAAACTTGGCATCCGAGGCCATCCGCAGGCGATGTTGATCAGGACGAGGGCAGGTAACTGCCATTAACCCTCCCCTGCTGGTCGAGGGAGCACCTGTTGCCAAGACATTTGGAGAGTTGCATATTGATTCGGCTTTTGGAGCCAGTCGGTTGGCTGACAACGAGATGAATTGGCTCCTTTGTCTCGCGGTCCATCCAAGTGTTTGTCTGCGAGTTACTGCCTTGCAGTTGATTAACTGAAAAAGCAACCCGGCCATAGTTACTCATCTTGAAATTTAACTCAGTTACAGTTCGTCCCCTTTAATGTTATGTCTCTTTTTTTATTTATATTTAGGTTACTTTATGTCGCATTTTCACCTCTTGCGTTAATCGCGACGTTGAGATTCAATAATGAACTGATGAAATGGATGCACTGGTGTTTGAATTTGCGACCTATGGTCAGTGGCGAAGCGTGACGTTTTTACGTAGTCATCGCAAGACTTGCCAAACGTCAGGGTCAATCTTTCAACCGTGGAGGGGCGGGGGGGGGGGATTCCGATATTGATAATGATGATAACAGTGTTCGTACAGGCGTGTGAAGTAGAGATGGCCAAATTCATTTTTTTTCCTACGGAGTATATGATCGTAAAATAAGGAAGATAAACTTTCTTAAATTTTACCCGAAAAAATGGAAAAATTGTTAAACCTCTCTCTCCCAAATTCAGTTTGCCTCCGAAATCCGGGTAGTAAAATTTCCGAATCGAGATTTTAAATATTCCGGAATCCTGATGTTTTTGACCATACCTGGTGTGAAAGTAAGATATGTTAGGAAGAAGCTTCCGTCTAAGTATTTCTGTCGCCTCGAGAACAAAAATCTTGCTCAGGCTTGTCATTCGTAAGCATAGTAAACACAAAACAACATGAAGTACTTCGCGTTTCGTAAAGCAAGAACATTATTTTCCGAAATCGATCTTTGAACCGCAGGATCAAAAAGAACAAACTGAAAAGGAGAAATACTGTGAAGGAAATACAATAGATCCAGAATTGTTTTTTTCCTTTATGCCTTTGCTTACTTACATGTTTTTACTATGTACCATTACTTTCATGTATTCTGTGTAAGTTGCGTTGCGATGCTCTTCGTTGTGTTTTTTCTCTTAAAAACAAGAGCGTTGCATGCTTTAGGCGTACAGTGCTGGACATTCTAAGAAGCTTAATCTTGATGACGTCACAGAAACCCTGCCGTGTTTGTAACCGAGGGGGCTGAAAAAAAGGTCTCTTATGACCACACCTTCAAGAGCAGGGGACAAACGGTCGAAGGACCTTTGATTAGCAGACCTGCTGCGACAATTTGGCCCGCCTGACACCATTGGAATCAACAGGAAACGTAGCGGGACGATTGGGCACGAGGGGTAGAACTGGACTCTCCTTTCGAGGCGTTAAGCTTAGCGAATCTCTTGTATATTTCTAGCGGTTTCATGGCGTCGCGTGACTAACTACAGAACCTCCGGTGGTAAGGTTGTACGTAAATCAATCACTCAACGAGCGTTTTACACGTAGACCTAAAGTGTACATACGTTTGTATATATACTTTCACATAGGATAAGTTTCACATGCTTAACTAGGTACGCTTTATTCCCAGGTGGGACAATCAGGATTTGACCTACAGTTTGAAATGGGATTCGAAACACTCTGCAGTGTGCCTTAACCGGGATCGAACTCGCGACTTCTTCATTGCGGAACAACAGCTTACCACTACGACATTGATACGTCGAGAAAAGAGTAGCAGAAATTCAGAGTATTTGAAAATAAAATCCTCAGAAAATATATGGAGCTGAAAGGGATGAGGAGACAGGTGAGTGGACAAGGTTATATAATTTAGAACTGCATATTTTTTGTACTCCTCTCCAGATATTATTAGAATAATTAAATCATGTGGTACGAATAGGAGAAGAAAGAAGAGTTTACAGGATTCTTATTGGGAAACTTGATGGTAAGAAACCTGTAGGAAGGCCAAGACGAAGATGGAGGGATAACGTTGAGATGGACCTACAGGAAATAGGTAAGGATGGAAAAGATTGGATTGATCTTCCCAGGATAAGGACAGATGGAAGGCTTGCGTTGTTGCAGCCATAAACCCTCGAGTTTAAGAAGGCTAGAGAGTCAGTTAATTAGTTAGATGACAGTTGAAGATATCGCTTTGTAGACCACATTTGGAGTATCCATGGCAACCGTTATAGAATTCTTAACCAAATCAAAGCTTACCATCATCTTGCACGAACAAGACTTGCTGTTACCAAGTCGACGATGCAAATTCCATGAATCTCTCAGCCGCCGCCGCCTTCCATAAAGGAGCACAATTGGGTTATTTGTAATTATTTCGTTTCGCAGCTGTGTGCAGAGTGTTAATAGGAAACGGCTTCTCTCTTGTTTCTCCCATCTCGGTTTCCTCGGGAAGAAATTTACCTCCGGAATTTGAAAGCAGTTTTCCCCTTCCAGCCCGGAAGCTGCAAATTAAGAGAAAATCCAGCTTCCCGCCCGAAAAATAAATATAATAAAGGAGTTACCTTGGGAATAGCCGGTTCCATTTCAAAGGAAATGGAATACAAAGAACAAATCAATGTTGCCAATGTGCGTGTTTACTTGCCAAACATTTGTAGTTTCTCGCGGTTTCGTGCGTGAGTGTTCGTTGGATATTCTCCAGTGAGAAGCATAAAACAGTGTCGTCTTCTCAAAAATCAAGCCTCAATTTCAAATCATTGAGTTCCTGTGAGAGGTGTCAGTGGTGACTGTTTCTTTAGCACACCGCTAACCTCTCTTCTGCATTTTGCAGACTAACGAGGCTCTGGCATCTGAACTCGCAGCCAGTGTGGGACTTGGGTTTGGGTTTCATCCTACCATCATTCATAATCAATCAAGCATTCTTGTGAAGATCTGTTGTATCAATCCCACTTCAAATTACCAGCCAGTTATAAAAATTCACGTAAATTTTCGAGACTGAAAAGAAATTAATGTAAGGTAGGTGAGCCAAAGGTGGTCATAATTCCCAAGGTGGCCCACTTTACGAAAAATCAATATTAGTAATTAACAAATGACACTACATCAATGTGCCCAGTCCCCCTCTGAAAACGAACTGTCTCGGCTGCCAGCAGCCATTTTATGTAAGTTATTGCGTCAGGGATCGAGCAGATTAAGGTAAGAAATGTATGTGTGTGTGTACGACTTTGAAATTAATGAATGTTAATATTTTATGCATATTTTGAAAGCTCGTTTAATTATTATTTTGATCACGTAGTTACATTACAAAAATGTTTTTTTTTTGTGTCAAAGAAACGATATGTATTTTTGTTGATAAACGTAGTCTACAGGCGAATTTTAAGGTGGCCCGTGGCGGGCCACCTTGGGAACAAGTTATGCTCGCCTCTCGGATTTACACTTTTTCACATGATTGATTGATATGGTGTGTTAAGTCAACTTTATGCACAGTAAGGCTAATCAGGACTGGACCTACAGTTTAAAGTGGAATCCGAAGCACTATGTACCTCCACCGGGTATCGAACCAGGGACCCCTTGATTACAAGGCGACGACGCAACCATTGCGCCATTGGGGAGACCCACTTTTTCACATGAATCACTAATATGTTGGATTTATATGTATGTTAAATACTTCAGTGATAATTTTTTTTTTCGGAAGTGTTTATCTTATTTATTTCGAAAACGATTGGTACGGTGGAATTTGCTATAATTTTGTTCCAACCCGGAATTAAATAGGTACAACTGAAATCTTTTTTCCAGGAATGTTCCCCTATGTTAGGACAACTCAAAATGCCAAGAGGTGGAAGCTTGGGGAAATCATTCTACATACGAGGGTCGGTCAATAAGTAACCACACCGCCACGAAGGTCGGTTATGCGTCGTTACTGTACATCATGCATGTCACCAATCAAAAGTTTGAGACTAACAATTTCTCTAATAAATTATTTAAAAAATGAATAAACATGTCTTCTTGGGCACAAGCAACATTTTCTACGAAACAATAAGCTGTGGGCCACCTTAAGTACCATGGGCTTCCTTGGGAACAGATGTAACGGTTTTGTAATTCTTTTTTTAAAAAAAGTTACAAGCAATTTTACAAAATATTTATATGGTACATGTTGTTAATTAGTTAAAAGAGTTATTTCTTAAAATTTCATAAATTTCTCTCTCATTGGAGATTTGTAAATTGCCCTAGAAGCTTAACTATGGCCACCTTTGGCTCACCTACCTTATGAATTGTTTGATTGATTGATTTGGTTTATTTTACTTCGCTTTTCTGCCACTTTTGGATAATTGCGAAGATGAAGATGAGTGATATGATGAAATTGATGAAGGGACACTCGCAAAGAACACCCATACTCAGTCCTGGATTCGAACCCGGTATTTCATGGGAGTCGTGAAAAGTCACATTTTAGTGACATATAATATTGATTTGGCAGTCCAAAAGTTGTACTCAATGCGCAATGTCGACCATAAGATCAAGAAAATTTTTAATTTTGAGCTGATATGAGTCTTCCGAAAGACTCGCACCTGACCTTTTTCTTCCAGAAATTTATCCACAATTAGACATGTTTAAGTCAATTTAAATTATGTAGGGGAAGGAAGGGTAAAGTGGCCACTCTAAGGTTTGATGAATTCTTATCATACCTTTTTAATCAGCAAAGTTATAGAACCATAGACCAATAGTTAAGTATAATAACTTTACTTCCAATTTCTATTTCATTTTTTTAAAATTTTTGTTGTTTAGAAATGTACAGGTTACTTTTTTTTTAAAAAAAAGTACGAAGTGGTAACTTTGCCCGCCTAGGTTGGGTAAAGTGGCCAGCCCCTTCCCATTTTACCTGCATAGGTAAACGAACAAATCACATTGATTCAGAGTGTGTATTTAATCAACACAAGCTGAAGTAATACACATTAAGAATAACTATTATGTTTTTTAAGTATTATCTTAAGTATGAAATCTTTACAAGATAAAGTAAATAGTAATTCGTAATCAATAGTCTATCAATAAAGGATTAGGCGTAGGTCTATTTGCAAAATTCGCACTCAAACACATCATCTTCTTCGCCACAACCGTCGCACTCTTCATGTGCTCACTTCTTACATTTTAAACATCTAATCCATCCTTCATTGCCTTTCGAGTCTGTCTGTTCCGTGGCCACTTTGCCTGAAATGACGACATTACAAAGACTGTGGTCTAACATCTAACCTACATGACTTAGCGTTTTCAAACACACATAATTTAAAAGGTTATTTCACGCTGATCAAACAACACAAGAGCATATAATTATAACACTTACTATTATTTAGCTATAATCAACAATTTGTACCACTTAGCTAAAATCAGACTCGCGAAAAAAACACTTAAATGAGTTCACATATAGAAAAGTGCAGCCTCCCGCTTCAAAGTCACAGACAACACTGACAGCATCTGTGGCGACTGTTTCGCCCGGCTCCCGCGTTGCGGAAGCGCTATACAGCGAAGAAAACTCACATGGCCACTTTGCCCGCACTGGCCACTTTACTCTTCCTTCCCCTATTTAGAATAGCAACAGCAACAGAGTATAGAATTTGTAACTATACTTTACACAGAATATGTACGCGAAGGGTGAGCAGACTATTACGCAATTTTAAAATTGAATTTCAAGTCCTTATAGCTCAACTGGGTTTCTATAGTATTATATAACTTCAGTTGCAAGAATTAAAAATATTACAATTTTACATCTTAAGGTATTATTTCACTTTAAATAATCCAATACAAACTTATTTGCAACATTTTAACACAAGACATTTTAAATCAATCTTCCTATGTAATAAAAAACTAATCGAAATCAGCAACTTTAAAAATATTGACATTTATACAGCGTTCTTAATCTCAATGGCTCCCTGTTAATTTTATGAACATGTGTACAGTAGGATGCAAATTATCCATGACTATTTACATGAATTTTTCTTTTGCACTCAACGTATTTTTAGGTAATAGGTTTTTGCATAGGTGTTGAATAGGTTGTCAGCTTGATTGGCGGTATGTTTCAGGTTCTTGAAGATCTCATTGGGTAACACAAAGAGAATAAACATGGTGATGGGGAATGTGCTTGGTAATAATTAGGGAAAGGATTTTAAGGTGCAAAATTATGGTCGGGAAAGGGGGGAAAAAGATTCTGAAAATGTTTTAGAAAAGGTGCAAAAAAAGGTGCTGATAAAATACCTTTATTCAATGCTCTCTTTTTCTGCGCCTTCTGTATATAATGCGCGCGGACCGCATAGAGAACTGTGGTTCTGCCGAATAGGCCTGTTGAAGTTTGTTTTTCTCTCACGGGTTTTGCTACATTATCTTGGAAACTATTGGTGCTGCAATGTTTATATTATACCATCTTATAGCTCTCGTTCTGCTCTACAAAATGAGACTACATGATTTTATGTAGCTTCTCAAGAAGAGTGAAAATCGTTTATTTTACTGTCAATTTTTTCAACAATACATGAAAGAAAATGAAGGGAAAAGGTGCTGAAGCATCAAAGAGGGGTAAAAAGGGGATAAATCTCACGAAAAGGTGCAACAAAGTGTGTTCATGTTACTTGATTTCTTGTCATAAAATACAGATCGGTATGAACCCAGCTATATTTTTGGAAAGGTGCTGCACCTTAAAATCCCTTCCCTAGTAATAATGAATAGAAATAAAGTAAATACTGATTATTCGTGAATGTAGAAGACAGTCACAAATTTAAGGTACGTTTATTAAAACGCTCCGAACAAGTTTCGATTTTAAAAAAATACAATTATTGTATATTCCAGGATTTTCTGGAATCTTTACATCGACCGACATGGCAAGTGCTCCCACAGCGAAAGTCAGCATCTATGATGTAGCGGCGTGCCAATCCTGGTTATCGCTGCGATCTTTTTCCCCCGGCGAGAAGAAAATCCCTGGGGCAATTTCCTTCACCTGCTGCTAACGAGAGCCTCCGCCATCTTTCGGCTGTAATTTATGCGTGCCGGAAGGAAGAGATAGATATATGACATTTCTCCGCCGTTTTTAAGCTGTCGACGTGCAAGCCTCGCCATTTGCAACTCTCCTGGGTATTACGTCACACCCGTTTCCAAAAGTGGAACTTTCCCGCAAATTTGGCTAGTGGAACGTTCGTCTCGTCAGAAGGTAAAAAAACTCATCAATTTTGTGTGATGTTTATTAATGACGACGACGTCACCAGATGGAAAATGGTGAATGCCAGACGTGGCGAAAACGATGTATCTCTACTATGATAAGTATCAACAGGGGAAAACTTTGGGAATATACCCGTGTAATGTCTCCTATTTTTTTTCGTATTTTTAATTTAGACTCGTTTATCTGTCACTTTTGACTAATCGCGACAAAAGAGGCTGGGTGATGATTAGATTAAATTGATGAAGACACACACAAATAACACTTATGTCCAGACCGGGACATGAACTCGGGAACTTCGGTGGTAAGATCCACAAACGACCACTTAATGCGCTAACACCGATCAGGCGGTGTATCTCTCATGAGAATTTGGAAGGTTGTTATATAACAATTAAATCAAGAAGATTTAGTTGACCAGGTCATGTGGTACGAATGGGAGAGGAAACAAGAGTTTACAAGATACTTGTTGGGAAAGCTGATGGTAAGAGACTAGTAGGAAGGCCAAGACGAAGATGGAGTGATAACGTTGAGATGGATCTAAAGGAAATCGGTAAAGATGGACAAGATTGGATTGGGAAGGCTTGTGTTGCTGCAGCCATAAACCTTCGCGTTTGAGAAGTATAGAGAGTTACTTACTTAGTAGTTAGCAATGGCGAATGACTATCTCATCTAGTTAACCTAGACGTCTCGCAAGTCAAGACATACACGACAAAAACAAAGTCACGCTTAGAAGATTTCTATCCTGATACAAAAGTCTACTTGCAACCAACAGCCAATTTCTAATTTGTGCATACATTAGCAGGCAGTGATCAGTAGAGACGGGTATCCACTGAACAGGGGGGCGCGACGAAACGACAAGACGTAGCAGAATTTCCTGGAACCAAAACCCAGTTCGCCAGTCGAAGCACAATAACCTTTACATACTGTAGATTCCAATTGCTCTTTTCAGCTATTAATTTCATGATAGTCAAATACTGTACTTTTGGTCGTTTGATGACATATGTTTACTCCGAGTAAGTAAACAGGGTTGAGATTAAATTATGTGATTTCCATATCGAACGACTGTAAAGTAATGTGGGCCATTTATCTGACATGGTAGATAATACGAAGATGGATTTTCTATCTTTCAAAACATTGGTCAACAAATTGAAACTATTTTTGAAACACGAATAGAAATACTAAATCCTAATAGAACATTTCAGGCTGAAACGAAACATGTAGCTAGTTCTTCAGCATGCACGTTTTTTTCGTGAACTGTGAAAAAACATTGGCATATTACAATCATTCATGGCCTTCTTCAACATACCTAAAATGTTAGGTTGTTGATTTCTTCTGCATTTGTCATCTGAAATATTCCTCTTGGCCATCCAACATTGAAAGAAAGTGCCATCGTGTTGGTTCATATGCATATGAAAACAATCCTATTTGCAACAAAGGCATCTAGCATTCTCTCTTCCAATCATCGATTGATGGGGAAGATATTAAATGCAGACAATAAACAAGTGGCAATCGTGAGACAGTAGAACATTTCTCAATCAACCATAAGCATATCCCGTACATTATTATGTTTGACACTTAATATAATTTCTTTGTAATTTTAGACAAGAGTATGACTCTACAAAGTACTTTTTACATTTAAATAATTGAAAATGAGGATAATTTTAATTTATGCGGCCTCCGTTCTTAGGCTCTCACTTGTCGCTATGCTTACACACTCTACATTGTCTAAGCTAGTGCTCGAAGTGAGGGGAACGCAGGTGGATGACATCCTCCAGTTAAGAAAGTTTTCACACAGCATGCCTCCAGCTGGGATAATGTGCATAAGATTGCCCCCACTTGCCGCACCGTCTCCATATTGCACCTTACAAGATATCCACATCCTGTACCCAAAGTCGATCAAACATCCCCCAGCTAGGAAATTCCACTTGGGGCACTGGCCTACAAATATGTCATAGTCTACATTGTCATTGTCTACACGTAGCATGTCAACAACCGTTGCACAGGCGAACATCATTGGTTACCATCAACTTCGAACCATAGCTTAGAAGCGTGTAAAGACACCACAGAACCTTTTTACACGAGGCGAAATAATCTTCCCCGTCTACAAGATTGACGACTACAATAATTGAGCTGTGACGCTCCTACGTGTAGAGGGCGCGGCGGTAAATCCACCAATCGGAAGTTGGAAATTAGATACGATCTATTCTAATATTAGCCTGGCTCCCTCCAATCCCAGCGCCAGTTAATATTCCGTTCCACGCTCGGAAGTAAATGATCTGCCATTAACTTGCACGTGGAAAATGTCGGTCGAGGTATTCGCAATTCCACGCTTGTAACTTGAAATTCCTCGGGGATTACCTCAGAATTACTCCGCCGTGGGAGTTCCTTCTGGGGAAGATATTTTAACCTCACTAGCGAAGGTCCCCTCAAGTAGACCCAGGCCTGGATAAATATTTTCTAGGAAGGACGAGAAGAGGGCGCAATCTTGCGACGGTGTTTAACCTAATGCTTTTTGTCCTTGGAAAATCTGATGACGCAGTTCATTCTTGTGAGCACATCTCCGAATCGATTTTCCATTGCAACCGTTAAGCGACAATCAAGCGACTCTTGAGTGGCAGAAACTGGGGGAGGGTGACACGTACCAATTTTTTTTAAAAGGCACTTAATTACTTCACGCGTCGTATTATTTTACTATTAATATTAACTTAATAATACTCAGCGGTGAACAATGAGACTCGGTGAAGTACACAGACTCCTCTCAGGTACAGGTATAGTGTTGGGCAAAGACAATATTCACAGCACAGAGAAATAAAACCACATTACTGTCGTATGTAAAAACTGAAAAGTTTTATTCTTTATTTCTTGCAATTATGATGCAACTATACTTGAAACGAAGGCGAGGATTTCGCTTTGTTGATGAATTGACTCAATTAAAACGCATAAAACTCAATGCGTGGCTATCGGCAAGCCTATGATCACATAGACCTAGCTTTCGCCCCGAACTACCACACCAAGAGATATGCAATGATAACCGAGCCAATAATTGCTCTTTAGCCTTTTATTTCCAAATTAATCTTTAGGCTAACTTTATTATTTGACGTAGAATGGTTGCAGTATTGTGCATATCATCAATGCATGGCCATCGGCGTACCTATGTTCACATAGGCCTAGCTTGCGCCCCGAACTACCATACCAAGATGTATGCACAACACCGAGGAGTTCTTTTTAGTTTTAAAAGCTTCGACGATCCGTGGCGAAAGTGTGATATTTCTTACGCGATATCCTCGCTTTTATACTGTTTCGAGAACACAGATTCAAGTACAGATGAATCACTCACTATTTACAAAAGGTTACTATCAACAAAACTGACATCTATTCATCTTTAGAAGTACAAATTCGTATAGAGCACTGTTGCAAACAAAGATACATTAAACTACTCATAACACAGCATAAAATACAACACACATTAAACAAAATATATACATTACTAATAAGGAACAATATTACATAGAATAACAAGGAAATTACGCTTTCTTTCACAAAATAAAAATATTAGTGACCTATTTTCTACTTGTGACGTCACATAAAATAGGGATCATATCATCTGCCCCTTCCTTTCGGAAACTAAGTTTCAGGAAGGAAGTTATCTACCTGGAGGAAACTTAGTTTTAAAGTACAAACTCTTTCTTTTTATCCTCCGAAAAACGCACCAGTTTTAGGTTATCCAAGTTAACCTTATCATATAATTCTTTAGTCCTTGGAATTAGCAATGTCACAACATTATTTTCCACTTTGTCCACTAGATAAGGTCCTATCCACAACATAAATAACTTTTGAATGGTCCTATCTAGTGAGGAGCTTAAGGAATGGTTTTTAACCATCACGAAGTCTCCAACTGTCACTGTCTTGGCGTTTCCCTTCTGTTTTAAATTCTTCGACAGCTTCTTCTTCTCCCTGACTTGGGCTAAGAATAATTTGGACTTCCAATCCGGTTGGGCTTCTTCCCGTTCGGGCCAATTGAAATGGGTTAGGATCTCTCTGGGTACGGGATGGTTGAAAAATAGTTCAGCAGGTGAATATCCCGTAGTCTCAGAAATGGAATAATTAATTAACCAAACAACTTTTGATATGTATCGAGACCAAGTCTGATGTTCTCGATAACAAAATAAACGAAGTAATCTGACTATCTCTTGATTTGCTCGTTCTACCATGTTCCCCTTTGGATTGTAAGCTGTTGTGCAAACATGATGGATACCACGGCTTTTGGTAAATTCTTTCCACTGCTTAGAGGTAAATTGAGCTCCTCTGTCGCTCAGGGTAAACGTAACGTTTGGATAGTGAGCAAAATATCCTCTCTGAAGCGTGTTTATAATTTCTGTGGTGCTGGCAGTCCGTAAAGCATATGCGGAGACAAAACGTGTACCCACATCAATAAGGCTCAAGATGTACTGGTATCCATTAGACCGAGGAAGCTTCCCAATCAAGTCCAGAGAAAGCATCTCATGAGGTTGCTTGGGACTGATATGAAGGGTCTCTTTGAGTATCCCCAATTTGTCTGGTTTACTCTGGGCACAAATTTCACAATCTCGGATGTACAGTATCACGTCATCCTTCATGCCTTTCCAGAAGTATCGTACAGCAAGTCGCTTCAATGTCTTGGATACTCCAAAATGTCCAGCTTCATCATGAATTACTTTCAAGAGAGGTTGCTTCATTACCACCGGAACACACAATTTCCAAAGGGACTGATTGTCTGATCCTCTCTTAAATAAAATTCCTTCTTGAATGCGATAGGAACGATGCAATCTGAGGTTAGGTTCCTGAGAATTTAGAGATTGGAGTAAATTTTTGCAGAATTCATCTTCAGATTGTGCTTCTCTCCACTTGTCGACGTCATCTATTTCTCCTCTTTCGGCCCACAGGTAGTTTATTCTGAATGTCTGCTGGCTATTCTCAGGATGAATTTGGGGTATATCATTAGCAGGATACCGAGATAAAATATCTGCCAGATCGTTTTGGCGACCAGAGACGTATACTATTTTATACTGGTACTGTTGGAGTTTTAAAGACCAGCGAGTCAAACGACTGTTCCAGTTACGGGCGTCTTGTAACCATACCAACCCTTTATGATCACTGTAAATAGTGAAGGGCCTACCTTTCAAATAAACAGCATACTTCTCAACTCCAAAGATTATGGCCAAACATTCTAACTCATGGATGGAGTAATGGCGTTCGTTCTCCTTCAGTTTTCGGCTTGCATACTGAATGACCTTTCTCTCTTCACCATCCATTTGGAAAAGAATACTACTCAATCCTTTCCCAGAAGCATCGCATTGGATACAGAATTCCTGTTCAAAATCAGGCTGTGCCAATTCAGCATCTCTTACAAGTTCATTCTTTAGTAGCTGGAAACTTTGTTCTTCCTCGTCTCCCCAAATCCAACGTTGATTTTTACCTAACAGCTTGGTGAGCGGTTCAGATTTAGCTGCAAAATTTTCAATGAACTTCCGTCTCCAGTTGGCGAGGCCAAGAAATTTCCGAACATCCTTTCTAGTTTTAGGTTTAGGAAATAATTTAACGGCTGAATTTTTGTCTGGTTGGATTTTGATAGCATCTCCAGAAATAATGTGACCCAAGTAGGTAATTTCCTTTTTGACAAATTCACATTTTCGCAGCTTCACAGTCATCCCCACTTCTTGGAGTCGCTGCAACACTTCGTCCAGATGTTCGAGATGCTTGGAGAGTTCTTTGTCGAAAATCAGCAAGTCATCCATATATTGAGTTAGATACTCTTCGGTTTCAGGACCAAATACAGCATGCATGGCAGCTATGAAAATTGACACAGCACTAGAGATACCAAAAGGCATTCGAGCAAACATCCACTGACGTCCTTTATAGGAGAAGGCAGTACATGGTTGGCAGTCATTTTTTACAGGGATCTGTAAATATCCAGAAGCCAGATCCAGATTTGTAAAATAACGAGCACCTTTAAATTTTTGTAAGGCATCCGAAATGGGCTCAACTGAATTCCGTGGAACACGTATAATTTTATTCAAATTTCTGAAGTCAATGCATGGGCGTACTGTACCGTCAGGCTTGTCGACTACAATTAAAGGGTTCAAGTAAGGGGAATTACAAGGCATTATAACACCCCATTGTCTCCACTTTTCTAATTCTTCCTCCAGGAGCTTCCTTTTTGCTATAGGTATGGGATATGGAGATCGATACACAGGTTCTGTGGTGGTGAGTTCAATCTCACACTGGAAGTTTTTAATAGTACCTGGTCTCTCGGAAAATACATCTCTATGCTTCAATAAGACTTCTTTCAATTGGCTTCTACCCCTTTCACATAAAATCTCATTCGCATTGACCTTCTGCAGAATGTCGTCAGGACTAGCCGTCCACTGATCGACATGGGAATCTTCACGGACATTTCTTACATACGTCCCTTTCGAAGATCCATTATTCACGAGGTCCTGCTCTACCGGAACTCCGTCTACGGTGAGGGATAACTTCTCGCGCTGTAGGTCAATTCCTGCTTCATATTTCCTGAGGAATGGGTAGCCCAAAATAAAGTCAGCTTCGAGACCCTTCAAGACAAACATGTCCTCCAATAAATGTCTTCCAGCAATCTCTAGATATACTTGTCTAAATCCCACAACTCTAGTTTTGTTTCTCCCAGTGAAATCAGTCAGCCTAACATCTGGACATGTTTGTAACTGCAATGATGGCAGCTTCTCTTTAATCTTCTTCCAAATGGCGTAGCTCATGAGATTACATTCGCTGCCAGTGTCCAGAACACAAATAAAATCGACGCCTGCTACAGTTGCTTTAATTAACGGAGCCCTGGGTAAATTTTCCTTTCTAACGGCCTGTTGTAGTGCTTTCTCTAAACTTTGTTTTCCTTCATTGAGAGTCAGCACAACAAAAAGATGATTATCTTCACTATTTATATCGCTGTCATCGGTTCCCAGAGAAGTCCAAGATTTTAGCCCAACCGTGATCGGGAACGAAGAATTCACGTTGGGCGACTGGCTAAATCCGACTGTATACCACTCGGATTAGCACTTGTCGATGGTGCCCAACAAAAGTCTCTTGTTATGTCGACACTTTGACGTTGCTCGTTCGTCAAACGTGAAGCAGAAGGTTCAAACGGAGGCGCCGTCGCTCTGAAGTTACTGGGTTCAGAGGCGTTACGTGAAGAGTCACGGGAATGGTCTTCTGGATCAGATCTGGAACGACGCGGCCCACGTGCGTAGTTGTTCCTGCCATCCCTTCTAGGAGGATTACGTTGCCTGTTGTAATTTGAATATCCATTCCTCTGGTTCTGCATAACTTGTCTGACTCTGGGTTGTTGGTTTCCAATTCTATTTTGTCTGGGAGCATTTCCCTGGCCTGCACCTTCCCTATTCCACACAGGCTTCCAACTGTCTTGCTCTTCAAGCACCTCGAATCTTTTCAAAAAATCAGCAAGCTGTCGTACAGTTCGAGGAGAATTAGCCAAACTCAGACTGCTCTATATGGAAGCTGAGAGATAATTAAATTCACTATCTCTGGTTCTACATAACGGGCAGACAGATTGCGGTAGGCTGAGTAAATGGACCATGCGTATTCTTCCATACTCATGCCAGACTGCTTTGAATATCGACGAGACCTCACTGCCGTCAGCTGCCTCTCTTTGGCCTCTTCAGAAGCATATTGCTTGCGAAAACGGCGGCAGAAATCGGAATAGGACCTGAACTCCAACTGATTTGCTCGAAACCAATGCTCAGCCTGGCCTTTGAATAACCGAGGAATAATTTCCAATCGGTATTCGTATGGAACTTGCATTAAATCAAAGTTGATATTGAGTTCCTTTAAATACTGTTCAGCATTCTGGGCTTCCAGGTCTCCCTTGAACTTGGACAAGGAATTAAGGTCTGCCATCCTTGGGGTTCCTGTCGTCGTTGATCGCTGAGTTCGCGGTGGTGACTCATCTGACCCGCTTTTCACATTTCCATGCCTTCGTGTTCGCTTCCTGATACTCGCTTGATACTGAGAGTCAGAGCTGGTGCTGGAAGAAGAGGAACTGCGATCTTTCTTCCTTGCTAGACGTTTCCTCTTTGCCCTTTCTTCATAACGATGATGCCGTGACCTGGGAGATTCACGCTCTCTGTAACCTTTATCATCGCCCGAAAGACTAAAGGTAGGTGGAACTGCAGAGACCACTTCATTAGCTCTTGAATCAGCAGTAACTCGTGGGCGACATACTTGTTTGTCTTTTCTAGCTCTCTCTCCACCTGTTCTGTCCATCGCTTCATTTAGTTCAATGTTAATGGTTGGCAACACTGCACTCTCAACAACTGCAGACGGGTGACCAGCTGTTCGAGATCCAGTTTCCTTTTCCGTTTGCCGGGAAACGTGCATAGTCTCTAATTGATTCGTAAGTTGTTCTACCTGAGTCTTTATTTCCTCAACATCCTTGCTTCTTTGAGACACAACGACGGAAATCTGACTAATATTCTCTTGGACCTCAGCCCGGAACTGTATTTTGTCTGTCTCGGCCTCGGCCAATATCTGTTCCATCGTCAGCTGTTTTTCAACAATCTTATTGCACTTCTCAGTGAATCTCGAATTAATACCCTCTACATCGATGCGAACACTGTCCGTGGCTTTATTAACATCGGCTGCCAAGCTACGCCGGAACTCATCAAAGTCCATCTCTCTAGCTTGCCGAATTTCTTCAGAGAATCGGGCCCTAGTATTCTCGTTCTCAGACTTTAGCTGTTGTATTTCACAGGCCATCTCGCCTATTTCAGCTCTTAAAGCTTTCATAGACTCATTGTGCTGCTTACCGATATCATCCTTTAATAGCGCACATTGTCTACAGATATCAGCCTTCAAGTTATTAATGGAATCAGCTTGCTGTTTAATATCAGCCTTCAAGTTGTTAATGGAATCAGCTTGCTGTTTAATGTCAGCCTGCAATGTTTCAGACTGTTTGCAGATATCAGTTTTCAGTGCTTCTGACTGTTTGCTAATATCAGCCTTCAATGTTTCAGACTGTTTGCTAATATCAGCCTGTAATGTTTCCATACTTTCAACTTGCTGCTTGCTAATTCCTTCAATCATGGCTTTTAAAGCTTCAAACATATTTAATGGATCTGATGTAATAGTTGTAGACAATGATTCACATTCTTTACAAACGAAATCGGTAGCTTCGTGGCTTTCAGATCGAACATCTAAGCCACAACATTCATAATGTAGCAACTTTGTACATTTCTTGCACACAAATGTGGTTTTATCTTTATCAATGTTCCGACAACAATCGGGAACATTAAGCTCTGAACTTGAAGCAAGATTTTTATTTGCGCTTCGCAAATGTTTTCTTTCCATTTCAACGAAGTAGTTCTGTGCTTTTCTACAAATATAAAAGTTTAGTGCTCTTGCACAATGAATATCAACAAACAATTGTCTTGCCCTTGTACACTACAAAATCGTGGCCCCACGTTGAGCTGCCACTTGACACGTACCAATTTTTTTTAAAAGGCACTTAATTACTTCACGCGTCGTATTATTTTACTATTAATATTAACTTAATAATACTCAGCGGTGAACAATGAGACTCGGTGAAGTACACAGACTCCTCTCAGGTACAGGTATAGTGTTGGGCAAAGACAATATTCACAGCACAGAGAAATAAAACCACATTACTGTCGTATGTAAAAACTGAAAAGTTTTATTCTTTATTTCTTGCAATTATGATGCAACTATACTTGAAACGAAGGCGAGGATTTCGCTTTGTTGATGAATTGACTCAATTAAAACGCATAAAACTCAATGCGTGGCTATCGGCAAGCCTATGATCACATAGACCTAGCTTTCGCCCCGAACTACCACACCAAGAGATATGCAATGATAACCGAGCCAATAATTGCTCTTTAGCCTTTTATTTCCAAATTAATCTTTAGGCTAACTTTATTATTTGACGTAGAATGGTTGCAGTATTGTGCATATCATCAATGCATGGCCATCGGCGTACCTATGTTCACATAGGCCTAGCTTGCGCCCCGAACTACCATACCAAGATGTATGCACAACACCGAGGAGTTCTTTTTAGTTTTAAAAGCTTCGACGATCCGTGGCGAAAGTGTGATATTTCTTACGCGATATCCTCGCTTTTATACTGTTTCGAGAACACAGATTCAAGTACAGATGAATCACTCACTATTTACAAAAGGTTACTATCAACAAAACTGACATCTATTCATCTTTAGAAGTACAAATTCGTATAGAGCACTGTTGCAAACAAAGATACATTAAACTACTCATAACACAGCATAAAATACAACACACATTAAACAAAATATATACATTACTAATAAGGAACAATATTACATAGAATAACAAGGAAATTACGCTTTCTTTCACAAAATAAAAATATTAGTGACCTATTTTCTACTTGTGACGTCACATAAAATAGGGATCATATCATCTGCCCCTTCCTTTCGGAAACTAAGTTTCAGGAAGGAAGTTATCTACCTGGAGGAAACTTAGTTTTAAAGTACAAACTCTTTCTTTTTATCCTCCGAAAAACGCACCAGTTTTAGGTTATCCAAGTTAACCTTATCATATAATTCTTTAGTCCTTGGAATTAGCAATGTCACAACATTATTTTCCACTTTGTCCACTAGATAAGGTCCTATCCACAACATAAATAACTTTTGAATGGTCCTATCTAGTGAGGAGCTTAAGGAATGGTTTTTAACCATCACGAAGTCTCCAACTGTCACTGTCTTGGCGTTTCCCTTCTGTTTTAAATTCTTCGACAGCTTCTTCTTCTCCCTGACTTGGGCTAAGAATAATTTGGACTTCCAATCCGGTTGGGCTTCTTCCCGTTCGGGCCAATTGAAATGGGTTAGGATCTCTCTGGGTACGGGATGGTTGAAAAATAGTTCAGCAGGTGAATATCCAGTAGTCTCAGAAATGGAATAATTAATTAACCAAACAACTTTTGATATGTATCGAGACCAAGTCTGATGTTCTCGATAACAAAATAAACGAAGTAATCTGACTATCTCTTGATTTGCTCGTTCTACCATGTTCCCCTTTGGATTGTAAGCTGTTGTGCAAACATGATGGATACCACGGCTTTTGGTAAATTCTTTCCACTGCTTAGAGGTAAATTGAGCTCCTCTGTCGCTCAGGGTAAACGTAACGTTTGGATAGTGAGCAAAATATCCTCTCTGAAGCGTGTTTATAATTTCTGTGGTGCTGGCAGTCCGTAAAGCATATGCGGAGACAAAACGTGTACCCACATCAATAAGGCTCAAGATGTACTGGTATCCATTAGACCGAGGAAGCTTCCCAATCAAGTCCAGAGAAAGCATCTCATGAGGTTGCTTGGGACTGATATGAAGGGTCTCTTTGAGTATCCCCAATTTGTCTGGTTTACTCTGGGCACAAATTTCACAATCTCGGATGTACAGTATCACGTCATCCTTCATGCCTTTCCAGAAGTATCGTACAGCAAGTCGCTTCAATGTCTTGGATACTCCAAAATGTCCAGCTTCATCATGAATTACTTTCAAGAGAGGTTGCTTCATTACCACCGGAACACACAATTTCCAAAGGGACTGATTGTCTGATCCTCTCTTAAATAAAATTCCTTCTTGAATGCGATAGGAACGATGCAATCTGAGGTTAGGTTCCTGAGAATTTAGAGATTGGAGTAAATTTTTGCAGAATTCATCTTCAGATTGTGCTTCTCTCCACTTGTCGACGTCATCTATTTCTCCTCTTTCGGCCCACAGGTAGTTTATTCTGAATGTCTGCTGGCTATTCTCAGGATGAATTTGGGGTATATCATTAGCAGGATACCGAGATAAAATATCTGCCAGATCGTTTTGGCGACCAGAGACGTATACTATTTTATACTGGTACTGTTGGAGTTTTAAAGACCAGCGAGTCAAACGACTGTTCCAGTTACGGGCGTCTTGTAACCATACCAACCCTTTATGATCACTGTAAATAGTGAAGGGCCTACCTTTCAAATAAACAGCATACTTCTCAACTCCAAAGATTATGGCCAAACATTCTAACTCATGGATGGAGTAATGGCGTTCGTTCTCCTTCAGTTTTCGGCTTGCATACTGAATGACCTTTCTCTCTTCACCATCCATTTGGAAAAGAATACTACTCAATCCTTTCCCAGAAGCATCGCATTGGATACAGAATTCCTGTTCAAAATCAGGCTGTGCCAATTCAGCATCTCTTACAAGTTCATTCTTTAGTAGCTGGAAACTTTGTTCTTCCTCGTCTCCCCAAATCCAACGTTGATTTTTACCTAACAGCTTGGTGAGCGGTTCAGATTTAGCTGCAAAATTTTCAATGAACTTCCGTCTCCAGTTGGCGAGGCCAAGAAATTTCCGAACATCCTTTCTAGTTTTAGGTTTAGGAAATAATTTAACGGCTGAATTTTTGTCTGGTTGGATTTTGATAGCATCTCCAGAAATAATGTGACCCAAGTAGGTAATTTCCTTTTTGACAAATTCACATTTTCGCAGCTTCACAGTCATCCCCACTTCTTGGAGTCGCTGCAACACTTCGTCCAGATGTTCGAGATGCTTGGAGAGTTCTTTGTCGAAAATCAGCAAGTCATCCATATATTGAGTTAGATACTCTTCGGTTTCAGGACCAAATACAGCATGCATGGCAGCTATGAAAATTGACACAGCACTAGAGATACCAAAAGGCATTCGAGCAAACATCCACTGACGTCCTTTATAGGAGAAGGCAGTACATGGTTGGCAGTCATTTTTTACAGGGATCTGTAAATATCCAGAAGCCAGATCCAGATTTGTAAAATAACGAGCACCTTTAAATTTTTGTAAGGCATCCGAAATGGGCTCAACTGAATTCCGTGGAACACGTATAATTTTATTCAAATTTCTGAAGTCAATGCATGGGCGTACTGTACCGTCAGGCTTGTCGACTACAATTAAAGGGTTCAAGTAAGGGGAATTACAAGGCATTATAACACCCCATTGTCTCCACTTTTCTAATTCTTCCTCCAGGAGCTTCCTTTTTGCTATAGGTATGGGATATGGAGATCGATACACAGGTTCTGTGGTGGTGAGTTCAATCTCACACTGGAAGTTTTTAATAGTACCTGGTCTCTCGGAAAATACATCTCTATGCTTCAATAAGACTTCTTTCAATTGGCTTCTACCCCTTTCACATAAAATCTCATTCGCATTGACCTTCTGCAGAATGTCGTCAGGACTAGCCGTCCACTGATCGACATGGGAATCTTCACGGACATTTCTTACATACGTCCCTTTCGAAGATCCATTATTCACGAGGTCCTGCTCTACCGGAACTCCGTCTACGGTGAGGGATAACTTCTCGCGCTGTAGGTCAATTCCTGCTTCATATTTCCTGAGGAATGGGTAGCCCAAAATAAAGTCAGCTTCGAGACCCTTCAAGACAAACATGTCCTCCAATAAATGTCTTCCAGCAATCTCTAGATATACTTGTCTAAATCCCACAACTCTAGTTTTGTTTCTCCCAGTGAAATCAGTCAGCCTAACATCTGGACATGTTTGTAACTGCAATGATGGCAGCTTCTCTTTAATCTTCTTCCAAATGGCGTAGCTCATGAGATTACATTCGCTGCCAGTGTCCAGAACACAAATAAAATCGACGCCTGCTACAGTTGCTTTAATTAACGGAGCCCTGGGTAAATTTTCCTTTCTAACGGCCTGTTGTAGTGCTTTCTCTAAACTTTGTTTTCCTTCATTGAGAGTCAGCACAACAAAAAGATGATTATCTTCACTATTTATATCGCTGTCATCGGTTCCCAGAGAAGTCCAAGATTTTAGCCCAACCGTGATCGGGAACGAAGAATTCACGTTGGGCGACTGGCTAAATCCGACTGTATACCACTCGGATTAGCACTTGTCGATGGTGCCCAACAAAAGTCTCTTGTTATGTCGACACTTTGACGTTGCTCGTTCGTCAAACGTGAAGCAGAAGGTTCAAACGGAGGCGCCGTCGCTCTGAAGTTACTGGGTTCAGAGGCGTTACGTGAAGAGTCACGGGAATGGTCTTCTGGATCAGATCTGGAACGACGCGGCCCACGTGCGTAGTTGTTCCTGCCATCCCTTCTAGGAGGATTACGTTGCCTGTTGTAATTTGAATATCCATTCCTCTGGTTCTGCATAACTTGTCTGACTCTGGGTTGTTGGTTTCCAATTCTATTTTGTCTGGGAGCATTTCCCTGGCCTGCACCTTCCCTATTCCACACAGGCTTCCAACTGTCTTGCTCTTCAAGCACCTCGAATCTTTTCAAAAAATCAGCAAGCTGTCGTACAGTTCGAGGAGAATTAGCCAAACTCAGACTGCTCTATATGGAAGCTGAGAGATAATTAAATTCACTATCTCTGGTTCTACATAACGGGCAGACAGATTGCGGTAGGCTGAGTAAATGGACCATGCGTATTCTTCCATACTCATGCCAGACTGCTTTGAATATCGACGAGACCTCACTGCCGTCAGCTGCCTCTCTTTGGCCTCTTCAGAAGCATATTGCTTGCGAAAACGGCGGCAGAAATCGGAATAGGACCTGAACTCCAACTGATTTGCTCGAAACCAATGCTCAGCCTGGCCTTTGAATAACCGAGGAATAATTTCCAATCGGTATTCGTATGGAACTTGCATTAAATCAAAGTTGATATTGAGTTCCTTTAAATACTGTTCAGCATTCTGGGCTTCCAGGTCTCCCTTGAACTTGGACAAGGAATTAAGGTCTGCCATCCTTGGGGTTCCTGTCGTCGTTGATCGCTGAGTTCGCGGTGGTGACTCATCTGACCCGCTTTTCACATTTCCATGCCTTCGTGTTCGCTTCCTGATACTCGCTTGATACTGAGAGTCAGAGCTGGTGCTGGAAGAAGAGGAACTGCGATCTTTCTTCCTTGCTAGACGTTTCCTCTTTGCCCTTTCTTCATAACGATGATGCCGTGACCTGGGAGATTCACGCTCTCTGTAACCTTTATCATCGCCCGAAAGACTAAAGGTAGGTGGAACTGCAGAGACCACTTCATTAGCTCTTGAATCAGCAGTAACTCGTGGGCGACATACTTGTTTGTCTTTTCTAGCTCTCTCTCCACCTGTTCTGTCCATCGCTTCATTTAGTTCAATGTTAATGGTTGGCAACACTGCACTCTCAACAACTGCAGACGGGTGACCAGCTGTTCGAGATCCAGTTTCCTTTTCCGTTTGCCGGGAAACGTGCATAGTCTCTAATTGATTCGTAAGTTGTTCTACCTGAGTCTTTATTTCCTCAACATCCTTGCTTCTTTGAGACACAACGACGGAAATCTGACTAATATTCTCTTGGACCTCAGCCCGGAACTGTATTTTGTCTGTCTCGGCCTCGGCCAATATCTGTTCCATCGTCAGCTGTTTTTCAACAATCTTATTGCACTTCTCAGTGAATCTCGAATTAATACCCTCTACATCGATGCGAACACTGTCCGTGGCTTTATTAACATCGGCTGCCAAGCTACGCCGGAACTCATCAAAGTCCATCTCTCTAGCTTGCCGAATTTCTTCAGAGAATCGGGCCCTAGTATTCTCGTTCTCAGACTTTAGCTGTTGTATTTCACAGGCCATCTCGCCTATTTCAGCTCTTAAAGCTTTCATAGACTCATTGTGCTGCTTACCGATATCATCCTTTAATAGCGCACATTGTCTACAGATATCAGCCTTCAAGTTATTAATGGAATCAGCTTGCTGTTTAATATCAGCCTTCAAGTTGTTAATGGAATCAGCTTGCTGTTTAATGTCAGCCTGCAATGTTTCAGACTGTTTGCAGATATCAGTTTTCAGTGCTTCTGACTGTTTGCTAATATCAGCCTTCAATGTTTCAGACTGTTTGCTAATATCAGCCTGTAATGTTTCCATACTTTCAACTTGCTGCTTGCTAATTCCTTCAATCATGGCTTTTAAAGCTTCAAACATATTTAATGGATCTGATGTAATAGTTGTAGACAATGATTCACATTCTTTACAAACGAAATCGGTAGCTTCGTGGCTTTCAGATCGAACATCTAAGCCACAACATTCATAATGTAGCAACTTTGTACATTTCTTGCACACAAATGTGGTTTTATCTTTATCAATGTTCCGACAACAATCGGGAACATTAAGCTCTGAACTTGAAGCAAGATTTTTATTTGCGCTTCGCAAATGTTTTCTTTCCATTTCAACGAAGTAGTTCTGTGCTTTTCTACAAATATAAAAGTTTAGTGCTCTTGCACAATGAATATCAACAAACAATTGTCTTGCCCTTGTACACTACAAAATCGTGGCCCCACGTTGAGCTGCCACTTGACACGTACCAATTTTTTTTAAAAGGCACTTAATTACTTCACGCGTCGTATTATTTTACTATTAATATTAACTTAATAATACTCAGCGGTGAACAATGAGACTCGGTGAAGTACACAGACTCCTCTCAGGTACAGGTATAGTGTTGGGCAAAGACAATATTCACAGCACAGAGAAATAAAACCACATTACTGTCGTATGTAAAAACTGAAAAGTTTTATTCTTTATTTCTTGCAATTATGATGCAACTATACTTGAAACGAAGGCGAGGATTTCGCTTTGTTGATGAATTGACTCAATTAAAACGCATAAAACTCAATGCGTGGCTATCGGCAAGCCTATGATCACATAGACCTAGCTTTCGCCCCGAACTACCACACCAAGAGATATGCAATGATAACCGAGCCAATAATTGCTCTTTAGCCTTTTATTTCCAAATTAATCTTTAGGCTAACTTTATTATTTGACGTAGAATGGTTGCAGTATTGTGCATATCATCAATGCATGGCCATCGGCGTACCTATGTTCACATAGGCCTAGCTTGCGCCCCGAACTACCATACCAAGATGTATGCACAACACCGAGGAGTTCTTTTTAGTTTTAAAAGCTTCGACGATCCGTGGCGAAAGTGTGATATTTCTTACGCGATATCCTCGCTTTTATACTGTTTCGAGAACACAGATTCAAGTACAGATGAATCACTCACTATTTACAAAAGGTTACTATCAACAAAACTGACATCTATTCATCTTTAGAAGTACAAATTCGTATAGAGCACTGTTGCAAACAAAGATACATTAAACTACTCATAACACAGCATAAAATACAACACACATTAAACAAAATATATACATTACTAATAAGGAACAATATTACATAGAATAACAAGGAAATTACGCTTTCTTTCACAAAATAAAAATATTAGTGACCTATTTTCTACTTGTGACGTCACATAAAATAGGGATCATATCAAGGGAGCCAGGTTAGAGTTCCTTGCTAATTACTCCAGGATCTCAAGGTCGTATTTTTCTATTCCTGATTGTGGACTTGAAAATATTTTGGTTCCACTCGCCGAAATACCATTTTAACGAATAAGTGCCCGTCCTCAAACCATAATTTGCAAAAGTAGGTGAATCAAAAAGTAAGGGCATAATCCATTTAACACCTTCAATGCAAGTAAGTGTGAACATTGTTTCATGCAAGACGATGCACTTGTTGTAAAGATCGTGTACGAAATGTACAACACCAGCGAACATCCTCCGAGAATGGTCTCGCAGTTCGGTCTTGAAGTCGTGGACTGGAAGTGAAAGTATTTCGAATTGCACTTCGACTGCAGCGCCAAATACTATCAGTAGATAAAACTAAGGACACGTTGTTTTTCCCGCGTTTGAAACACTTGTTTTTCACCATAGAAATCACATAACATTTTAAAATGTTCTTGTACATACATTTCCACACATTAGAAGAACTTCAATCAAGAAATTGCTGGCTTTCTACCTCCGAGATATCAAACAAATTATCAACGAGTCCACGAGTCAAGTACTGAAGCCAGCAACGATGCGTGCCCCGCGCTTGGGCTCGATTGCTAGTTAAATTGGCGCTTTCGAACTGCACTAGGTGACGTCACTTCCGACAATACTTCAAGTCTACTCTTTGTATCTTTCGGACACAGACATAGTTCCGCCAGCTTCTGCAGGCAGCTCTGCACCACCCCATCCATGGATTCTGCAGCTTCGTGCTTTTCCTCGTCTTCCTCTGATGTCCCCATGTCTCTTTGCCGATGGCAATTTCAGTGTACATGATGTCTCAGGAATCGATATAATGTATACGTGCTGAATAATCTTTCCATCTACTTTCAAGTTGATCATAATCGGACAAATGCATTTGTCAATATACGGTAATTATTCCTACTTTCTCAAAGCAAGCAACGCATTTTGTTAACTCTTTATGAGTAACGCATGTATACATGTTGCATAGGCCACGAAGGCGCTTTGACTTCCATAAATAGCATAGCTCTAATCACGCATTCCCTGTTGCTGTTCTCGAAATCAGCTCGCTGTGACAAAGAGACGGGTTTCTAAAATATAAAACATAAATCGCTCTCGGCTCGTCTGAAAATCGAACACTTCAGTGATGATAAAAGTAGCAAAGCGTAAAAACACAAAAAGGGTTCCTTGTACGTTAGACGGAAAAGAGTGTCAGTATTTCCTTTCATCAAAAACAGATTGCTGAAAAACCTTTATCACCAATGGGGGACCTAAAGGGCTAGCTGGGTTTGGAAGTGCCTCCCCCCAGCTTCACAAGAGAGCCAACACGCTGCGACACGCCAATTTTCCAAATCTACTGTTTTTTTGCTACTTTTAATTTTGTTAATTACCACTGCACTGCTACAATACAACGTTCTTTTCTAAAAACCTGAAAATGAGTGAAGTAGTTAACAAGATGGCGATGTCTTCTTCCTCTTTCCCTGGTTCTCTCTTTCCTTCTTTCTCTATGTATCTACCTCTCCATCTCATATATGATCCGATTCCCTCTCTCTCTCGTGCCTCTCTCTTTTTCTCTCTACAGGAGTGAAATGCAGTAACGGACACTGAAAATTTATCAAGAACTCAAAAATAGATAAAAAAAATGCAAAGATAAACACTATTTTGTGGTTCTGACTGAAGGTAAACGGAGTGACATTATGCTCTCAAGGTCCCGTGAAATAGGGTGCGGGTGGGAAAGACTTTTTATCAATTGCCGATCACTACTTGTTGACCTCTGGCTGGTGTGGGGAGGCAAATCTCCACCCGACGTGGCCGTAGCCCGTGCACAAAAACCCAATCCTTCAACCGGAAATTTAATGTGAGGAATAAATCAATTTTCCTTTGGCCCACCAGGCTGGGCTCTCCTTTTGTGCTGCCTTCCAAGGGAAAGCGTGCGAAGGAACGACGGACGAATACGAAACGGACACATCAAACGTCCGTAGGAGATTGGGATTCGCGTCTTCTCCGCGCTCCGGACAATGGGACACAGCTACAGCATCCGTGGCGACATTGACCGATTCACGCCGCTTCCTGTCGCTGTCAAAGTTCCCAGTATGTATTCCGTAAAATAAGTTTCATGCGGAGGAAGTGTGCGTTGAATCCTCACATCAGATTCAAGAGCAATGTCGTCACACTCTCTTTACACATCTTCCTTCATTTACCCACTGCCATCAGATACAGGTTGTCCCCAGGTTGTTTGGGATTGGAAAGAACAGTCGAGCACTGAGCAAACTGACTTATACTCTGTCCGGGAATCTGAGGAGCAAGCCCGTGCATAAAAGGGAGAAAGCGAGTGGGCAGAGCGAAGGCTGGGAACTGCACCTCCACGCAATCCTGTCCCCTCGCACTTGTTCATTGGTCGAGCCCTCTCGAGTCACTACTTGCGCAGAGACTTCCTTTCGTTCCCTCGCTCCAGAGATTTCCGAGACAGAATATAGGCTCAGATTGCCACATCTGGTGCTATAAGATAGCCAAACCGTGATGCCCTGGTTGTATCAATCATTAAGTAGATACGATTACATCCCACTCTTCCCTAATTTAGAGTAGCACGGTTTTCCATCGCTTAATCAAGTAGTTTTCTCGTAGTCATTAATTTAAGCAAGAAGAAATCTGCACGTGAAAGAATTGCAATGCAAAATGTTGAGTTTGACGGCATAAATTTATGAAATCTTTGCCGTTTTGAGGGCAAGATTCACATTTTCCTGCACTAAAATAAGATAAATCTTGAAAAACCGACAACCGGAAGCGTCAATTAGGCCGCCTTTATTAATTATTAATTAATTAAGCAAATTACTTTCCTTCCAGCACTTTGCGAATCTTGCATAATACCAAAATGAGGATGTACAGGCTGTTGGTGATTCTTATCTCGTCCACGTCTCAAATACATGGAAATTCCCAACCTTCTCCTGGCAACGATCCCAAAATAGATTAGATGCAATGGAAGAATCTTTGCCTTGGACGGGCGAGTGTGTCGACTTTCAATGAACTGGCTATTCACTACACTTATCAATTCATGTAATCACCTCTTTATCCTCCTCGTCACGATTAGTCACAAGCGTTATAAAATCGACGTGAAGTAAGCAAAATACCAACACAAGAATACAGATTCAAATATTTAATTTAATTTAATACACTGTACCAAATAAATCGTGTCTACCAGTAACAACGCAAGTATAGATAACAATGAATTAAATTTGAACGTTGTTTCAAGTCAACTTTATGCACAGATAGGCTAATCGGGAATCACTGTGCAATGAACTTCAGCATGAGAATCAAACCCGGGACCCCTTGATTAAAGACGACCACGTTACCACTATGCCATCATGGAGGCCCCATGAATCAAAATGAGTGTTTTGGTATTTGGAATATATTTTTATCATTGAAGTATTACTTTTTATGTACTCCACGAACATGTTACTGCACGAAATATAACAGAAAAAAGAAAAGTTGAAGAACAGCTGTGTTATAAAAATACTAAAACACTACTATTATTAGTGAAAATTTTAAGAGTGAACGTTTTCATTGTTCGTAAGATATATATATACTATATATATTATTTCTAAAAATCTTTATCTAGTTTAATATTCGACTTAGATCCGTTTACAACTGCAACGTGGGGACACAGCCTAGACTTCGTTTCATTTTCCCCAACAGTCGTGAACACTTTATGTCAAACTGCTTCACCATTGGCTAAAAAGAAACAGCAACTTCACGTGTTACCAGCCGACACCAAAGCAAAGCACGGAAGTTCACAACTTCTCCCGCGAAGATTCCCGAATAAAAGCTCCAAGGAGAACTTTAAGTTTGCCGAAACTCTCGTAGGTCTTGAAGACGGCTGGACCCTGCAAACGCACCAACAGAAACTTTCTTATCCGTGGAAGAAGCCAGCCGTGTTTACTTTTGGAAAAGTCAGGGCGAAGAGAGAAAGGAACGGCTGTCGTTGCGTCCAGACCTTAGAGTCAAGTAATCAATCACAGGAAAAAGAACGGAAGGTCGAGACGCCTCCGCACATCTTCCGCAATTCCAAGTTGGGAGTTCGTGGCTCTGTTTGCGCAGAAATGGCCTCGAGGGAAGCGGAGCATATGCTGTACTACAAGGAGTCGTAGAAGTGATCGTGGATTCTTGGTGGCGACAACTGTTCCGTCCTTACCACTCCACGGGTATGTCTGTAGTGGAAACTGAAGCAGGCACATCGTACAGGTTACACAATTCGCATCTCTCAGTGTGAGACTGAAGAAGAAATTTCGCAGCGGGAGTTGTACCTGGTGAAAAAACAACAACAACAAAACGTGGTGCAACAGCCCGTGAGGGCCAGGGCCTACGTATCGACTGCATGGTGATCATATTTCTTATGGTCACCATAGAAAAACGGGACAGAACTGCACAACAAAATGTACACATTCATTTTTTCTACTGGGATTTTGGACTCCATGCTCGTTTAAGAGAAAATTAAGGGGGGAGTCATTTTTCTACGGGGAAATTTTACACCTTCCTTGTTTGGCAGGAATTGAAAAGGACAGTCACATTTCTCCCTAGAAAAATGACTGTGCAGTCACTTTTCAATGGAGTCAAAATTCCCCGTTACACCGGCTTCACTCCCACCTGCCGAGGTGGGGGGGATCATCCAAGCAGTTACTGGGTGACGTCTGGTCAGCGTGACGAACCCCCAGTCGTTGTAGGTTTTCAAGACCGGGTTACGATAACTCATTCGTAGCTCCCCAATTTCCTCACGATGGTGGGTGGCCACCAGTCCCATCCACAGGCCGGAATCTCAGGAGAAAGGTTGTTACGCTTCCCCCAGGAGACTCGAACCTGCTCTCATCCCGTAGTCTGAGCCCAAAGCATGACGGCTTAGAGCGCACGGACATGGTTCGAGACGGGTTGTGCAGTGAAATCCATAAGTACCAAGCAAATTGTCCATCAGCACGTTTACCAGTATACGTAATAGTCCCTAAAAATACGTAGGATGAAGATAAAAACCAACGAAAATAGTCATGGACAATTTGCTAAGCAATACTTATGGATCCCACTGTACCAGGTGGTTATACGTAATTAAAGGTCCTTCGACCGAGAGCCTTCTGGATCCCGTTCCAAGCATCGGATTTCGGTGAAACTTAGTATAGAGGGTACGGAGGCCATGGGGAAGCGAATGCCGACGTAGAAATAATTAAAAATTTTCACCACCAGGTGGAAATGTGGCGCACAAATTTGGTGCACAGTGAACGACATCCTGCTGCTGAATCATAAACATAGAAAATTTTACAAAATTCTTATTGACGGCAATATACCTGTAGGAAGGCCAAGGCGAAGCTGGAATGAATCTGAAGGAACTAAGGAGACTGGATTGAGCTTCCCGGGTCAGGGACAGATAGAAGACGTGGCCGAGGCAACATGACACAAATTCAGGCAGAATTCTTTGGTAGAGCACTCTAGTAGCAATGCATTCCTTTCCATGGATCGAAATCCCATGACCGAATACAGTTTTCTTGCTGCCTAGAGTCCACCAGACAGACAATTTGTCCACCAGTACGTTCATTAGCGTACAAAGTGTTTCAATTAAAGCATTTGCGATGCAGAGGGTGCCATCCTCTTTGTAAAAGGCCCGGCTGAAATTTGTCAAGCTAACACAGCGTGGAAAAAGAGTTAATGATCGCAGCGATGGGCATATTTCCTGCACATTCCCTCGCGGTTGGTTGAACATAGCATCGATTCTTCCAGAGAAGCGAAGCGGCGAAGGACATCTTTGTCGCCAGAGATCTAATCCAGAAGCTGCAAATAACACGACGCGATTGAAAATCCTGTTTGGACACAAAACAAGTAAGAGGCTTTGTTTCCTCCGACACAGGTCTTGGACTCAACATGGCCTCTCATGAAAGAGGTCTGTCTGTCTCTCTCTCTCTCTCTCTCTCTCTCTCTCTCTCTCTCTATGTTTTGTGTCTCTTTGCGAGGGTCATTCTCTTTATCTCTTCTTTCAATTTCTCTTTGACTCTCTCTCGATCTGGAACCTTCTCTCTCTTTTGCTCTCCCTCCTCCTCTCTATGTGCCTCTTTCTGTGCGCGCGCCCGAGCTTGTTTTTTGTATCTTCCTCTGTCTGTGTGGTGGTGGTGGTGGTGGGGGTTTGAGGATCCCCCTCTCAATTTTTGTGTCACCCTATTTCAGTCTCTCTTTGGAGGAGTGGTTAACACAGCGAGCTTCGACGCCAGGAGTCCCGGGTTGGAAGCCCGGCCTGGAATGGGTGTTCCTTATCAATTTCAACACATCATCATCGTCAAGATTAGTCAAATTGTCACTGTCTTGCCTTCTAAAACCCGAAGGTTTATGGCTGCAGCAACACAAGCCTTCCATCTGTCCCTATCCTGGGTAAGATCAATCCACTCTTTTCCATCTCTACAGATTTCCTTTAGGTCCATCTCAACGTTATCCCTCCATCTTCGTCTTGGCCTTCCTAGAGGTCTCTTACCATCAGGTTTCCCAACAAGAATCTTGTAAAATCTTCTTTCCTCTCCCATTTGTGTCACGTGGCCTGCCCACCTAAGTTTTATTGATTTACTTATTCTAATATCAGAAGAGAGACGCTAAATACTAATAACAATCAAATGTGTCTCTGTAGTTAAGTGGGTCTGCATCTTTCTCTTCCGTTTCCCTTTTCCCCCCTCGTTATCCAACTCTCCCCCCTTCGCTCTATTTGTCATCTCTTTCTCTCCCCCTATCTATGTGTGCAGCACTTAGTTCTTAATGATCCTTGACCTCCTCCCCACTCAACCCACTCCACTGTTTCCTGTTTGCAATTCTCCTCTGATCCTCAATCCTCGAGTCCATCCATCTGAGCGTTCGTCCTCCTATCTATCTTTGACGCAGCTTTTCACTTTACAATATTGTGTGTGTCCGATCCTCTGCAATCCTCTCCACTTGCCTCTCCCCCTTCTCTCTCTCTCACACACACATACACAATAAGCTTTTATAGCCTGAGAGAAAGACGTCGACAACAACCAGCAATTTCAGCTAGTAGCCATAGATGGCTGCAACCGGTCGCAGAGTAAATTCGATAACCTCTTGTACGGCCAGGAAAGAGATTCTCGTACAGATGAATTAGTATAGGGTGCGTCAAAAGTATCACCCGGTTTTGAAACAAAACCTCTTATGAGTTATAGAAACTTCTGTTTCGACGCATTAACTGATCAACTTTCGATTAAGCCACCGACGTTCCGGCATGGATGTTCCTCGTGAATGCTTCTTCATCAATTTCATCCGATCGTCACTCATCCTTACAGTCAAAAGTGGAAGAGATGTGGAGTAAAACAACAAGAAACTTTTATTTCACAATCTGAAAGAACAATACCTCCCATACTCAAACTTTTATTTTACAATGTGAAAAAACATTTACACTTTTCACCCCTTTCTAAAGATTATGACGTCTAAATCCCAACCTTATTTCATACACGTACCTAAAGGCTCAGTCTAAAGATCCTCATAGGTTGCCCAGTCAATTCAGTTCACGTCGTTTGTAGGCTACAAAAAAGCCGCCATGTCGTCTTTCCTTAATCCTCCTCTAAGAAGTACGGTTCTATGACACAAGCCAAGATCTCCCCGCACCACTAGCGCCTGAGCAGCGGCGATGGCAAATCCGGGAGTTATTTCTGCCTATTCGAGTATGTTAAAAATTGCTGTTAAAATATAATTATATTTCTGGGTGTTGTAGTTCGCAAATACAAAGAGTAGCAGTAGCATAAAATACATCGGACGAGCAACTACGATTCTCTCTGGCGATAACAAGTGACGAAGAAAAATATTTTAATGAGCGAGGAAACAAAACTTTCAATTAATTTCATTTGCGAAGGAGGCAGTTGCTACAGGGAAATTGGTTCTATTTCTTGTCAGAATAAAATTACTTATTAGATCGGGACAGAATTAGCCTCTCCGATTTCTTGGAATCCCAGCTCCTCCTTCGGCCTCTCATATTTCCTTCTTGCGACAAGGAAATCAGTGGCCGTGCACCTGCTCGCCGCTTCCCCTAAAGCTCTCGGAAGGATGGCGTCAGTATCTCTAGGGGCAAAAGGTCTTACATTGATCGATTAAAACATTTTGGGTGCGTCGGCACGTATGGCCATTGTTCGCCCTTCAGTATATGCGGGGAAACAGCCTCTGATACATTAAAAAAGGGAGTGTAAAACGCTCCTTGGAAAAAAATTAAAAGTGCAAAGTTGTGAAGGGAACTGCACAGAACAAACATGACATTAAAGAGGTAAGAATAGACTATAAATTTCCTCACAGACAGTGGAAGAGACCAGTTCTTTTCAAAAACCTAAAAAAAGTTTGTTAAAACATTGTTCAATTCTCCCAACAGGGGTGATAAACAGCTGGGAAGATTAAGTCTGCTCGAAGAAAGCAACATCGTCACATGCAATAACAAATGGTCTTACAGTGCGAAAGCTTGGCTGCCTTGCTTCAACACTTTAATTGGCTCTATCTTTGGCTCTACGTTTATTTTTATAAAAAGAGACCAATTATAATCTATCTCTGGAATCTCTGGAGCGAGCGAACGAAATCAAGCCCCTACGCAATCAGTGACTCGAAAGGGTTCGACCAGCGAACACGCGCGAGGGATTGGGATTACGTGGATTCGCTCCGTCCACTCGCTTTCTCCCATTCTCTACCTTCCTGCGCGGCATTGCTCCCGGGATAGAGTATAGGGACCATCTGGAGAAGTCTACATAGCCTATACAGTGCTCTTAGCGGACGAAGATCCAGTCAGATTTCCCAGATATTTTACGTTCCTGAAAGTCTCTTCCTCATTATCAAGTTTTTCCGTGCTTCCAATTTATTCGCGGAGAACTTAAAAATGAGAGATCAAATTCAACGTTTCCACCGCGAGGACGCAGAAATGGTCAAATTAAGCGTAGAATGTTCTGATGATTGCGTCGCGAATCCCACGCTGGAGAGGATCTGCTCTAAATTTGACACCTGGTATTCTGGATTTTAACCGCTAAGCCCTGGACCGTCTACAGGATCACGAGGGCAGACGGCGACACTTTTCTACCTTTCCTTGCTTCGCATGATTCAGCTAAATTTTGATGGCTCTCTGTGGATGCATTCTTACGATGCATTCTCGTTTATAGCATTCAATCACCAGAAACAGAAAAGCACACACAAAATACCTACGTCACAAATGAAACCTTAAATATTTACGGAATAAACACCAAGCAAAGATCCAAACTAAAATATCTAATATTTATTGACATAATTCACCACTGTCTTCCTCAAAACAAGCAGCACAGATATCTTTGGAGACCGATGTTGCAGCGACCGACATATACCCGGGCCACGCTAAGAACCGGCCCCGATTCACGGTGCAGAAAGATTATTTTGACAAAATCCTGTTTCCCCGCTGGCTGCTTCTTGCCCAAACAGGACGGCAGCGGTAGGTCTAATTGGCTGTTTGGCCCCAAATTTCTTCGTAGGTAAACTAGGCAACACAGGGTCACTGCCATAAAGACGTTTCGCGCGACGGCTGTTATAGTGGCCTCACTCTAGTCTTGGAGTCATTCCTCCCAGCCGAGACTTGCTGTTCCTCATTATTACCCCAGGATTGCCAAAACCAATTCTGTTACATGAGCATTACAGAATCTACTCTGAAAATATATCTCTGCGTGAACCAATCTGTAACTAGATGTCTGTGACTTCATAAGGAAAGAAAAATAAAAGGTTTCAAATTAATTTGAACAACGACTTTCAATTTCTGGAACATACGTAAGAAACGATAACAGACGCTACAATACATTCAAACTTTATCCAATCAGGGACGACCAGAGTATGTATGTGACCCACTTTTGTACTAAGAAAACTTCTAAAGTTTTTTATACGCATCATTTTTAATGCAATGAAATACATTTTGCGCTGCTACCATGCTCTGCGACCAGGTAAGAATCAAACTGTGCCACCTATTGGCATTTACATAAACTAAAGCTTTTGCTACCAGCCAAAGAGGTCGAAATTCTTCACAGGGTTATAAACAACAAAAACGTTTCGATGTCCCTGCTTTGAACCTTACGACAAGTCAGATTTTCTTACAAATAAAATCTTTTACACAGTTCAGAGGCATGTAGGTGTGCTTTTATCTTTTCGAGTTGGTTTTTGGAGACTGAATCAATTTCCATCACATTTCTCTACTGACATAGAAATTCACAAAGCAACCCTTGAGGGGGGAAAACCCACCGGATCTCTTTCCTCCCTCGCTAGAATGCCGCGGTTTGAGGTCAAAATATGCAACCCCATGCATGTTTCATCATTCCAAACGTAGTCATTCTGCCTACAGATTCGCCTCGCGACACGTGACCTTTTTAATGCATGGAGTTAATGCCGTGAAAAATGCTTGCAAGCAGCGTTGCCAACTGTAGAGAATTTAGGCACCACATTCTGCTACTACGGGAATGATTTGTGAAAAATAAAAAAAAACGCAGGGACGGTTTTGATTTTAAAGTACAGGTATGAAATGTGGAAACACTTTTTGTGAAAAGCTACAACGTAGCAGTAGCGGCTATTGCCTATTCGCGCACTCGCACGTGCACACACAAATAAATATAATGTAGTTTTATTATATTTATTCATTGAACGCCATTTCTTCAAATCATCAAATGTTCCTGGGCCACCACATCGCCTCCCATTTACTTCCGTACGTCATCTTTTCTACCTCAGACCGTGTCCGAAAGTTGCAAGACCGTACTTGAAGCGAGGATCCTCCGAGTATGGTCTTGCAGTGCGGTCTTTAAGTTGTGGACTGGAAGTGGTCTTTCGAATTTCACTTCGACTGCAGCGCCAAATACGATCAGTAGATAAAACTGAGTACTCGTTGTTTCCCCCGCGTTTTAAACACTTGTTTTTCACCATGGAAAAAACGTAGTATTCTCAAATGTTCATACACATACATTTCCACACATTAGAATAAATTTAACCAACAATTTGCTGGCCCATGACGTATATTTAATCTGTGTTGCTGGCTTTGTACCTCCATAATCTTAAACAAATGAACAACAAGTGTGAAAATCACGTGGCCTAGTCAGCAACCATCTGCACTGCGAGCTGTGCACTTGTGTGCTTCTGTTCTTGCCGCTTTCGAACTGTACTATGTGACGTCACTTCCGCCAAGACATACTTCAAGTCTGTACTTTGTATCTTTCGGACAGAGCCTCAGTAACGCGCCTCAAATGTGCATGAACAAAATTGGGAAGTGCACACAGGTGCATACCGAAGTGGCGCTGTGTTCGACGGCGGTTAGAAGAAGCAGAAAGGCTCTTCGTCATGCAGTGTTGCAATTTCCATTCTTTGCCGTGTGACGGAGTCTAGAACAATCCACACATCATTGCAAATTGAGGGATTTTTTTTTCAGAAAGGGAAATTTCGATATCTCTCGCCTCTCGCGGTTCCGAGCATAGCATCTAAATCCGAATGGGTGAGAGGGCGGGAAAGGAAGGGGAGGGGACGTGGCGTGTAGAGACGAGTGTATTCAACGATGCAAGGCCAGATGCGATGAGTGGAATACGTTGATACAGGTGCTGGAAAAATAGTTTTAAAATAATGTCAGCGGTTTGAATTTAAAACATTCATAATATTGTAGAGGAATTGGTGTAATTTAGCCGCTATGACTTGTATTTGGAAGTTAAACGAAAATTTTAAATAATCAGAGTTTAATCTTGTACTTTTGTCACAGAACAGTCAATCCAGTTTGTTATTCAGTGCATATGGGAATATGTAACTTGTACTATTATGTCACAGATTTGACATAATTTTCGTAAAGGTGCTGGCAAGAACCAGTTGCTTTTGATTAGGGTTTCGAAGATCCTCATTACAATGACTATTGACCAAAGTGAATAAGTACATTAAAAATGTTAACTTAGGCGTACAACGAAATGTTTATGTGGCATTAAACTTGGATTTCTGATGGGACATATTTACATTGAAGAAAGATGACACTGCACAACACGAAATTTGTACTTTAGATGAAAATGTGGGATTTGTATTCGTGCATGACAAAAATGAATCTTCAATTTGTTTCCGTGTATCACGTATAATTTAGCCCAAAACACAAAATTTGAAAGTTACATAAGAAACGTAAAGTACAATAGCCGAAAGTGTGTTTCTCCTGTGTTACAAAGAATGAATGCTCGAAATAATACATTGGTATGACAGGATAAGATGTATGCAAGAAGGTTACATGAAATACTGTTGCTTCCTTTGTGAATGGGACAGTCGGGACAGAGATAATCATTATGTCCGTAAACACTGGCCGCTACTACGGGCATCAAGTCATATCACGAGATCTAATTGAGAAGCCCCAAAATGTGGGATGCGGTAACGAGAGAGAAGTTATCTTAATATAATCAATCAATCAGGATGTATTTCTGTCCCATTACACATCAAGCTTGGTTTGATGAGAATCTTCGTCAAAGCACTTGGCCGAGAAGGCCAAGCTTTCAGGTACCTCTGGACGAAATTCCCACACTTAAGTGAGGCAAAAGTTAAGGAAGGTGTGTTGTTGGCACGCAGATTACAGCCGTTTGATTCTACACTTTCTGACCCAGCAAATGCAGCATGGCAGGCACTCAAGTTGGTGTGTTCTAGTTTCCTGGGTAATGTCAAAGCACGCAAATATGACCACTGTTCGTGACATGGTGCACTGATTCCATATCATGGGATGACACATGTACCTTAAATTACAATCTGGACTCGCATGTGGGCTTTTTCCCGAAAAACCTAGGAGCAGTCAGTGATGAACATGGGGAAAGGTTCTACCAGGACATTGCTGTGTTTGAAAAGTGGTTGGAACGGCAGTATGATTGCTGACTATTGTTGGTCTATCATCAGACCCCTACAGATATGCACAGGTGTAAATGCTCCACAACGTCATGTTTGTAGGTATTGTTACTGTGCTTTCTTACTGTACAGTGTATTGTAATATGCCTTTCACACGTGCATTATGTGGCTGTCCAATGAAATTGATACGTAATAGAAGCATACGGTTTTCACGCTTCAATTCTGTATCCTTTGTTTAGCCCAAATCACATGATTTCATCTAAAGGACAGGAAATGTCTTCAAATTTGTTGTGCAGTGTAGTATACATTATTTAAACACGTTAATTACAGAAAATACTGGCGATATTATTTTCCCTTACAAACCATAGCAATTTATCGGTATAGTGTTATGAGTGATTTTGCCAGGTTGTTGAATGCTGAATTTTCTATACGTCACGAAAGAGACAAAACAACAGATCTTCTCTCGTGATCGATTAAAGATTGATTTAGTTGGTGTTTTAAGTCCACTTATGCACAGTAAGGCTAATCGGGACTGGACCTACACTTTAAAGTGGGATCCGAACCACTATGTGCCTCCACCGGGAATCGAACCTGGGACCCCTGATCGATTAAATACATCCCTGGGGTATTTCGAATTTGTAATAAACTTTATTTTTTTAAAATTTTCATGAAATATAACTGCTATTGTCTCATTATCAGCAAAAGATAAGTCATAACTTGGATTGCTAATACGATTAGCAGAAAGAGGCGGGATTAATTGGGTGGGGGTAACAACACTCCTTCTGGACGCGAGTCCAAGGTGCACACCCATAGACCCAGACCACCAGCCCCCACTGCAACGTAGGTCTTTTGGAAAAATCGAAAATTCATGGACTTTTTGTGAGAAATTAATTTTAAGACAGTTAATTTTTTTGTAGAAAATAGAAAGTGTTGAGACGGCTTTATGAAAATCTAAGATCTAGGGACAATTTTTTGGAAAACTTTCAAACGAGATGGTGTTCGTCCATCATATTCTATTTTGATAATCCTTGCCCTAGACATTGTTCTTTCACACAATGGAATGCAAAAGTTCACGTCTGTAAGATTTTTTGTAAAAACAAATATGTTGATGACACTGATTGTAACGTAACTTTCAGACTATAAGTGTACAAGACAATACCAATAATAAAAAAATATATATGGAAGCTAAACTTTGCGACCCTCTAATTCTAAAACGTTCCTGCCATTGATGCTCTGTACATCAAGGGTCAAAAGTAATAGTAGGCGAATTGTTCTTTGCAATTTTCATTCAATTAGTTTTCTAGAACGAAATGATCATGCATTGAAATAAAAACGTCAACAAGCAGAGGGAAAACATCTGCTTTGAATCAACAGAATTCCATTCCTTAAAACAACACGGGATGTAGAATAAAAAAAAGAATGAAAACAGCGATGGACAATTTGCCTATTATATTTGCTGTTGACTGTACTATTGCACAGGAGAGAGGGTGGAATCATATTAACGAACATTTGCCTTCAAGTTGGCAGAGGAGGAAGTACCACAACTTTTTGCATTCTTGTTCGTCGGAATTTCTTTTTATTGATTTTATTTTGGAGAAATCATCCTTTCCGTTCGACAATCGTAGCAGAACACAAATGACAGGATGTAGGTTTTATATTTTGTGGTTGCCAGGTAGCAAGTCTGCCATTGACTTCCTGCATTGCAGGTTTCTGTTCAAGTCGCTTTGTAACAAAGGAATACATATCCATTGTAAGATATTTAAGTAGAATGATACTCACAGCAGTGGAGAAACATCGCTGCCATAAGTGCGGATGTAGGATGGAAAATCAAGGAAAAAGAAGGCCACATCCTGTATTAACAGGGCTTGGCACTTCTTGGAACGTTTTTTTCGGAACTGAAAATTCGCCAGATATATCGTTCAGTTCAAGTACGCCAGAAACATTTTCCACTGGAGTCTGTCTCCTCTTTCACCTCTCTCTCCTCTCTTGCTTATCATTATCTTTCAATCTTTTTCCTTCTTCTCTTTAACTGGGATTCCTTTGACTCAAGAAGTTACAGATTCATTTACAGAATACTTCTTGACTATCTCTTGCTACTGATTTGATTTATTTTACTTCGCTCTTCTACGAGTTTTGGCCAATTGCGAGGATGAAGAAAGATGATGAGATGAATTTGGAAGTGACGACCACCAGAGGGACAGCACACAACACAAATCCCACAGAGGCTGATACTGGATGCGATTTCAGACGCAAGAACTTTGTCAGTAAGCAAAATGCAGTCATTGACAAAGGTCGCCCCTTCCACACCATGATTTTACCTTGTATCTTACATTATACTCTGTACCGTGAACCTCTGAAGCGAGCGAACGGAAGCAACTCTCTGCGCAGCTAGTGACTCGAGAGGGCTCGACCAATGAAGAAGTGCGAGGGAACGGGATTGCGTGGAGGAGGGGAGCGACTGCAACCTTTGCAGCAATGCATCGCTACCTCGCTTTCTTCCCTTCTCCACCTTTATGCGCGGCCTTGCTCCAGAGATTCCCGGGACAGATAATAAACATACTGGAATGTTGCCAGAAACTTTCGTAGGTGAGGTCAGGCCGTTAATACAAAGTTGAATAATATTGTTAAAATTAATAATACAAGTGATAACTATAAATATTGCCAAGCTATATTATAATCTTGGGAAAACTCTTCTACTAAACACACCATTACTGAATATTCAGTGGGCTTCCATTTTTTCACACTTTGCACCTTTAACAGCCTATATTGCAGAACGGTTATGACACTTCTTAAAATATCGCGAGTGTCGTTTGTTAATTTCGTTTTATCACCACTCTCATTGTCGCAATTAACCTAAATAGTACAACAAGCGACGTAAAATAAGAAAAACAACTTGAAATTACCAATGGCTTTTTTCTATTCTTGGAAAATTCCTCTTCGCTTCTTTTCAAATAACATCCGTACCTTCCCCATCTGACAGCAGCTTCATTTACGAGATCCCCTGTTTGCGGGGGGCAAAAACTGTGATATTAGTCGAGGAACCCAGCAGCTTCCCGCGCACCTGTTCATTGGAGATGCTTCTTCCGTGGATGGATGGATCAATCTGCTCCCGAAGGCTCCAGGGACCACTGGAAGATACCGGAGAGCCGTTAGCTCCTTAATTGGACAAAGTAATCCCCAATGCAAGAAGAATGGCCTCCATAACTGCCCTTCGCCTGATAATTGCTTCGGCAGGGGAAAGGGCTTAAGGGGCGTCCACGAATCTCTGCGTCACGTGGGTTCAGAAATTTATCACAAAACCACAATATTTTGCGCATACAAGAACTACGCAGGCTGCACATAAAGAATATGCGTGACTTTCTGAAACCAACGCATACCCTACGAAACTATGCAAAGTGCGTGTCTATATCTATGACAATAGCATGCGACCATTTTACTTGGAGGAAAGTATATCCTTATGACTTGCTTTCCGGTTTCACTGAGCCGACCTCCGTAGCGAAGTAGGTAGCACAGCACGCTACGACGCCAGGGGTCCCGGGTTCGAATCCAGTCATGGGCATTGGTGTTCTTTGTGGGTGTCCCTTCATCAATTTAATCATATCACTCACCCTCATCCTCGCGACTAGCCAAGAGTGTCAGAAGAGCAAAGTAAAATATACCAAATCAATCAACCGTTTTCTCTATTATTATTATTATTTGAAGTAGGGTTACACTCTGACACCATCTTTGAAATTAAAGATAACTAACATGTAGCCATATTCATCACTTCAGTTAAAACTGTTCACAAAGTATTCACCGAACATTTGATTCTCAACTATGTGCAGTTGTGTGTGAAAGCAGAAGACGAAACCGAAGAAGTTGATGTGGAAATAATTTCGAGAGAGATTTATTTGGAAGGGGTGCGTTAACATTTTGAATTAACTGAAATATACGGACATTTTCTATACACGAACTTTTTATTGCTTGTGGAACATTTTCCGGTGATGCCTCATGATCTCATGTACATTTACAATTCTCATGATGATATCGTAATAATCCTCAAGTATTGAAAATACATTAGATTAAAACAGCTCAAAATCCCAGACACGTACCGTTCCTCAAGGGAACTGGGATCGAATCTGGGTAGTGTAGCTCATTCATCATTCAGGGGTCCCGGGTTCGATACCCGGTGGAGGCACATAGTGGTTCGGATCCCACTTTAAACTGTAGGTCCAGTCCCGATTAGCCTTACTGTGCATAAAGTGGACTTAAAACACCAAATCAAACCAAACCAATCATTCATCATTCATCCTCAATAAAGGCGTACCCGCTATTCATCGTGAGTTTAATGGCAACGTGCGAGAGGTGATAAGTGTCAGAGAAAGAATGACCTGGGCCACGGGACGTAGAATTTTGTAACGTGTTAAAGCCTGTTGTTTACGCAACCCAAATATCAAAATATTCGCTTGAGTTTGCCTGGTGGATCTGTGTTATCTGAAAGGGTAGAGCATTGATAGCATGAGTCACATGACTCATGCCCCAGCCACATCAAACAGCTCGGTGCTACGAGGCCTCCAGAAGAAAATTTCAGGAACTGGTTTCTTGACAAGAGCTACTCGTAAGGAAATATTCCTTCGAGTGATATTAGAGTCATTGTCAAGAAGGTTCACTGAAATGGAGGTTCTCATCACAGACCACATGCCACACGTTAATTGTTTAAGTCTAGTTGATGCACTGGACCTACAGGTTAAAGTTGGATCCGAACTAAATGTTCCCTAATCTGGTATGGAATTCGGAAGCCTTTGATTACATGTCGAAGACGTGACCACTCCGCCATTGGAAACGCAATGGAACGCCTTGAGAAAGAGGCGAGTAAATCCATATTTGGCGTAAATTTTAAAAATAACACAATATTTTGTGGTCACTGTTTCGAACCGTGGGAGAGGCGTAGATTTTCTTGTCCCATCGTCCATTTCACTAGTTTATAATTCTTCCTCACCGACACGATTAACGTGAGTGGCAGAAGAAAAGTGAAGTAAATTAGCTAACTGAAATAGAAATAAAAGGAAAAAGCGAAACAAATTTTATCCATAATATTCGGCAGTCACTTCAGTCGTATTCACGGAATGCTACCTTTAAAGAGAGACATGGTCTCTAACTTGTCTTTTCCCCTTCCCTTGTGTTCTCCATTCCCTTTGTCACGATTAGGCTAAAACTAATTAATGCGAAGTTAATTAAACAATCCAAACAACGAAACAATGCACAATCAACTGCACAAAACAACATTCCATTTGTTTTCGAACCGGAAAACAATTGAGATGCTGTAAAATTAAGCAAGATGCAGTAATAAAGTGGGAATTTGGTACGGTATAGAATTAAATCTTTCACTTTTGACAAATAGCGACGATGAAGATGAGTTATGAATGATGATATGATGACATTGATTAACGGACACTCACCAAGAACATCCATGGCCAAGACGAGATTCGAACCAGGGGCCCATGCTGGCGTAGCGCGCTGTGCTAACCACTCCGCCACGGAGGTCGTCTAGGAGTGGACATTATACCATAATTTGTGTGCGAAATTGGATCAATCAATGGAATGACCAGGCATATTATATTATTAATATATTCATTTCACAACATCACGTCACGTCATATTATTCGGCACGAAGTAACATCAGAGACATTCAATCTTGCATTTTTGCCTTTCAAGTAATTCTTCGACTTCAGGTTAATCACATCAATAAGATAAATTATGAATCAAATGATAATGAATGTGGGATATTGACAGTTATTACGAATTACCTGACACAAGCAACATTAAGCAGACTCGGTGGGCAAGCTCATTAAGTGGTCGACATTCGATCTCGTCAACAAAGCTCCCGGGTTTGAGTACCGTCCTTGTAACAGGTGTTTGAGTATTTCGTCATTAATTTCATGTAATGGTCACTCGTCCACGGCTGGGAAGAAAAGTGATGTTACGTAACAAAAATAATAAAAATAAACATGATCGAACAGTACTTATTTCATCTCTCTCTCCTACAAAACCGGGATATATTAAATATATATATCTTCACATACGTTTTCGATTTCTGAATTTAACTAGTCGAGACAGAGATCGGAAGAGCAATTTTCAATTCGAGAAACCGAGAGACGGAGACACTATCAAGTCTTGTTTCTTTCTTGATATCTCCCTAATTGAGTTGTTGTTCTGTTTGTTATTGGCTTTGTATTGGTAATTATTGTCATTATTCTTCCCCTGTAGGTAAACCATTACGACGATTTATGATGAAATAGAGCAGATAAAAGGGCAAGAACAAGAGAGTCATGCATGCCCGGGACTTCAACCCAGAATCTTACGTAACGAGATTTCAAATTCTGGAGAAGGCATCCGTGTTTCGCTTGGCTTTCTCTCTCCTCTAATTCTGTTATTTTATCATACACGTATAATTAAAATGGATCTAAGATATGTTGCGATCCATAATTGTGTTGGTTAGATGCAACATATGTGAATTCCAACATGGAATAAATTATTTCTTGTTTCGTATGTGGTTGAATATGAAATTTTCTTACACTGTGACAATTTATTATTTGTTTTTGTTTTGTGCATAGATAAGCTAATCGGGACTGGACCTTAAGTTTAAAATAGGATACAAACCACTACGTGCCTCCACCGTGTATCGAACCCGGGATCCCTTGATTAAAAGGTGACAACGTTATCATTAAGCCATCGAGGAGGCCCCGTGACAGAATGTTATTCACTCGATCTATACAATAATTTAATCTTCTTTCTTTTTGTTAACTACTCTTATATGACTCTTTTTGCGTCTTCGATGTTTTCTTGTTTCAGGAAATAAAATAATACATGCAGGCTGTATAACCCCTCCCCCCGTGCAAATAGATAGAAAGCTCACTCTCGAAAAATAATTTATAAATAACGTAACCATTAGGAAACTATTCGAACGTTAACTGATATAACTGCAGATGAAACAATACTTACAGACGCTAACGAAATATCAATTGTTGTACTAGAAGCTCACAGGCAACAGGTATCTGGTGAGTCATTCACTCTTGCTAACTACAAGCGAAGGTCACTGAACCAAAGGGTGGCAAACAGGTGTCTGCCCTGCGAAACTAGGGTTAGCAGACGAGGCCCGTCTTCCTGTTATAAATGACGTACGAAATAAGGAGGAACACAGCTTTCATATCAAACTAGACGTATGTTTGGTCCCGTCATTGCATGAATAACACTTTCTCCTTGTGGCCTTGACGGCCTACGTAAGGGCTTCTCTGCAAGAAGTATAGCTTACCATTGAGGGGAGGAAAAGTGTGTGTGTGTATCGAGGTCCTTCAACTTTCGTATTCTTCTTCATTTCAAAACGCGTGCTGTATCGTCGACAAAATCCAATATATCCGTTGTAGGTTCTAAGTTCTGTTTGTGTTCGGTAATTTCACATTGTCTTCCTGCTTATGTTTTTCGCGGCGAAGGTTCTGGATTCGGTAATCTGGACAATAACGGGATTGTTGGTTTGTTGTCTTAAGTCCACTTTATGCACAGTAAGACTAATCGGAAATGCACCTACAGTTTAAAGTGGGATCTGAACCACTATGTGCCTGCACATTACATTGCTACTAGATATTTGCATGCTAAGATGTAGGAAGTGCTACATTTTCAGTGTGTGGAATTGAGAATTAATTTGGATACGAATGATCGGACAATGGAGTAGTGGGAAAAGGATCACTTCACATGTTTGAATTATACCCTCCCTTCCCACACACACACACACACACACACACAGGATATCGGCCGTGGTTTTTATAACGAAATATAACATGGATGAATTCTGTCAAGAAAAATTGGAGTCTATTTACATCCCTACGGAACTTGATTGATTGATTAAATTGTTGTTTTAAGTCTACTTTATGCACAGTAAGGCTAATTGGGACTGAACCTGCAGTTTAAAGTGGGATCCGAACCACTATGTGCCTCCACCGGGTATCAAACCCGGGACCCCTCGATTACAGCCATCGGGAAAGCCACCCTACGGAACTTGGAAGAAAGTCCACGTAGAGATTAGAAAGTTCTGTTCCGACAAAATCTGACGTACAGTAAATGAAAAAGCAAAGTGCTAACTTGTGCTTTGCACCAAGTCATGAAGGCGTGTAGGTGGTGTGGAGTTAGGGCCCAACACTTTCTTGTTACGGCCGAAGGATAATGTGATCAGCACCACGCTCCTGGCCGCCTTTACCCCCCCCCCCCCCCCCGAGTACGACGCTGGGTGGGCGCCGGAGCCACTTGAACAGGTGGACAAAATTCCAATTCTCCCCAGTCGGGAATCAAACTCAGATCTCTCGCATGGTAATCAATGACCGAGCTACCGCGGCACATACCTATAGTATAGTAGCCTTTGTAATTAAGACAATAATTATTTTAGCTTTTCGTTCGACGCTTTTAGGCGAATCATTTTCGAACATGCAACGTGTAGCTCTTGTTGGATCTGCGACTTGCCTTGAGAACAGGTGATTTTCTGACGAACAACATTCCACGTGACTTTCCTACATTTTCTGTGTCTGTTGCCTACTGCATGAAAGGCGAGTTCCTCTTGAGACAGACAGAATCACCCGATCACCTAAAGGTGAAATGTGTGTTGCCTACCCTCCAGGCATTATTTACTGCCATTAAAGTCTTATGGGGAAGAACGTTTTTCCACCACTATACACATGAATGGCAATACACAACACTTGAGTTTCATACCCTCGAAGGAATGATCAGCATGGTAAAACGGAACAATATACCTGTCTCTGCCTGGAGATGGATGTTCGGAGTTGAGCTATTATGATCGTGAGTGTACAGGATCTCGAGTTTGACTTGCAACTCGCTCCAACGTTTCTTCGCTCAATCCTCGTTCTGCCCCTCCCAACGTTTGCTCTAAAACTGCCTCATGACCTCTATTATCCCAGACATTTATTGTCATAGATTTTACTCAGCAATGCGGAGTCAGTCACCTGTATCCTCTTCCTGGGTTTCACCTGCTTACATATTGACGCCTTTGGTGACCCAGTAAAGCTTAGGTTATATCTGACACTGCATTCCTTATTGTCGAGTTCCTGTCTGGAAAATGATGGCCAGTGTTTGGGATTTTGAGCTGTTTTAATCTAATGTATTTTCAATATCTGAGGATCATTACGATATCCAGAGTTACTATTAACGTTTCCAGATTTCTTTCTGGTACGTGTGTGGAAAATAGAAAAGACGAAACATTTTTATTGGCCAGACAAGATTTATTGGACATATTTTGGTGACAACGTTAAGTCCTGTGCTCCGTCCTCTCCCCCGGAAAATCTTAATTACAAGGCAACAACACTAGCCACTACGCTATCAAGGATACCACTGTTTTTCAACAGTTATTTACGTATACTAATCATCCTTATAACTTTCAATACGCTTTGTATTTCCTTTCTTTGTAATACGAGGGCTGCTGAAAAAGTTTCTGCAATCAATATGAAAAAAGACGTGAAATTCTGGGAATGGCTTTTTTGTTTTTCAAAGTATTCACCCTAAGATCGATACACTTTTGCATACGCTGAAACAATTTTGAAAGCATTTTTTCCACTCTGAAGCTGATACTTCAGAAACCACTGTTTGGAATGCGTCAACAGCTGCTTCAGGCGACACAAATCGCTCACCACGCATCTTATTTTTCAAAAAGAAGTCATTACGTGATAGATCAGGCGATTACGGACAATGAGTCATTAATTCGACATTTTTAGTGAACAAAAAATCACCAGTTTGGTGTGCTGAATGGGAACTGGAGTTGTTGTGGTGAAGAATAATGCGACGATTTGGGTTTGTTTTACGCAATTGATTGATGACCTCTGGCAAACAAATTGTTGTATAGCACTCAGCATTTACAGTCCTTCGATCTTCTAAAGCTATTGTTGCCACATGTCCGGTATAACTGAAGAAACAAGCAATCATTTGCTTGAAAGCACTCCTCGAACGAACAACTTTTGTTGGTGTCGGCTCACTTTGAAATACCCAAACAGTGGATTGCTGTTTAGTTTCGGGTTTGTATGAATAGATCCAAGTTTCGTCACGTGTAACGATGTAGTACACCAAATTTGACTTACCTCGGTTGAATTTTTCTTTACACTAATTTACACGAGCCTGTTTTTGAGCTTCGGTCAAGTTGTGTGGGATTCAACGGCTTGAAAGTTTCCGTACGTTCAGATGACCATGCAAAAGCGTATGTATTGCTTTCATTTCAATGTTCAAGGATGCCTGAATCTCACGGTATGTCACATGCCGATCACCCTCAATTATTTCACGCACAGGATCAACATTACTTGCAACAACAGACGTGGATGAACGACCTTCACGAAATTCATCACTGAGAAATGTGTGACCACGCTGGAATTCGGAAAACCAATTTTTCACAGTCCTATTGGATGGTGCTTCATCCCCAAAAGCCAAATGAAGTCGCTCGATGCATTGTTTCGGTGTTAAACTACATTTGAAATCATAAAAAAATCATTGCCCGAAAGTGTTCACGAGAAATTTCCATTTCTCACACGAAACTACTAGTTGAAACTGCTGTGAAAAATAAACGAATAGGCTTAAAGAAACAATCAAAGATAATTTAAACATAAAAAAGGTCTATTCTTCCGATATTTATAATAGCGGAACACTAGCGCCACTGTTGGTGGTAGTTTGCAGAAACGTTTCCAGCAATCCTCGTATAAACGAAAATCTTACCTCATTGTTTTAACAAACAACCAAGTTCCCTGACGTGATAGAGAACAATTGACACCAGATCTAAATTTGGAACACTTAAATTTACAAAGAACAGGTACTCTTGTTCAAAAATCACAAAAAAATCCAATGTACCTTTACCGATGGAAGAACATTGTACGGTGGTTCGGATCTCACGTCAAAACTGTGAGTCCACTCCTGATTAGTGTAACCGGGCATAAAGTGAACTTCACACAATATCCCACCGTGCAGTTCTACATCTAAATTAGGAGAAAACAAAGCAAAGACTAGGAAGACGGTTAAGGTCTGGAGCTATTTCGAGCTTCGTGGAGACGCAGAAAGAAATGTTGGATACTGGAGGAGGGAGGGAGAGAGGGTTAGTTTCATTCCGTCCTGTCAGCCCGACACACATCCCGTGACGTCCTGACATTCTCATCACCAGAAGAGACAGCCCGTTCCTTTCTCTGTCCTCGGAGCATCAGCTGCAGTTTCCAGACCACGCAAGATCACAATCACTCCATTACAAAGGCGTTCCACCAATCACGAGCCCATCTGGTTAAAAATTGAAAGTTATCAAATAGAATTCACACCCGAGGGATGATTCATGTCTGGTCACATAATAGACCGGTCAATAAAGGTTTCATGTCTAGAATAATTCCGTAAAAGCTGAATTTTGGTCAGTTGTTAAAACTTGTATTTCTCTTAAAAATGTTATTTATGGTAAATTTATAAATACAAAAAAGTGTTCAGTTCATCTAAATTCTTCTAACATACATTTCGTAACGTTATCAAATATACATACTATTGTATGGTTCGAGAATTATTAAGACTTTTATCTCGGAGTTATTCACATAAAGTATTATATTATAGTGAGTTTTTCTACAAGACCACTATCTTTATTTTTCACAAATAGATTTCTGAAAAATCCTGAAGTTGACAGGTGCCAACGTTCCCGAGATACATCAAATCAAAAATATCCAATCTGGCGGACTCTTTTCAAGATAGCGGCCATCAGCACGCAGATGGCGATTGGCTACTACACTGAACATGTCTTAAGTGGTATAACAATTGAGGGGTCTAGTGAGAGAGGGAGCTATGCAACAAATCTTGAAAATTTTATTTTTTGCCATTTTCAGTCTTCTCCTGCCATCTGTCATCTACCATGTGAACTACAACCATGTGGCATAGCTCCCGCTTGTTCTGCAGCAGATTTTCTGAGTTCTTGAATACGTCCTCATCAGCATTTTGAGTGAGAGAAGGAGCTATGCCACTTACTGATGCTGTCTGCAATAGGAGTGGCAGAGGTTGTGTTGCAGTAACCGGTGCAAGATTAAATATCAGCCCTGAAGTTAAAAGATCTCATGGCAATAATGCCTCGTATTCCTCCAGTTTTTCATGGTGTGTACCAAAAACTAAAATCCACAGAAACAATGGACAGTGAAGATCCTCCAGAGGACATATGAAGTTGTCTTTATGTAGATCATATGTAACCCTGTGAACATGATTTACACTCAGACAAAAGTATTTAAGCCTTGTTCAAAGTATTTGATGTGCTAGATTGATTTTTTCACATGGGTATACTAGAACAATATACCATACATGTTCATAAAAAATGGTATTTATATTGAAATTCATATTTTTCCTTTTGAATAATTTACCTAACAATATGTTCAGCAAAAAAATACCCTTTGTTATACAAATTATGACTCAACGCAATGCTTTAGAAAACTCAATTTATTTCCATTTCTTGTCAAAGTGGCATAGCTCCCTCTCTCACTAGACCCCTCAATTGATTCTACCAAGTCCCATGCTTTTATCGAAAAGTCAATGATTCCGGACTTATCCGTCGGACTGTGATAAAGACACACTTTTTTGGTGCTGTCCTCCATTTGGAGACACATTTTATGGCGCATCTTTCATTAATATACGCGTATATAAAAACTGATATCGTTTTAAAGCTCACACATTAGGCTACAACGTTTTTTCGAAACAATTTTTTGCATTTAATTTGCTCAAAAGTTACAAGGCAAAAACTTCAGAAAGTACTGGAAAAAATTAACTTTTTGAAGATTACCTGCCTACGATGATTGCTTACGGAGATATAGGTCAATAACTGAGGGTCTGCGAAATAGATGTTCGGGGGGATGCGCTTGGGGGAAGCGCCGCGAGGAGGGGCGGGGACTTCTGGAATTTTGCACTACTCGTGTTGTTAAAATGGAGTCGATTACAAACAATTATCTGGTGTATTTTAACACAACTGAGGTTGAAGTGGCCAAAATGTGGTTTGGACCGTAATAAATAACTGCATACAAGTTATATGCCGCTTTCTGTCGCGTTAACGCAATTTTTTTACAATGTGGAAAATTCCCAGATGAAAACTTGGTGTCCGTTTGTTCTATAACTTCGCAGAAATATTTCATGCAATGGATCACAGAGCTACGAGAAATGCGTCGTAACGGAACAAGAACGGGAGATTGTGCCAAGAATATTAACTTCTCGCTAACAATGGTGACTGGCGATGTGAAGAAATTGTTTGTGTTTGCAGGTTAAGTTTCGAGTAATGGTTCGAGAGTTCTCCAAGCAGTCAATTTGAGTTTGGGAAGCAGTGAGATGAGGCTTCGTCCGAAACGCAAGACTAATGTTTGCGTCCTTCATCTCAGATGAGGGTATCAGGAAGTTTTTCAGCGCGTCGGGTGGGAAACGTACCAACTGCGAAGAACGGCGTGGCATGGGGAGAGGAGGAAACGGCATCGCTTTTCTTGCAACGTGCAGACGCTCTGCTTCCTCGGGAAAGGACGAGAGAAGTCAGGAACCGCCGCTCGGTCATTTCTCTACGACCCTTTCAGATATTCTCTATTCTGGTTTATTTTAGCCCCTTTCCTACTCGTCTGAATCAATCACTGATGAAATAGACGTCGCATTCATTCTGCTCCTGGGATCCGAATCTAGAACTCCTGGTGTTTGAGATTCTGTTCGAACTCCAGTTCATGGACGTACAAGCCTATAAGCCTACAGTTTTACGCGGATCCGAAACACTACGTGGCTCCACGGAAACGGAACCCGGGACCCCTTGATTCCAAGGCGACGAGGTTACCACTACACCATCGGTGAGAGAGAGGAATCCCTGGCGAGGCAGAACACCACATCATTGATGGCGCCAGACTTTCTGATTTCGTGGGCCACTGATGGCTGCCAACGGTTTAGGTTGTCCACATCTTCAAATAAAAATGGGATGCTATTATTTATCTATTCAGACATGAATTTCATTTTTGCATTTTGGGATGACCCACTCTGCCCCTGCACTTCGCAAACCACTCCATCACTAAGTCAGACAGAGACCATGGAACTCATTTTATAAAAGAGGTAAACATTTCAATTTGAGGTCATACATTCTACATTTCTTTTCAAAATTTAGATTCTCCTATTATATATAGGAAAAATGGAACTTCAGAATTAATGTAAATAAAGCGATGATATCATGATATGAATAGACATGCAGGTATGTTTACAACATAAAATACTTTGATTGGGTAAACATTATGAAGAATGCGTGACGGTCTTTGCTCCTTCAGCTTACAAGTAGACTAAAGTCCGAGCAAGAACAGGAATTTGATGCTCCAATTGGCAGCTACGCATGAAATTTTGGTTTCTTTGAATGATCGTACTAGACCTGTTCAATTGATGAATTTCTCTGTATTTTGATGCACCGTTAGCAGTTTATGGATTGTAATGCGTTACTGGCGTAAAAAAATATATGGATATTTGTTCCAGTTGATGCTTTCTGTGAGCAGGATCGAAACAACATGAAACGAATTGAAAACCTGAGAAGCTACGTTAACTGTAAAGGGATGAAAATTGCAAATAGGCCAAAATCCACGACCTAGTCATAACAATGAAACGCATATTATAGGAAAAGGGACTTTTTAAGTTCCCATTTCCCATATGCATTGTCTTCAATTCGAACGCCGGCTATGAATAACTAAATCTACTACTTCAAAAATACCGCAACTCCATATTCGCTACCTTCTGGACCCACAGGCAAGGGACACTGCGTCGTAAAGAATTCGTGGACTGCGGCAATAAATATTTATTTCTTGGTCTTCCTGTGCGCCGGTTGAGCCCGGGCCTTCATTCTGCAGAAAGCGAAAGCAAGAAGCGGAGAGAAGGCATTGGATTGAGAACAGAGCCCTGCAACGGATAGGAAAAAGGAGCCCTTTTTTATCTAAATAGTAAACGTTCCAAGGAATAAAATTGATTTACTGACGTTTCTATTCTGCCGTCTTACCAGCTGGAAAAAGAGCACGATAGGCTATCTGAGCGATCAACGAACCACGCAATTGAAATAGTCAGGACTGGAGAACAAAGGAAAGAGGAAAAAGTCGTTACTTTCCAAGAGAAGGTGAACGGACAGTGTTGCTAACCACATTTTGCAAAATGTTCCTACAGTAGAAAGTTTCACGCCGAGAAATATTTCAGCAAATCCTCAGAAAAAGAAAACTGCCCACATGAAAATCTTGTTTAAACTCCACTTGAATCTCAGAATCAGGACTGGATGTACAATTGAAAGTGTGATCCGAACCACCGTGCATCTTACTCCCAAGGATCGAACCCGGGCAGTGGCGGTGGGTGGGTCACTCACCCACTCTCTAGCATTTTTAAACCCGAAGATTTATGGCTGCAGCAACACAAGCCTTCCATCTGTCCCTATCCTGGGCAAGATCAATCCAATCTTGTCCATCCTTACCGATTTCCTTCAGGTCCATCTCAACGTTATCCCTCCATCTTCGTATTGGCCTTCCTACAGGTCTCTTACCATCATGTTTCTCAACAAGAATCATGTAAACTCTTGAAATATATAATTTTGATTTGGTTTGATTTTTTATGTAGTTTTAGCTTATTTAGCAAATCTAGTTTTATCTCATTTGAAAACCATAACTTCTTTTGTAAAATTAACCCACTCTATTTCTAATGACGTGGGTGGGAACAGGAATAGTTTGACATCCGACACGCTATGTTGGGGAAGGAATTTGGTGCACAATCGCGTTAGTGTACGTCATTCCAGTAAATTATCTCTGTCACCATGAATTTACTCCACAGAGATCTACTCTGTCAAACTTAGTTCACTTCACCCATTACGCATGCAACACAAGTCAATGCAATATACACAGATTTTATTAATGCATTTGGCAAAATTGACCATGATATATTACTACAGAAAATTGCTTCATTCAATGTTTCACTTAATTTTCTTCCTTCGTATTTGGTCACCTTCGTATTGGGCTAATCGAACGCAAATGGTAGGACACTGAAAAGTTGTCCCTTGAAAACTCATTCTGATGTTCCACAAGGATCCAATCTCGAACCGCTTGTGTTTTTATTACTTATCAACGACTTAACGAATTACATGCAAAATACTCAAAAGTTGCTTTTCGCCGACAATCTTAAGTTACACTAATAATCTTTTATGAGGACTGCTTGATGCTACGGGAAGATTCGTCTTGTAAAAATAACATGTTAGATCTCAACCCCCACACAATGCTGCATAGTCCCAAAACGTAAAACACCCTGTTTTCCACACAACATTAAAAATATAGAAATCAAACGCAAATGTAAAATTAAAGAACTCGGAGTGGCTTTCGACTCCAATTTCAAATTTAATAAGAATGTTCGCTTTCCGAAACTTAGGTTATAAAATAGACTTCACGAAAATAGAACGATTGATTGATTGATTGATTGATTTAGTTTTCTTTGCCAATTTTGGCTCATCACGAAGATGCAACTAGAATTAAGTAAAAATACTTTAGTATTCCTACATACGGTCAGCGCGTCAGAAATCTGACTCAAAACGGATTAATTCATGGAGTTGAACGCATTGAGTCAAATTTGCACAAATATCTCAAATTCAAAGCTTGTGGAGAATATCCAAGATTTGATCCATACGTAAATCTACTTTCACAGGGCAACTTCAGTGAACTAGGGACTTTCCCTGCAAAGTAATCAAAGTTATAATGGGCGATTCAAACATATCGTCAGCTTTAACATTTAATGTTCCCGTCCTTAAAACACGTGCCAAACGCAAAATCTTTCATTGGCAGAGAGAGCAAACGCCAGCTCCCATTTCAAAACGATTGCAAATGTAAGTAACGACATTGATTTTCGTGTAAAACACTACCGAAACATTGTAGTGAATCTGTTGCAAATGTGTTATGTAATTAGAACACTGTAATTGAACTTTACCTGTCGTGCTCAATAAAATAAATAAAAAATAAATTATGCGTGATATTCTGAGAGATGTATCCAATGCATACATAAGTGCGCTGATTAGGGTCAGTGCATAAAAATGACTTTAAATATAACATTTCGGTTCTGCTAACGGAAGGCAGAGTCATGGTGATGTAACCCTTTACTACTGCTACATGCATTTCAGCCACCTTCCTTCAAGTCTTAATCATCCAGCTTTTCCCCTTTTTTTCGTCACGCTCAGACGCTGGTACAACGTGTTTCCCCTAGGAAAGTAAGTTTACACAGCATAAAATATACGTATTTAAGAATAAAAGCAAAAACCTAAAGCATACAAATATCCCTAGTTATATTTTCAGAAAAAGTCCTGCTATCCTAGTGGCCAAAAATCTATCTCGGCGACAATTGACCGTGGTTGGTAACACTGTAGAGAAACGATCGAGAATATTTCAATTTAGCCCAAGAACTCGTATTGAAAGTTACTCTTTCGACTTATCCTTGGCACTGCAAAGGCAACTCCACTTTTCTTCTAGTCTTGTTTGAAATTTCGTTTCTATTTCCGAACCTCAATTCTAGATAATTAAAGAGAGCCGTTATCTAATTTGAAGGTCTCAGTGTAAAACATGGTAAGTAACATTTTGGTAATTTTTGAGTTACAAAGTAAAATGTGCCATCCTTCAATTTTCGAGTGAAATTGCCATGTCATACAATTTGCAATGGACTCAGTGAAGCCTTCTGAAATTGGTAAATACAACACGAAAATACAAGGGTTGGATAAAAAGTAATCGCAACACTGGTATAATTGCTACTTGACTGTATTGGCAGAGGAGCACGTGTTACATTCCTTCAATGTAATCTCACCCCCATCTCTACGACCTTCTGCCACACGTATGGAAGGCGTCGTACACCGTCAGCGCGTCCATCTCTGTCGATGTCCCGCAGTGACCGTCCTATAGAACGTATGATGGCTTCGCGCGTGTCGTAGCGCTTCCCGCCCAGTGGTTCCTTCATTTTGGCAAAAAGGTCGTAATCACACGGTCTCATACCGGTGAATACGGCGGATGTTCCAGTACCTCCCACTACCAGTTATGCAGGAGCGCCGTCACAGTGTTCGCAGTGTGACACTTTGCATTGTCAAGCAGGATGATGGGACACCGTGCCAGAACGTGTCGTCGCTTCCTTCTTAATGCGAGACGAAGGTGGTGTTGCAAGAAGGTGCAGTAGTAGGCTGCGTTGACCGTCTGCCTAAGAGACGTTGTTCTTCTTGCCTAAACATATTGTTAGGGCGCTTGCACTCTCGTCCTCTGCTTCAGAGCACTGCTGTTTTTGACTGAATAACATACAATCGCTCCCACTCACTATACTTCCTCGTCTGACATTCCTTTATCAGCCACGAAACGCTTGTGGCGCTGTGACTCACCCCTTTCACGGGACAGTGGTGTTGCCATTACTTTTTATCCAACCCTTGTAATTTATCCACAGTATAGCTTCTAATAACCATTTTTCTTAATGAACTCAGACATGACCAAAATGTCACTTATGTTTTACACCCTAACCCTTCATTTAATACATGTAGTAATTTCATAAGGCAATAATGTGGTCTTAAATCATATGAATAGGCCACACGAACAACGTTGTTCTGAACAGTTTTGTCGACAGACACATTCAGTTGGAAAAAAAACTCTATGGCTTCTAGAATATAGTAGTGACACGTATTACGAACAGATGGAAGGGTTTTCTGCACCTTGGAGCCTCCTGTTTGAGGAAAAGCATATAAGAGAAAGCAAAACGGCTGATTGTTTTGCTGTTTCTGTGGCATTTGGCTCTTGTTAGATACAACGTTGTTTGTATGACCGATTCAAATGTTACTAAGATTGAAGCACATGAATATGAACCGTAATCGTTTACACCATGTCGAACACCATCCATAAATCTTAATTTTTTTCTTAGTTTGTAATTGAGAGTACAGGTTCTTCCATTTTAATTGTTTTTATGAAATGATAAAAATTCATGCATTTCTAAACATACTAAGTAAATTTTATGGAGGTACTTTATCGATGCCAATTAAGATTTTATATAATTATCCCTACATCCCGGGAATCTTTGGAGGAAGCAAGCGAAAACAAGTTTCTGCGCAAGTAGCGACTCTAGAGGGTTCCACCAATGAACGAGTGAGAAGGGAAGTGGAGAGGAGAGCGTGCACTGCTTCCCTCCGCCCACTCGCTTTCACCTTCCTTTCCGTTATGCGCGGCCTTGCTCCGCAGATTCTCTAGGCAAAAAAAAGAGAACTTAACAAATTATTAGTTACTGGAAATTACAGTTAAAAGATTGCTTTATTTACCTTATTCCTGATAATTTTATATTTGAATGAAATTATAGGAAATATTTATATTAATTTCTTGAGCCGATTGATTCACCCTAAGTTACCCTATATAAATGGTAAACTAAACATACTATTTTAAAATTACTACAATAATTACACAAGTCAAGCTTAAGGTTGTAGTTTATGAATTTTCCACTCACGTCAAGGTATGAAAATTCAACCTGTTAGACATCCTTACTATTAGATCTCTATCCAGAACACATCAACTGCTTCGGTTGTCTTTACTATGTAAGTAGTAAGTACTAATGTGTTAATGGATTATTGATTATTAAAAGCATATCAATTACAGCCTGACAAGTCCCGATATGCGCAGATCGCTGCGGAGCACTTCCTATTACGTCATCCTCTTCTACTACTTGTCTGGCCTTGAGAGTACGAGTGGTGCCAACTCAGCAAAATTAAGCTAAAACAAATATGACAAACAATTTTTACTGTGTGGATTGACGGTGCCGGCTCATATCAGTTTATCAGTGGTTCATTTGATTTAATCCGGTCTTTGAAAATGCGTGCGGTGCGCGGATCGTAAACTGTAGTATTACGCACGCGCGTTAATGTTTATAACGAAGAGAAACTTCTGGGCGAATGACTTCATTTTCTGAATGCGACATCGAGCAGTGGCCTGTTTTTTTTTTTTTTAAGCCGAGTGGAGTGGGGGTTCTTTTTGTTTATCGTACAACAATCACTACGAGAAGGAAATCTGATAACACGCTTGCCTGTGTTCTTTTTTAAAACACTGAAATGTTCTTGCTCTTTACTCTTGGCTGCATATTTTTGAAATGCAAAAATCAAATCATGCTGGGTCCAACGAAATCCAGAATCTTCTCTGGAAAGCCCCTTAGAGGACAGGCCAGATAAATTGTTTACAATGTTGCAACATATTTGCGAAATCCGAAGGAGTTACATAAACTTAAGTATAATGTTGTCGAGTCCACAAGCGCCGCCACGGGAGTATCTAAATGGATGGTTTCTCAAGTTTTAAAATAATTGGATTGATTTCTTGTTTTAACTCCACTTTATGCGCAGTAAGGCTAATCGGGACTGGACCTACAGTTTAAAGTGGGATCCGAACCACTATGTGCCTCCACCGGGAATCGAACCCGGGACCCCTTGATTACAAGGCGACGACGCTACCACTGCACCATCGGGGAGGCCAAGTTTTAGAAGAAGGAAAAGAGTCGTTGGCGAAAGGTGAGCTGAATTTCTGTACTCCGACAGGTAGAAAACAGCCCAGGAAAAAGCGAATACAAATTTCGTTGAAAATCCTCAGACCATTCCGCTCCCTCCAGATTGCAACACTGCGAACCAACGTCGCTGCGGAGAATGGAGTGGGGAAATGTGGTGCGAGATGCGCAACAGCTATTTGCAGCGTCTTGTTTTTAAACTTGTCAAGTTATAACATTTTTTTATAAACTTTCTGCCGAAACACGCCGCCTAATCCAAAGCAAGCTAACACTGCCGTCACATAAGGCTTCTGTTCCTAGTTTGTTTACTGCTTGTTCGGACACAATAGGAGGCGGACAGTTGAAAGCAAAACCTGTAATTCGGAGGCTATTTGTAGCAGAGTGTTACTAATGATTGTTAATCAACAATGAAGCTCGAATGCATTGTTCCAGGGATTGTTTAATTTGAATCTTTTCAGACAGGGGCGAATGAAAGAGCGTGGATGATGAAACGAAATTGGGGATTTCCCTCTCGTGTAATCGAAAATCCGGTGTGTTTACTCAGGCAGCTGTCACGGAGGCTCTTGAAACCCGGAGACTGGATCTGATTCAACAATGCTCACAATTCAATCACTCCGCTCAACCCATTTAAAAAAGAAGCGTCATGCATGCAACGGAGCGTGGTTCGTTGTAGAGGCTAGCAATTAAGGTAATACTTAAGGCTACCATATTTTTAGAATACATAACGACGAATATGAGCGCGAATAGGGGCAATGGGATTACCACAATTCCAACCTACGAACAGACGTACTGGCAGCAGGAAAATATGTGCAACACGGGAAAACGCCTTAAAGGCTGGCTGTTCACGATTCTATTGCTGACATGAATGCTATAAATCATTTCAAAACTATCATCGACACATTGTACGGTTTATTCAATCAATCACCAAAAGAAATGAATGAACTGAAAAGAGTTCTGTAAGTGTACAATTACACAAAATTGGCAGAGTGTTAGATTCGCGGTGGGTTTCGAGTAGCTTTAGATCAGTTTCTGCAGTATGGGATGCGTATGTAGCATTGGTGACTTTTTTTGAAACTGCTGCCAATGATGGTGCTAGATCACTGAATGAAAGAAATGAATTACATGGTATGTTATTACGCATGGAATCAATAGAGTTTTTAATTAAAGGATCTAGCTTTGATGTATGATGTATTGGAAGAGTTGGCAAATTTGTCTTTACAACTGAAGGAGAGAGAAGTTACTGTAACCCGCGCTGATAAATTAATCAGAAGAAGTATCAGAATTATTGAAACATTTAAAGAAAACTCAGGACAAAAAGAAAAAGAGGTAATGAAAGCTTCAGAGAGCATGACCATGACTTACTCAGGACTTTGCTTAAAAGGTAACAAGAAAATAGTTGGCATAAACAAGACTGCAGTTCCTTACAAGTATTGTCAACAATCTCAATGCCCATTGTTTCACCACTGTTGCTTCTTGTCGTAGCAAAACTGAGATTGCTGAAAAAGAATGTGAATTATATAATAAACTGCTCGTGGATTTTGAAGTTCTAAATCCTGACATGTGGCCGGAAGACTGTGAAAATAATCTGAGGTACGGCAAAGACAGTGTAATGAGAATGTGTTCACAATTTCGTCTTCCTAATGCAAGGACAATAGTAAATGGTTTCCGGGAATACTTAGACGAAGGGGGAAAGAAAGTTCCGAACATCCTGTTTCCCTTAACAAGTGCAGCACAGCTGAGTGTGATCGTGGGTTGAGTGCAATGAACATAATTGTAAATAAACTTAGAACAAAACTACTGATACAGAATGTTTAGTATGCGAAGTTTATAAAACTCAATGGAGCACCTCTTTCTAAATGGAACGCCCATCCCTACATTACTTCTTGGTTACTGCATCACAAGGGTGACCAGACATACTCTAGGGTGACCAGACATACGATACGATATACTCTTTTTAATTTGCAAAAATCCCCAAATATACTCTTTTCCTTGCTATTTAATATCATTCATTATTTTACGCGTAAAAAATCGTTAAAATCCATAGAACGGAAAACGCATTGCAAGTGGTTGCAACGCCTCACCCTGTGTTGAGACCTCTCTCGCCCAGCAGACGAGAATCAAAGCAGTTGCTCTGTGTAATCTGTGCGTAAGACGCCCGGTGGGAGAAAATCTGGAAGATCTGGCATCGCTGCTCTCTGCCCCAACCTCTCCCCTCCGTTGCACTACCCCCGCACTCGCGATATCAACAAGGATGGCATCGACATCAACAATCAGCATTTCGACAAAACGCGCCGGAATGTTAAATTTTATTTAGTGTTTAGGAATCAGTTTGGAAGTGGTTGAAATAGTGACATTCAAGTCTGTGTCTGTTACTAGTGGCTCTTGTTTACGTGTGTTAACTTTATTTATGGTGCACCTAATAAGAAGACAATGTCGCGAGGAAAGTGTCAATATGACCAGGCCTTTGAAGATACGTATCCCTGTATTAAAAAATCTCGAAATAATGACATTTACAAAGCTTTCTGCTCAGTGTGCCAAAAATAATTCTCCATAAAAACAATGGTAAATGTGATATTGAACAACATATAAAATCGAAGTACACACAGAATGTTCATCGGTGGGTGAATGATCAGAAAATATTTTAAATAATGGTTTAAAAAAATCACCCTTCGTAGTCATTGCTTGTGATGCTTCTAATAGAAAAGCGACCGAACTTCTCCCTGTGTTAGTGTGGTACTGTGAAGTTTACACTGATATTCATATTAAAACATGCCTTTTGAAAATTCATAGCTTACCCGATGAAACCTCTGAAACTGTGTCAATTGTATTGATGGATACAGTAAGTCAATATGGTTTGGAAAATAAGGTTGTTGGATTTGTAGCAGAAAATGCACCATAAAAATTTGGTAGCATAAAAAAGACATCAGGAAATAAAAATGTGCACAGAGAGTTGAAGTGCAGATTAGAAAGAAAATATTTTACCTATTGGTTGTGGGGCTCATATTCTACATAATGCAATTTCTGTACCTTGTGCGAAAATAATACCCATGTTGAGAACTTGGTTTTCAAAATATACAATCATTTTAGTATTTTTACTGTGAGAACAGAAAATTTGAAAAGTTTCTGTGAATTTAATGGGTGTCAGTATGAAGCGATAAAGGCCTATTCTTTGAGTGAGGAAAATGCCCCAATTTCTATAGTCATTTTTTTTTACAAGATGATAAGTGAACTCTGGCTATATTTCCTGCATGCACAGCTACTCCTGTTTAATGACACTATTTTAAAAATTGAAAGGGGTGATATAACAGCAATTGAAGTTTGTGTTCAATATTTTCAACTCCTACAGAAATACAGGGACAGAATAGAACAGAACTTTTTCCCATTCTCAGCAAAAAGTTTACTTATGAAACTTGTAAAAGAAGTGAGTATGAAGGAGGAATATGCATACTCTGTTTCAAATAGGTTTCATTGTGAAGTGGTAAAATACTTAGAAACATGGTCACTTCGTTTTTTTGAAGATGTCAAGAAACTGAGGTATTTACTCCTTGACTCAAGAAATTCCTATGAACAATTTCAAGAGTCATTTTCGTATTTCCATCAACAAGCAAAACATATTTCAAATTCATTGGAATTTAATGATAATGATATTCTTGACACTTACTGTGCAATTTCAAAAGCCGTTGAAAAACATCTTGAAGATTGGGGTACAGCGCCTTGAATAACGTAGTGTGGAAAATGACCCAAGAAACTGGTTCCCGCGACTGATGAGAACAGAATCGGTGCTAATTTTCTTATGAAAGTAATGAGGCTTTGTTGGTTTTTGGAATATATTATGTAGATTTGTTTGTCTTGAAAGGCGGTACGTGAATTGATGGAAACAGTTATATTTGTGGAGCGATTTGCAGTCACGAAATGGCATTAATTTGGAAAGAAAAGTAAAATAAAATTAATAAATAAATAGCATGTGTGCGTAACACAAGAAGAAACTTCGCAATGAGATTCCGGACGTCAGGTCTTGGACTGTGTATTAGAGTTTATTTTTCTATGTTATTAGAATATAAATAGTATCCTGATATTTCATACCGATGCGACAAACCACAAGTGTCGCTTGAAAGCGAGCAGTCGGTAATCAATGCAGCCTTTCGAACCGTAGGGACACAAGCTCTGACTGCACCGTTTTCTCAAGGAGATTTTAGACCAAAGCGACACGCGACAAACGATACGAGGATTTCACACCAAAGCGACACGGGTCCTTCGGTCCAAGTCAACTTTCATAGCGAAGCGACACATGTTGCTTGGAAATGAGCCAATCAAGAGCAACATTTCACATCGTAGCGGCATGACGGGAAGCACAGGTCAGCGTTCGGTTGGTGAAATCCTCAAGCGATAAGTGTCGCGTGCCGCTTGGGTGCGCAATCTCACTCAAGCAAGACACTCATTGCATCGCATATGTGCGAACAACAAACCACGGCAACATGTTGCAAGCTATTGAGGAAATGGTCCAGTTTGAGCGACGCAGAAGCGACAAAGCGACACGTGTGGCTTATCGTGTCGCCTAGATCTGTTGTTGTAATGTGCCGTTTATCGTGTCGCCTATCTGTTGTTCGCAAGCAACGCTTGCTAATAGACTGAAGGCACCATGTCGCTTGTCACTTAGTTGGGAACTCCCCCCTGTAGCGCGGCGCTTCGGTCTGAGCACTCTTCCTTTAAGGAGCTTTCCGACCGAAGTAACAAGTAGCACGCGAATACGCCATATGAACGTGTCGTTTGCTGTTTGGACCCTCATGTGCAATGAATGCTATTTTACAGTCTGGAAGTGTGTGTCACTAGTGTGACAGAGTGAACATCCCGTGTCGCTTGTCCCATTGGTTTGAAAGTTTCCTTACACTCATGTCGATGGCACTAAGAAATTTTTGTGGGGTTCCCCTGTCGTTTCATGGAATCATCATTATCATCATCACCGCGATTAGTTTTTTGAAGCGGAAGAAAAGATACAGTAAATATAAAAAATACAAATGCTTCAGTGTGTATATCTTTAAAAGAAATGATGGTGATGATAATAATAATGAACCTAATTCATACACAAAAATTTAGTTGCCAAGAGCATTCCACGCGTATTTTTTCTCCCGTATTATTAGCGAAAGTATGACGATAACAGGACGTGGTCGACTGTCTAGAATGTTCGTTAATATCTTCACGACCACTGTACCAAATATCATAGCAATTATCACATTCACAGAAATGCTTCATGTAAAAGAATCAGACGTTGCAGCGAAAACTCCAATTACTTCCATTATAAGCAGACGAATACCAAGCACCGGGTCCAACACCAGCGCCTCTAGCGGATCATTTTCGAGTGGAACCACCCAGATAGCGCAGAACCGTGCCGTTGTCCTCACTTCGTTGTTCAAGGCGCTGTAATTGGGGGAAAGGAAAAGAAACAATGATGGGTAAGTGGAGATGAGTGTACAAAGATTTAGTGCAGGCTGGGTAAAATTTAAAATTTATTGTGCCTCTTATAAAATTCTTGTTTACTCTGCCTGGTACAAATGTTGATTGTGAAAGACTCTTCAGTGTTATTAAAACTTATTGGCGAGAGGAAAAAAAGTACACTTCTGGTGTCAAGACTCGAACAAGTAATGATAGTGAAGTTTAATGTGGACAAGTCCTGTGAAGAGTTTGGACTGGCAATAAAAAACGATTTAAACATACTGAAGAATGCAAAATCATCCCAGAAGTATGAATGATGGTGCCCATTTGTGAGTAAGTATTTTAATTAGCTAATTAAATTTGACCCATAAGTAATTTGAATCTGTAGAGTGTAGGCCTATTTTATAGGGGCTATAATAGAAGCAATAACAAATAGCCACCCTTATTTTCGTTTTATTTTTATGTTTTGTGCATGCGCACCTTCAACCTATAGACTATACTCTTTTTGGTCAACAAATATCTGGTCACCCTATGCATCACCGTTCAGCTAATGACACCAGAACTCGACAGTGTGAGGACGAGGAGGAGCGGTTAATATGGAAACTCTTCTGATAGGTGAGTGAAGATTCCATTTGTCATGAATTTCTAATGAAAAAATGGTCTAAAATATTTTGACATGTTGCATATATTCAATATATTGGGTAAACTTTCGAACACAAAAGTGTACTCAAATTTTGTGTTACAGTTTCTGAAAAGTGTACTGAAAGCGATGTTTTTTTACAATAACGCGTTTTTTAAATAAGAAAAAATGAGGTTTACATATAAAGCTTTAAATATATTGTTCTTATTTTTCGCTGTTACAATTATTACTTTAACCACTGATTTATCCTCTATTTCGTAGTTTTTTAATTATTAATATGCAAGTTGCATATCAAAATGTTCATGTATTTTTATAAACCAAATTGGAATTCGGCATATGCTGCATTATGGGGGAAATTGGAAGGTTACGATAATATTTATTCACTGTATGAAATACTGTGCAATGAATATGTCTCGAAACAGGCGCGTTAGTGACACGAAGATGTATATTATGAGAAAACACCGAAGAGAAGGGACCGCCCTGGTACTATTTATTTTACCACTACACCGCTGACCATTTGATTTGAATAGAAGCAGACAACATAAGTTCTGTTGCAGCCTCTCAGTGGGCGTTAAGCTTAAGGCTCGGCTGGACATTTGGCTGACGCCATGGCAGTTGCTTTCGAATTTTGCACTCATTTCGAGAAACCACTAATCCTCCAAAATGAGAAAAAATCATATGCTTATTCCAAATATGTGCTTATTTAATAATTCTTACATATGAAATGTTTCTGAATTTGAAATGTGTATATTTTTTAACTCAAGGCAAGCAACTTACCCACACTAACTGAGCGTTGCAAGTTTTAAGCAGGATACATTCTGACTTGGGCGCTGCGGAAAAATCCTGAAACACTAAGGGCGCTGTGAAATGAAAAGGTTTGGGAATCCCTGTTCCAGAGCATTCACGTGAATCTTCAAGTGGTTTGCTTTCACTATTATTTAGATATTATCAATAGTTTAATAGACTTGCGTAGACACGAAACTATTGAGAATATCCAGGCAACAGCGAAAGCACACAACACAATAATTAACGTGAATGTTCTAGAAATAATTGATTGATTGATTTAAAACTGTTTGGTGCGTCGGCACATATGACCATTTTGCACGCTTCAATGTGCCCGCGTATTTTCCCCTTGTCTAAAATTATTTTCCCTCAACAGTGGAAAGAATCAATCGTTGTTCCTGTGTTTAAAAAAGGTGATAAAATGAACTGCAATAATTACCGTGGAATTTCTCTACTCTCAACATCATATGAAATATTATCTAACAAGATTAATCCCATATGTTAATGAAATTATAGGTGGATTTAAACGTAACAGATCATTAGATCAAATTTTTCACATCACACACACACTTGAGAAAAAGTGGGAATATAATCAAAATGTCCATTGACTTCAAAAAAGCATATGATTCGGTTAAAATGGATAAATTGTATAATATATTAGTAGAGTTTGGAATACCATAGAAGCTTGTTAATATGATAAAAGTATGCATTAATAAAACAGAAAGTAAAATTCGTGTGGGTATTAATGTCTCGCAAATTTACAATTCATGATGGATTAAAGGAAGATGCATTATCTCCATTGCTCTTTAATTTTGCCTTAGAATATGCTGTTAGGAAGGTAAAATAAACTAATGAAGGACTAAAATTAAACGGTGTGACTCGGTTGATAACATTTGCAGATGATGTAGACTTTCTAGGGGATGATGTAAATACAATTAAAAATAATGCTAAAATATTTTCAATGGCAGCTTAAGAGATAGGTTTGGAAGTTAACAAAGAGAAAACTAAATATATGCTTACAGTCCGAAACCAAGTGTTAGGTAATAATCAAAATCTAATTATTGATAACAACTCGTTTGAACCAGTTTCCAAATTCAAATACTTAGGAGTAATATTAACAAATGAAAATTATATTAAAGAGGAAATAAAAATCAGGCTTAATTCAGGAAATGCATGTTACTTCTCTCTTCATAAACTTTTATCTTCTCGTTTAATATCTAAGAAACTAAAAGTTAAAATATACAAAACAGTAATTCTGCCTGTAGTATTATATGGCTGCGAAATTTGGTCCTTTACACTGAAAGTGGAACACAAATTAAGAGTATTTTAAAATAAAATCCTTAGAAAAATATTTCGACCCAAAAGGGATGAGGAGACAGTTGAGTGGAGAAGGTTACATAATTTAGAACTACATAATTTGTATTCATCTTCAGATATTATTAGAATGATTAAATCAAGATGAGGTGGGCATTGAACTTAAAACATTACAAACACGACACATTGGAGGGTTCCAGTTATTGAAGTAAGTGACCATGGGTTAGACGGCTGGGTCCAACACCTAAGCATATGTTTTTTTTCTTTTCTTTTTTCAGATTTTATAATATCATAGCGGGTTTTCGAGAGAGGAGCAAAATTCGAAAAGAACTGCCCAGGAGCGGCCAAACGTCCAGCCGAGCCTTAACTCACTTGACACAAAAACTTGCTCAGCCAATCCCCTGACGCGCTATATTTATCAACCAATGGGCTGATGGATCGTTGCATTCTGTAAGAAACGCGTTACTATTGGATGCTGCCATTCCCACGGATGCAAATGGGTTTAGCAAATATGTGTCTGCGTCAAAGGTTTGTCAGATAATTAAATATGCATCTACATGCACTACAAATGCAGAAATGTCTCGCAGACACATTTCCTTGATTAAAACGTATTGAATTTCGTGAAGGCAAAAAATACATTTAATCATTAGTAACGAATATGTTTAATCTTTATCCCTTAAAGTTGAAATGCAGCTTCTAAAAAGGGAGTTTAAAAATAGTAAAACACAATTATATTTGATCATCTTCAGTAGTTAATTAAAATTTTCAATCCGGATGGGTACTAGGAAACGTGGAAATCTTTAAAACTCCATAAAGTAGTCATATCTTAAGTATTTTTGAGACCAAAAAATAATTACAATATGACAAGGCAATTCTCAATTATGTTGGGAACCTTAAAGGAAATATTAGTCTGCAAGTATTCCCTAAGACGGCTCAGAAAAACTTGAAAAGCTGTATAAATAACTAAACCACGCAGTGTTCAGCACATTAAAAACTCCTTTCAGAGTTTCAATAGACTTACAGAAGACGAGGAAAACTCACGATGAATTCCTGATTCACAATGGAGAGCTCTGTTCCACCAAAGGACTTTGAATTCAAATTAACATTTCATGAAGGTTAATGAGAACAGTCGCACAATGGGCTTATTACAGAGTTTTCAATCTTGGTAGTTCGGGTGGAAAAGTAAGTACAGTATCTCTAATGTCAAACGTCTAGTTTATTCTCATTAAGGGTTTCCTGCATGACTAATATGATTTCAAACTTTCATTTTTGAAGACAAAGACTATCTTACAAATACTAATTTCCACACAAATTTTAATCGTAAGTCTGTAACTCTACTTCTGGGTGTTAATAATCGGTATCTTCTGGCAATTGATAACAGCTAGTGTGTGCCTGGTACCGAAATGCACCAAGGGAGTTAACTTATTTGATCGATGCAAGTCGTAAGTGATAAAGGTTGCATGCATCTAGTAAAATAAGCACATACTTGCTTAGGAGACCACTAATGATTTCGCCAGGCGACCACAGAGAGGATAAGCGTGTGATGCAAACTGTAATTATCTGGCTGTTATTATCAATGATCCTACATTAGCATGCAATGTTGTTTGGACATTATCCATTGTCTAGTGCCTTAACTATACTTGTTCTAACACTACGTTTTGAGAAAGCACCTCCTCTCTCATATCCAGGTGAACACCGTTGTTTCCTTGCTGGTGGTGGGGATCGAACCTACGAAACACCTGTGATTTCATAACAACATTAAGCCTTGTTTCCATGATATGAAAAACTCAATATGCTGACTAAGGCAGTAATTTATTTTATTATAAAACATAAACTAAACGTAACGTTTCAACCTTCTGGCAAGGTCTTCTTCAGACTCTGCACCAAGTACAGATGTAACAAGATACAAAAACAGGACGATATATATACACAAACATTGCTCCCCTCCAGACTATTAGAAAGTTATTCTGGAACATTCTAGCAGGTGGCTTTCACTTGTCAACTGTACTTTCACATAAAAGGCTAAACATATTTATTTCCATCATGGTGAAAGTACAGTTGACAAGGGAAAGCCACCTGCTAGAATGTTCCAGAACAACTTTCTAATAGTCTGGAGGGGAGTAATGTTTGTGTATATATATCGTCCTGTTTTTGTATCTTGTTACATTTGTACTTGGTGCAGAGTCTGAAGAACACCTTGCCAGAAGGTTGAAACGTTACGTTTCGTTTAACTAACTCTCTAGCCTTCTTAAACCCGAAGGTTCATGGCTGCAACAACACAGGCCTTCCATCTGTCCCTATCTTGAGCAAGATGTATATACTCTTTTCCATCCCTACCGATTTCCTTTAAATCCATCTCAACGTTGTCCCTCCATCTTCGTCTTGGCCTTCCTACAGGTCTCTTACCATCAGGTTTCCCAACAAGAATCCTGTAAACTCCTCTTTCCTCACCCATTCGTGCCACATGGCCTTCCCACCTAAGTCTTCTTGATTTAATCATTCTAATAATATCTGGACATGAATACAAATTATGTAGTTCTAATTATGTAACCTTCTCCACTAACCTCATCCCTTTTAGGTCCAAATATTTTCCTAAGGATCTTATTTTCAAATACTTTCAATTTATGTTCCTCTTTCAATGTAAGGGACCACGTTTCGCACCCATATAATACTACAGGCAAAATTACTGTTTTGTATATTTTAACTTTTAGTTTCTTAGATATTAAACGAGAAGACAAAAGTTTATGAAGAGAGAAGTAACATGCATTTCCTGAATTAAGCCTGCTTTTTATTTCCTCTTTAATATAATTTTCATTTGTTAATATTACTCCTAAGTATTTGAATTTGGAAACTGGTTCAAACGAGTTGTTATCAATAATTAGATTTTGATTATTACCTAACACTTGGTTTCGGCCTGTAAGCATATATTTAGTTTTCTCTTTGTTAACTTCCAAACCTATCTCTTTAGCAGTTTTGAAAAATATTTTAGCATTATTCTTAATTGTATTCACATCATCCCCCAGTAAGTCTACATCATCTGCATATGCTAACAACTGAGTCATAGCATTTAATTTTATTCCTTCGTTAGTTTCTTTTACCTTCCTAACAGCATATTCTAAGGCATAAATTAAAGAACAATGGAGATAATGCATCTCCTTGTTTTAACCCATCATGAATTGTAAATTTGTCAGACACATTAATACCCACACGAATTTTACTTTCTGTTTCACTGGTGCATACTTTTATCATACTAACAAGCTTCTTAGGTATTCCAAACTCTACTAATATATTATATAATTTATCTCTTTTGACCGAATCATATGCTTTTTTGAAATCAATGAATAGCTGATGGACATTTTGATTATATTCCCACTTCTTTTCAAGTGTCTGTCTAATGTGAAAAATTTGATCTGTAGTTGATCTGTTACGTTTAAATCCACACTGATAATCAACTATAATTTCATTAGCATATGGGGTAAGTCTTGTTAAAAGAATGTTAGATAATATTTTATATGTTGTTGAGAGTGGAGAAATTCCACGGTAATTATTGCAGTTAATTTTATCACCTTTTTTAAACACAGGAACAATTATTGATTCTTTCCACTGTTGAGGGATTTCTTCTTTATTCCATATTAAACAAATTAATTTATGAATTTGACATATTAATGAATTTCACCATATTTAACTAACTCAGCTGGTATTAAATCAATGCCAGGTGCTTTGTTATTCTTTAGCCTTTTAATAGCATCTTTAACTTCAGTCAAGTTAGGTTCTGGAACTAAAGGTTCTGCTGTGTGTACTGAATTCACTTCTGATTTATCTCCTACATGGACATTTAAAAGGTCATTAAAGTAGTTCTTCCATCTATTTAGAATATCGCTTGGGTAAGCTAGAAAATCACCGTCTTTATCAAGTTTACTTTAGGTTGCCACCCCTTTCTAAATTCATTTACACCTTTATATAAATCTCTGATATTTTTAAGGCTTCCCCGATGGCGCAGTGGTATCGTCGTTGCCTTGTAATCAAGGGGTCCCGGGTTCGATACCCGGTGGAGGCACATAGTGGTTCGGATCCCACTTTAAACTGTAGGTCCAGTCCCGATTAGCCTTACTGTGCATAAAGTGGACTTAAAACACTAAATCAATCAATCAATCAATCTGATATTTTTGTTTTTGCTGTTTGTTTCAATTTCGTTCATTTTGATTTTCAAGTAATCTATTTTTTTACTTCTAAACGTGCGGTTAACTTCTCGCTTTATTCTACCGTGCGTCCATTTCGAACTGCAGCCGAGAGATCGGGAGAAGCGTGGTGGGCGGCACTGACGGAGATGCCGACATTTGCGGCCTGAAATGCCCGCTTATTTTTATGGACATATGCAGACATTTATATAAATATTGCAAAACGAGCACTAACCTGTGTTATAAGAGTATGGTTTTAATTTTAGTAGCTTAGTGACTGTATGTGCCGATGATTTTGACACGCCCACCTCTTGTGAAACACGGCGTAGAGGTTTGTTTGGAGAACGTTCTAACGCTGCACCAATATCATCGAGTTTTGCTTCGGTTAGAATCCGTCATTTTTGCTTAGGTGTTTTAAAATTTAATGATACAGTTTCTCGTAATTTAAGGACAAGATGTCTAACCGTATCTCTGTGTGGAGTTGAAACGCATGGGAATTTCTGTACAAATTACCTACACACGTCTCGACACGAGTTTGTTTTCACGTAGGTACGTGTCATACATAAAAAAAATCTTTGTTCTAACGTGAATCTTGCGGCTGGCATTCCAATCGTCTCACTGACACGTCACACATACACACTACAATAACACAAACAAGTAACTGCAAGTAACCAAGAATAACACTCTTGCGCACAGTACGAAATTAACACGCTCTTGGTTTACATTGCTCGCCACTATATTTACAACTCTGTCTTCATCTAGTCGCGAGCTCGGAGATTTCGGATTGCAAGGAAGCTCACGAACACTATTGACTTTTAACGGTTTCTTCCACAGCGTAATCTTGATACAGTGTTGCACATTCGAAACCTCCAAACGATCCCCATCGGCACAAAACTCTTTCAAGGATATAAACTTAAGCAGGACGTTACTGGTTAAAACTATGATTAAAATGTTTTATTATCTGTGGCTCTTAACATCGTTTCTAAAGCGTATTTTTTTGTGTATATAAGAGCAGAACTTGGATGAATTACAGAAGAACTTTTGCGTGTTATAACACAGGATAGTGATCGTTTTGCAATATTTATATAAATGTCTGCATATGTCTATAAAAATAAGCGGGCATTACAGGCCGCAAATGTCGGCATCTCCGTCAGCGCCGCCCGCCACGCTTCTCCCGATCTCTCGGCTGCAGATCGAAATGAACGCACGGTATTATAATTGCTTAGATTTGTATCATCAGAGTTATTTAACCACCTAAGTGTAGCCTGATTTCTTATTTCTATTAGATTATGACATTCATTATCAAATCATGGCTTACTTTTTCTTGGTTTATGGTATCCTATACTTTCTTTAGCTGCTGATTCTATTGCATTAAGTATGTGCTCCCAATTCTTATTTACGTCTGTTTCATTTATATTTTCATCATCATTTAAATCCTGCAAAACCTCAAATCTATTTGACAGTTTAATTTGGTAATCTTTCTTAATTCTTTCATCAGCAAATTTTCCTGTATTAAATTTTAGAACTTTTAGATTTAGTTGCTTATGATTTATCACTGAGAGTCTTTCTCTTAATTTAGCAATTACTAAATAATGGTCACTGGCACAGTCAGCACCTCTATGTGTACGAACGTCAATTATACTAGTATGCCTTCTCTTATCAATGAGAATATGATCTATCCGATTATGAGTTTTACCATCTGGAGAAGACCAGGTATATTTATGGATATCTTTATGTTTTAAAGTGGTACTTTTCACAATTAAATTCTTTGAGGTTGCAAAAGTAATCAATCTTATACCATTATCATTACTTAATTCATGAAGACTTTCTTTACCAATCGTGGGTTTAAATGTCTCTTCTTTGCCAATCTGTGCATTACAGTCACCTAACAGAATTTTCATATCATACTGAGAAAATTTATCAAAGACCTGTTCTAACTCTGAATAAAAATCATCTTTAGTATGTATCATCATCTTTATCTTCCGTTGGTGCATGTATGTTTATTAATATAACTTTACACCACCTACCCTGTAAAACTGCATATGATATCCTATCATTAATAAATTCTACTGTTTTAAGAGCCGATATAATTCTATTATTTATGAAAAAGCCTGTTCCAAAATTATGATTTTCAGTACCACCATAGAAAAAAGTATAATTTTTAGTTTTACAATTCCTTTCTCCTGGCCACCTAACTTCCTGGACAGCTACTACATCTAATTTATACTTAACTATCTCATTAACTGTACACTGAAATGCCCCAGGCCGGTAAAGGCTCAGAACATTCCAGGTGCCTAATTTAATATCCTTATTCCTAACGTAGATCTTATCCTTAGTCCAGGGACCTCCCAAAGTAGTCCCCACCCGGAAATCCGAATGGGGGACTATTTTACCTCCGGAATATTTTACCTTGGGAACATCCATGGCGTTATATTGCTGTTTCTTGACATTTTTTTTACAGTGCAGAGTTGTCAGCTCTACGCCTAACCCCCAATATGAATGGAGGACCGCACCTGTCGTTGGTCATCGGATCCCTCGGATCTAGCTGGGAGGATCACATTGTAGTCCACCAACCATACCCTACTTCTGCCTATTGTGGAACGCTCATAGAGCCATGACAGGACAGCTCTGTAAAAAGAAATTGTGGGGGGAAATCCCTGGCATCCTCGCTGTTAATTCGCACACTGCCTGTAAGTCACACAAAGCAGTATTATTTGTAACAAAATATCACCATTCGAATTACATTGTCTTTTCCCCATGGAATAGACTGACTTTTACGTATGCCTTTTTTTTTTAAATAGATTTTCCTAATCTAAATACTTCCACAATTGTCACAAAAAGATTGTAATTCTTGCTACTTATGAAATTATGTGAATTATAACTTTTCATATTCAATCACTCTAAGCAGGAATTATATTTTCAGAATTTTATGCATACATAAATGCATTGAAAATGCCATGCACGTTCATGCCGACGCACCCAAAACTTTTAATTCATCCATGCAAGTTCAGTGGCGTAGGAACGGGGTGTGGGGGAGGTGTAGGACAATGTGTTAAATGTGAATTATATTTGAATTGTGTTTTATGTTTTATAATAAAATAAATTACTGCCTTGGTCAGCATATTGAGATTTTCTGTGATTTTACTACAAATCGGATGCGTTAACGAACTGCTACCCGTCAACCCCCGAAATTCTGTACCATTTTTTGCTTCACCTGTGCTACCATTTCTATTTTCTGACGAGAGGGAACCATATTTGCTAGAATTTTACACTGGGATGAATTATTGGGTTTTAAGGAATATAATTCTGTTGATGCAAAGCAGTTGTTGACCGCTTCTTATTCACGTTTTTATTTCAATTTGTGATCATCACATATTTAATATCTACGAAACTAAAACTGCAAGTTAAAATATACAAAACAGTAATTCTGCCTGTAGTATTATATGGATGTGAAACTTGGCCCATTACATTAAAATACACAAATTAAGAGTATTTGAAAATAAAATCCTTAGAAAAATATTTGGACCTAAAAGACATTAGGAGACAGGTGGCTGGAGAAGGTTACATAATTTAGAACTGCATAATTTGTATTCATGTCCGGATATTATTAGAATAATTAAATCAAGAAGACTTTAGGTGGGCAGGCCATGTTCACTCAAACAAAAGATTGAATTGTTGTTTTAAATCCATTTTATGTACAGATAGGCTAATCGGGACTGGACATGCAGTTTAAGGTGGGATCCGGACCACTATGAAATGTGCCAGAACCTGGGACCCCTTAATTATAACAAACAAAATTTAATTTAACGACAGCTAGATATGCACTACTTCTGTTTACACCAACGTTTCATTCCAATCTACCACATCCTCAGATCACTCTTTCCTCATGAACTCATTAAAACACATGTTCAATACATAAAATGTGAACGTACGAAGGCATTGTGGAAAATAAACTCAATGATCACATGTAAATACTATATTATAAAAATCATCTAACACAAAATATACAATAGACAATATTGTAACTCATACAGCTGATTCTACAAAATACAAAATACATTCAAAAATTCATATGCAATATTATCACAACATAGAAAACACAATAATCGCTCATGTTGGCCACATATGACTTGAACTATGGCACTGACATTTTGTACTTAAAAACATTGGTTAAATACAATTAGTATATTTGCACCTTATAAATTAATATGTAAATGGAGATGCCTATGGAACTATGAATGTTTAAGGCTTTGTGTAATGCCCCAACACTAACTACACATGCTTATGCTTATTTTAATTTAAAACACAAAACTGACCCAAATTCTATCGGGAGAGATATTGAGTTCCTTGAACATGCATTTCAAACAATATCCATGATATAAGAAGAAGATAAGAAAGAAAACGCATGCAATTAAAATGTATAGAGGTAAGTTTAAGAAAAAGTTTTCACCCAAAAAACAATTTGCATGCTGGACAAAATACAACTTTAAAATGGCATCCGAAATCTTCGCAATTACTACACTCTGTTCAGATAACATGGCACGCTATTCAGTTGTTTAACTGTATCGAGTGAGAAGTCTCATCTGAACCGGAGTGTGAAAGTAGCCTTTGACTCACGCTTTGAATTAATATTATTGTAATAGTAAACCACTTGATTTGCTTATCTGTGACGGTGGTTGTGATTTATAGTAAATTTACATTTAATGTCATTTCTAATGAGTGTTATAGGTTTTCAATTTCTTGTCATATGTCTGTGTTCACAACACTGTATTTTGATGGCATTCTTTGTTCAGCGCTGCAGAATGGAGTTTAATGCAAAACTATTATAAGCATTTGCAATTTTCATTTATACGCATTTTTAACTCCTGTCTTATTTCTTCGTCTTAAAATTTTAATCCTGTTCTTTTTAACATAATTAATGTATTTACAATAATTGATAAACATGGAAAAACCATCGTCTAATAAGCAAACTCATTATTAGGAGAGTACACAAAAACAACTTTTCAATGGTTTCCTCTAAGTTTAGAAGCATACAATTCTTCATACTTATTTGATGATCTAGAAGCTCTTCATCATACGTTCCAAAAATGGTTCAAAACTTTCCCATTCAAAACACCGGCTCTATAATCTGTATCTATTTTCACAATAATAGTTATCCATGTAATTTGACTATTTTTGCATTAAATATATATTTTTATGTATTTTAAAGTATGTTTTAGGTTTTGACTATGTTTCAGGTAACACACACACACACACACAAACACACACACACGCACGCACACACACACACACACACACACACGCACGCGCGCACACACACACACACACACCATAATTTCAAGATCACAAAAAAACTAATGAAATTATTTTTTAAAGGAGCTGCTACATATTAATTTAGTTCTTCAGTGAACTTAATATGTACACAGTCACATAAGGGCATCAATAACTATTAGTGGTGAAAAAGATAGATCAAGTATTTCAATACAAGATACGCTATGTGTAAGTTTTGTATTCTCTAACAACAACAGACAGAACTGTATCAGAACAAACCTTTTGCTACAAGTTTCTACATATTACAATACATCTGCTAAAATAACAATGTAACGTACAACATTTGCACTTTACCGAACACATTAAGTGCTATATTTTTTTCAGTTCCAATGTGCGGTTCAAGTACATCTACCCAGCTCCGCGCTTCCCTCTTCCTCTCTCCCACTCCTATGCATTCTCCATGCAGCGCCCAATGAACAGGCAGAAGGCGTGTGTTGGTTGTGTTTGGCGATGCCGTGACCTTGAAGCGCAGTTTGGAAATGAAAGCAGTATAGATTTTAATTATCAATTTGGCATTAACATCAAATATATCTTTCTTGTGCATCAGTTGAATTACCTATTGGGTATCTTTAACATTTTAACAGTACTTTCTAATTTGTATAAATGTCAATATCTAAATTACAAATCACATACGCAGTAATGTACAAGTTACTGCAAATTTATTTGCTGCTTTGCCACTCCAATTGCAGACAGCTAAAGGCACAATCATGTTTAACAACCCATTAAATGTTCCGCTTTATAATATGATACCAAAACTTATACATTCTGTTCAATAGCCCCAAAATTACAAAATTACCAAATTATTTAAAAGCAAAAAAACACAGCAGAACAACTAGTTGTTAGGATGATTATTTATTATTTCAGGTTTCAAAGAGTTTACAATTATATTACGAGTTATTACGTTCCGAGTACTTTTGGCCAAACTTAATTGCGAGGAAAACCACGGAATGATTTATTCTGAAAATCCCATAAATACATTGGCGACTGGTACTTGGTCTGCCTGGAACTAATTGTATTACTGAGGAAAGTCTCCAGAAAGAAACCATTATCTGAAGAGGAAATACTAGAAAAGGGAGGGCCATACACATGTATTTGGAGATAGTGATATCGTTTTTCTTTTTTCCCCTAAAGTACTACTGCAGTTTTCCACAGCATTTTGATGACTGTGCTCTGATTACCAGCTATTTTCTTATGAATCCAACTAAATGAAATTTTCATTTGGGTTAAATACAAATTTGTTCCTATAGTTCATCACACTTGTATTACGCGAACATCAAATGTAAAATGAGGTGTGGTAGTAGGAAGGACGACTTAATAAATGAATTATTGTACAATCCTAAATAGAAGTTAATACAATAGTAACAATAAAACCGTATTTGTAGCGATTAAACCATGTAATCTCTCAAATATAAATGGTGATATTAAAGATGATTTAAACATTGTGAAATGTAATATTTATGATATTTCATAGCCTGCATTCCACAAAAAAATATACCTATACAGGTAAATTCGAAGATAAAAATAGCGGCTTGAAACACAAAATTGTTTAATCAATTTAGACCTACATTCTACAGCTATTTTAGAAACACTTGAAATTCTCAACATCCTCTTCAGAAAATGTTTCTTATATCAGTTTATGAATTATACTACGACGTACATTTCTTCAGAGACTCGTCAGTGGCAGCTCGGTTAAAATTGGCACTAATCAACAGTTAAGGACATCTATCAAACACAAAATATGTAAAATATTAGGGCTAAATTTAACAAAATAACGCATGTGGTAATCATCTAAAATTACATGGCACGTTGTGATATATAGTCTCTCAGTAAATATGGTCACATTAAAATATCTCCTAAATACTTTGGCATCAATCACTGACTGGCGCAGTTAGCATTAGAACTATAAAATATTGTCTTCAGAAGCTCCTAAAAGTTAACAAGAATAGGTCCTTGCAGGACGCACTGTTTTCAGATATCGTTTTCTTCAACACATTACAAAAAAATAAATAGTTCTCGAAGTCCCCAGTGGGGTTCATCGGATGTCTGCCCACAGATTCCCTCTCTCTTGGTGGACGATCTCAGAGTTCCTGCTTCTCCTTCTGGCCCTTGATCACCGATGAATCTTCGGTATCGCTGATGTAGCCATCCTCGCCCGTGTAGTGGGTAGGGTAGACGAGCAGAGGGGCAGCCGAGAGCGCCACGAGGTCCCTCCGGGGGAAGTAGCCTTTCCATGTGGTTCTGTGGGAGACAAGCCGCATATTCAGCGTTCAAATTCAACTTTTTTTTTTTTTTTTTTTTTTTTTTTGCACTGAAGTGTGCACAAGCAGTCTAAATTAATTGTTCATCATGTTCTCTCATAAGTTGACTAAGAACTCCCTCAGTCAATATCAATGCATAGAAATACTGAGAAAAAAAATGGTAGTCTAGAAAAAGGTACTCCAAAGTCGAAGCCCTTAAAATTATTTATGTTATTATTATTATTAATGAGAATTGTTTAAGAGAAAATATAAAATAAATCCAACTCAGGTTACGAGCTGTGCTCTCTCTCTCTCTCTCTCTCTCTCTCTCTCTCTCTCTCTCTCTCTCTCTCTCTCTCTCTCTCTCACTCACACACATACACACATTGAGAAAGAACGGTGCAGAGAGAGAGAAGAACAGGAAATAAACGAGTGACTGAGTGAGAGGAAAAAATCCAGAAAGAGAGAATAAATAAAGTTGGTCAGTATAATAAATAAAAGAAGCACTACAGAGGGGGAAAACAGAGGTTAAAAAATTGTAAAAAAATAAACGGCAAAGAGGAGAGTAATGAAGGGGAAATGGAAAATCAACAGAAAGTAACCCGAAACACAGAGGGGAAGGTAATACAAATAATTACAGATAATAATTAAGCAAATTTTCCATATTCCAGGATTGAAACCCATCGACTTTCCTGCATTGCTTTCTTGCTTGATTCACGTGTGAAAAAGAAGGATATGTGTGTCGGTGTGTTTTGTATGTGGGGAATATCTTCAATATATGTTTGTGTATGTGTACACCTGCATGTGTTTTCACATTCTCTCTTCTCAGAGGAGATAAATACATATTATTATTTCGAAAAACTACAAGTGAACATTAAGATATATCACACAATGGCTTATTCAAACAACTGTCGAACATCATCCTGAAATTGATTATCGTTTTCCAAGATGTTTCCAGTAGACCAAAAGAAATCGATTGTTTGAGTTTGTTTTTAAGTCCATTTTATGCACTGATGGACTGGGCCTACAGTTTAAAGTGAAATCAGAACCACTATCTCCTCCACCGGTATCGAACCTGGGACCCCTTGATTACAACGCGACGACGATACCACTACGGGGAGGTCCACAAATCGAATATGGGAACAGGTCAGATCACGGCAACAAGAAGAATGCTCCAATTTTGTGTTCGTAGAGCGAGAATATTTGGAGAACAGGAGGAATGTCTACAAGTTGTCTCTAAGATACAACCTTCTCGGAAAGTAAATTGAACAAATTTCAAGCTTTACACTTATTTACAAGGCAAAAACAAAAAAGGATCAAGCATTCTCTTGTGGTCCTCCTCCGTGGCGGTGCTGTATAAGGCACTGTGCTTTGGACTCCGACTGCGGGATGGCATGGGTTCGAGTCCGCTTGGGTTCAGTCTCTGTGTTATCGGCCTGTGTATAGGATCGTTGGTAACCCACCACCGTGAGAAAATTGGGGAGCTACGAGTGAATAGCGTAATCCGGTCTGGGAAATCTATAACGGCTGGGGGTTCGACGTGCTGACCCCACGTCACCCCATTACTGGTTGAAGAACTCCACACCTCTAGGTAGGATCGTGGGAGGGAGACTGGCAGTCGGGAGATAGACCAAGGCCCATCGAGGGCTTTCGCGCCATGGGTTATTCTCTTCTGGGGGGGATGACACTTCGAAGTCTATATTTCAAGAAAACTTTAGTGCACGACCCTGCCTGTTACACTTGAATCTCTGAAGATGCGAGTGACGTTAGTTCCAGAAAGCTCCGAAACATTTCGACGTTCCGAGAAAATCTCGTAATTATAAAAAGCGCCTTGGAGATCATGGAGATGAAACATTGCGGGGAAAAATCTTACATCTAAGCAACAGAGAAATCACGGTTAAAAACAGACCCGTGATCAGATTTCATCCCGTGTGAGCGGAAGATCTGAGGAGAGACCCAGATCAAGGAGGACAAGAAGGCCTTGGATGAGCCTTTGAGAGCAGGTAGCGAAACCTTTGAAAGGATATTCCAAAGGATTCCTCCTCGAGAGAAGATGATTCGGCCACTTCAAAGGAAGATCCGGGTACTTTCCACAAGACGCGCGACCCTCAAGACTCATATCGTGATGATTATGAAACGTCGTAGCATGAGCAGTTCAACTGCATCGGTTTGAAGTCTACTGAAGTATGCTCGGAGGAAAATCGTCGAACTTTCATGGTGCAGGTTAGAGCTGAACGTCTGATGACTTTCAAAATAATATTCCTGTAAGAAAGGTTGCGGCGGGCTCTAGGGTGGGAGAAACATATTCACGTGAGTTCTGCTTCAAAAATCACGGTTATTATAGCTTTTGAGAGCGGGAAAGCGACCAATCCAGCAGCAGCCTATAGAACGAGGTGCGCGTACTACTTCCTTCCGCCACGTCGTAACTCTCGGCGGCACCGCCGTTGTCTGGTTGGTCTGCTGCGTATTCCCCGCTCCCCACTTCTCTTGCCAGCATGTAGAGCGCACGTCGTAAGATTGGACGAGAGCTATAGCAGGGAAGAGTTTCATCAATATCTTCATGTGATATTAAAATCAATGACATTTTGAATTATCTTTGCGAATTGTGGCTAGTAATATCCGAAATAACTATTTTCAACGTTTTAACATAAATTACTGTTCGGCACACAATATGTATATTTTAATTATTTTTACACATAATTTCGATATTTTCAAATATTTTCCGACATATGACCTATATTATTACTATTGCTACATTTTCCCATTCTTGTGTTAAATACCAAAGGTTTGTTGCCTCCCCAATGGCGAAGTGGTAGCGTCGCCGCCTTGTAATCAACGGGCCTGGGCTTCAATACCCGGTGGAGGCACATAGTGGTTCGGATTCCAATTTAAACTAGGCCCAGTCACCAATTTGAAAACCAATTTCTAATCCTTATATTTTCTTCCCATTGCGGATCGAAGAAAAGTAGGACGGGAATTTGCCAAGTAGCAGGACAAATGAATAAAGTTTGTTTTCGAGACCAAATTATGCACAGGCAGGCTAAACGGGACTGGACGTACAGTTTAACGTTGGATCCGAATCACTGCGTGTCTCCACTGGCGATCGAATCCTTGGAAGAATATGAGGATGAAAGAAGGAAAATACACAGATAAAAAAATGAGGCTTCCTGCATAAAGTAGGAAGTCTCTCTCCCCCTGGGATTAGGGGATCTATATTAGGATCTTGATGAAACCTTTGCAGCATAGCTACTTGATTAACGCTATTACAGCTAGTCACAATGCGAGCAATGCCGAATCCCCTCCCCCGAACTGGGGTTGCCAATTGACTTCGGTTGCAGTGATGTCATGAAGACAGTAATTGCGTCATTCTGTGTACCTTGCATCTGTGCAAATGATACACGCATCGAACACAGGGGACCGGTGCAAGAGTGTTTATTCTAATTCAACAGGGTGAGTCGAAATTCGCTAACCACTTAACATGCATTTAAGACGCACAAACTGAAAATATTCACACTGTTATTTTGATCTTTTTATCCAATCTTTACCATGGACCACTCCGATAGAATAACAGTAACTCTGTCGCCCTGCAATCCACTGATTCGGGGTTCGATTCCACGGTGTTTATAATCCTACTGTAGGTCCAGTTCCGATAAGCTTATCTGAGCATAAAAATAACTTAAATCTTCCCTTGCCACACTTTTTTCGGCGTCTTCGTAATCTATTCGACATTCACTCTCGCCGTCATGATTAGTCTAAGCAGGTAGAATAGCGACGTAAAATAGAAATAAAACTTTATTATTATTTGTACTGGATCTTTAGTTTTAACGTTTCGGGGCCAACTGCTGATTGCACTGGAACTGTTTTGTTCGTCTTTTAAAAATTGTGAAATGGGTTTTCAGTCCAGACAAAACGCTTCTATTTTTGTTTAACGGTGCTGGTACATTGGTTTGCCTGCAGAAAAAGGACAAATCACGTCTATAGAGATGTTAGCGAAAAAAAAAACATGGATATCAAAATGCATTCATGAATATGGATACATTGAAAAAGGGGGGAAATGAACTTTATTCCCGCTTTCAGTACCATCTATGTTATGCATCCATAAAAAAACCAATTCCTCTGAAAACAAATATGGATTTTCTCCTAATGTAGCCAAAAGATTCGACTTGCCAAACCTAGTATTTCATTACTAGCGTAATAACCCCATACTAACAACATTTCCAACATCATGGACATTATTCCAACAATATTATTCTATCGGGGCACTGAAAAAGACGAACGATCTGTCTGTTAATAAATGTCAATATCGGTAACTCGAATGTGAAAAAAAACTGTTTTGAAGTGGGATTCGGCCCACTGTGCACAGTACCTCCACCAGGAATGGAACCCGGAACTTCTCGATTACAAAGTGACAGCGTTACAACTACGCCATCGGGGAAAGCTTCGTGCGTCATTGAAATGTCAGCAATTTAAACACTCAAAGCTGAACGTTATAAAATACCAGTTGCGACTTCAGTAGACATATTACAGCAAAACAGCTGCCATTCATGATAACTGATCATTTCACGAAAATCGAGACTTGTTGATGCGTGGTTCTTAAGCCTTTCTTCCACCGGAGGCAACATCCATCTCGATATGCAAGGACGGGTCTTTCCACGAGTTACCGGCAAAGAGAGAGAAGCGTATAGAAAAACCGGAACTGCCGTGATTTTTCAACATGATGGTGCTCAGCCTCATTCCATTCACCGATCGACGTCCTCTCAATGCAAGGCATCACGACGATGAATTGGAAGGGCTCCAGTAATCTGACTCCTGAAAGGAGCGCTGCTCGCGGGCGACCGGCTTCTTTATGGGAGAGATACAGCAGACGTCAATACCAGGAGCCGTCAGTGATCAGACTCAGCATGCTTATAAATGTTCGGTGGTGATACTTTTCCATGTTACTTATAATACAGGGTGCGACAATGATCTGTCGATTTTAAACACTCCGCACTTAAGATAAAATAATACACAAAACATACGTAATTAAGGCAAAATGAACTACTTTATTCATTGAAGAAGAAATAAAAGAACATACAGATGCAATCCTTATATTTTTATTTATTTGAAAATAGCATTAATAAGATGATATCCATTTTGTTCCACACACACTGCCTGCTTTTGGGTAGGAATTCGAGCCATCTCTTGCCGGATCCAATATTTCAATTCATTGAGGGGCGTGGGGGTTGGTTGGAAGACTTTTGATTTCAAACACCCCAGACAAAATAATCACACGCGGACAGATAGGGTGATGTGGCTGAGCAAGAAATATCCCCGTTGATTTTGTAATACGTTTTTACAGCGAATACGCGCTGTGCTCTGTTCCACTCCATCAGAACTGAATGGTAAAAGGGGGGGGGGGGGAGGGATGGCGGTAGTCACGTATTATATCTGACGCAACAACTAAATTAGGTACATTGAGTGGAGCAAAATCGCCCGCATCATTGCCGCACCCTGTACTTCCCTATGACAATCCCAACGCAGCATGCCAGTGTGTCCATGGAAAAGTAGCGGATTGTGGTAAAGGTATTAATGGTAGTAGGATCTTCCCTGCGTGTATGCCATTTTTCTTTACTTCTTCTTTCCAAATTCACCTGCACTTCACCAGTCACTGTCACCCCAGTGTGGCCGACGGTTCCAGGTTCGAGTCTTGGCGTGAGCATGGGTGTTCCTTTGCTAGTGTTGTTCTACATAGAATCATCACTCGTGTATCCTCGTGAATGTCACAGTCGTCAACTGTGCTGTATAGTGGAAAACATGCAGGTTACAGCGTGAATGAAATGTGTTCTCATTGGCTGCTCCGAACCAAGAAGTCAATATCGAAATAGAACACTTTCTAGTTGACAAACCCAGCAACCCAGCGGGACAGAAAGTATGATATTTGGTTCAACTCTAGCTCAGTGAGACGGACTTCTAAGAGAAAACAGCCACTGAGACTGAAGAGTGGGTAAGAAGCGACAAGAATCTGAGAACTGTATGACCACCTAAATGATCGCGCATGCGCATCGTGCGAAACTTTAGAAATGACCCTCGTATAGAGCGACCACAAGGGAAAAAACCTTGGACGAAAAGTCCCCGCGCAGCTCTCCCTTCTTCCGTTCAGCTCGGGATATAAGGAAGCATGGTCCACTCTCCCCCTCCTCTCCTAGAGGAAGTACGGTGCACAGGAATCGCGGGTGCGCGCTTTTTTTTTTATTTTGTTTGTGGCTCCAATATAGTTGTCCCATAACAAAAAATACACTTTGTTTGAAATTGACAAATTGCACATTTTACGTGATTCTAACGGTTATAAAATCACAGGCAAGTATTAGGCGCATCCAGAAAGTAAGTTTAAAACTCGCCCACAGGTGGCAGGCCATGCGTATTGAAACCGGTTTTGTGCATGCGTGGGAGGCACATGCCCTGGCTAGTGAATGTCCTAGAAGACGCTTCCCGAAAGTCCTCAGTAGCGTCGCGGCAGCGAAGAAACATGGCGGCTCTTATTCCATCTACCGCCGCGTGCTAAGTTTGTTCGGTGATCAAGTTCTTGAACGCACAAAACATACAGCCGATCGAAATTCATAGTCAGATGTATGGGCCAGACGTCATGAACAAGCAGATGGTGCGTCGTTGGTGCAGGACATTTACTGAAGGCCGGCAAAATGTGCATGACGACGAGTGCAGTGGGCCGCCCTCGGCCGTTATGGACGAGCTTGCGGAGAAGGTGCAGCAGCGCATATTGGAGAATCATCCATCGTACAGCCCGGATCTCGCTCCCAGTGATTACGACCTGTTCTTGCACCTGAAAAAGTTCCTGTCCGGTCAACATTTTCACATCTTCGAAGAGGTCACACAGTGGTTCGGCGTCCAGGCGGCAGACTTCTACGACGCAGGTATACAGAAGTTGGTCCCACGCTATGACAAGTGCCTGAATTCCGGCGGGAATTATGTTGACAAGTAACTGGACAAGTGCTGTATTGAATGCAATAATGTTTCCTTTTTGTGCACGACCCCAGGGAAACTTAATTTCTGGATGCGCCTAATATATATCGAATTTTTTGCATTCCCTTCCCGACTACACTCCATCCCGTAAACCTCTGGAGCAAGGGCAGGAGGGGAGGGGAGTGAGCAGAGCGAAGCAGTCACTTTTCTCCAACCACAGAATCTATACAAGTGGAAGAGGTACATTCTATCCCCGGAATCTCTGGAGCGAGCGAACGTAAACAAGTCTGCGCAAGGGACTCAAAAGGGCTCGGCCAATGAGAGGGGTAGTGAATGCCATTTGTAAAAACTCTCACTGCTTCCCTCCGAACCAAACTCCGCCAACTCTACCGATATGCGCGGCCTTGCTCCACATATTCCCGGGACAGAGTATACGTACCACACGCCTACAAATCCCGAGCGACACTATTCTTCATTGTATGCGCATTACTTTCCCAGTCGCAATCACCGCACGGTCCACCGACCGCATCGAGAATCGGCGAAGGGAAAGTCCCTCTCGAAACACCTCCATCCATTTTCCTCTCGGAAAGTCCCAGAGTTCCCGAGGAATCGAATCCTTTCGCGATACGGCTGACTTGTCTGAAGACGGCCGAAGGTTCTCTCGCGTGTCCTGGAGGAACGGAGGTGGCCACGTTATTACAAAGCAGCTTCCGTTGGCACTGGCCCCAATTACGTTTCTCGCCTCCAGTACAGCCATCGTACAGCGCCTTGAATAACTGTGGAAAACGGCACAGTTCTGCGCGCTCCGGCTGGTTCCACTCGAAAATGATACCGCTAGAGGCGCTGGTGTTGGATCCGGTGCTTGGTATTCGTCTGCTTATAATGGAAGTAATTGTAGTTTTCGCTGCAACGACTGATTCTTTTACATGAAGCATTTCTGTGAATGTGATAATTGCTATGATATTTGGTACAGTGGTCGCGAAGATATTAACGAACATTCTAGACAGTCGACCACGTCCTGTTATCGTCATACTTTCGTTAATAATACGGGAGAAAAAATACGCGTGGAATGCTCTTGGCAACTAAAATTTGGGTACGAATTAGGTTCATTATTATTATCATCATCATCATTTCTTGTAAAGATATAGCTACACACTGAAGCATTTTGATATTTACTGCCTCTCTTTTTCCGCTTTAAACTAATCGCGGCGATGATGATAATGATGATTCCATGAAACGACAAGGGTAACCCCACAAAACTTTCTTAGTGTCATCGACATGAGTGTAAGGAAACTTCCAAACCAATGGGACAAGCGACACGGGATGTTCACTCTGTCACACTAGTGACACACACTTCCAGACTGTAAAATAGCATTCATTGCACATGAGGGTCCAAACAGCAAACGACACGTTCATATGGCGTATCCGCGTGCTACTTGTTACTTCGGTCGGAAAGCTCCTTAAAGAAAGGGTGCTCAGACAGAAGCGCCGCGCTACAGGGGGAGTTCCCAATTAGTGACAAGCGACATGGTGCCTTCAGTCTATTTGCAAGCGTTCGCTGCTAATTGTGCGAACAACAGATAGACGACACGACAAACCGCACATTACAACAACAGATCTAGGCGACACGATAAGCCACACGTGTCGCTTTGTCGCTTCTGCGTCGCTCAAACTGGGCCATTTCCTCAATAGCTTGCAACATGTTGCCGTGGTTTGTTGTTCGCGCATGCGCGATGCAATGAGTGTCTCGCTTTAGGGAGATTGCGCAGCAGGACCCGTGTCGCTTTGGTGTGAAATCCTCGTATCGTTTGTCGCGTGTCGCTTTGGTGTAAAATCTCCTTGAGGATACGGTGCAGTCAGAGCTTGTGTCCCTACTGTTCGAAAGGCTGCATTGATTACGGACTGCTCGCTTCCAAGCGACACTTGTGGTTTGTCTCCTCGGTATGAAATCTCTCTCAGGATACTATTTATATTCTAATAACATAGAAAAATAACACTCTAGTACACAATCCAACACCTGACGTCCGGAATCACTTTGCGATGTTTCTTGTTGTGTTACGCATGCTATTTATTTATTAATTTTATTTTACTTTTCTTTACAAATTAATGTCATTTCGTGACTGCAAATCACTCCACAAATATAACTGTTTCCATCAATTCACGTACCGCCTTTCAATACAAACAAATCTACATAATATATTCCAAAAACTAACAAAGCCGCATTACTTTCATAAGAAAATTAGCACCGACATTGATCGCACTGCCATCTATGTTTCTCATCCGTCTGGGGAACCAATTTCTTGGGTCGTTTTGCACACTACGTTATTCAAGGCGCTGTACCTCCAGTAAGGCGAACTTTCCAAAAATTCAAGGGCACAAACAGATGTTTTCTCTGTTTCAATCTTATGTATTACCGCCCCTCACCACCCATACACATACAAATATATTAAAAATATATAAAGGGTCTGTGTGATTCAATTCTAATTCAATTAAACGGTGCACGTATTTAAAATATGTAATTTAAGGTTCGGAGTTTATATTTGCCATTTCACATACTCAGATTCGAAATACATCTACAAACACAAGTCACGAATTTTACGAAATATAGTAATATACAAAAAAAAGTTAATTGTGTAAATATTTCAAACTCAAATTTAACTAATAAACTTCAAGATATCATATCTTTCACTAATCTTCCGTCTGTGAGATAGATTGTTCTGCAAAGGACATCAACAAAGTAAAGGGATTGAGAGAATTCTGTTTTATTTTCCACGCAGCCAGGTTTTCTTTTCCTTCCTCGATAAAAATAAAAGCTAAACTGTGAAACATTTATAAATATGTATAAAATCGTTGAGACTTGTATTAATAAAAGTTGCAATTTTTCACGTCTATGGAGAAAAATCACGCATAATTTCCGAGCCAATAATTCACGCAGAATTCTCGGGATTAAAGGAATTCCCGGTGAGTAGCCACCCTATTAACTTACAAGTCCAATCAACGACGACGGTCTTTTTTCGATTCACTACACCAGGAGCTTGCCCAGAACTTTCCATCTGGGGTGTAAATTCCTGTCTAGGGGTTTGTTACGGCAAATTTAGAGCCAAATTGAGCATAAATTGAGCCTTTGTGAAAATTTAAGGGAATTTTGGGGCTGACAGAGGTGTGCGGATAAATCACTGCACCATGTACTACACAGTATAGAGCCGACCACCACAGACAAGAATAAAGGCAAAATTATTGAAGGAGAGAGAGACTGCGTCAGTGGAGTAGAAGGAAGACACGAAGAAACAGTGAGAAATTAAAGAATAGGGGCGAAAACTAGAATACCAATCCAAAATATTACAAGAAAGACAAAAAAAAGTTTTCATTATGTATACAGAAGAGATTAGATATGAAAGACAAAACAGGTCGCGGGAGAAAATATAGCAGATTGGAAGACAAGAGGCAGATCACAAATCAGCTACGAGGATATTTAGAAAAGATTGGACAAAGAAGAAGGCAGATACGGAGAAGATTGGGTGAGGATACAAAGGAGTTGAGGACGTGGAAGGAGAAGGGAAAGACACAGAGAAATGAAGAGATTGGGTGGAGACAAGAACGAGTGGAGGGAGTGGACAGCGAAGAAGGCAATGTCATGCCTGAAACTAAGGCTGCACAGGCATAGTGATCCGTAAAGTGCTTCGAGTATGGTTCATTCCATAACGTTAAGTGGAGAATGACGTAGAACAAAGCAGTTCTCCCACTGTTTTGATGGCGGCTGAATTGCCATCGGCTCCCCTTACAGGTTCCAGCACTTTCTCTCGACAGGACGTGGCCAACCACCGACCGAGATAGCGTTTACGTAGTTCCTGCTTGAGCTATGAATTGCTTGGCATCTAGTTTAATTCACGGCATTTGTGTACCGAAATGAGAACATAACTATGCCATTTGGTCCTAATATCGTTCATCAGAAAACACACGAGCATGTTCAAGCAGATCGGCTGCCATGACAGAAGCTCTGGTGTTTCACTTATACAGGGTAGACTGCAACGTGAAGCTAAGCCTTCACTAAAGAAAAGAAATCTTGCTGTCGATTACATGCCAATCATACAAAATTGGTGAATTTTTGAATCCGAATTATGGAACTGGCATACACATAAGATCAAGGTTATTAGAAGTATAGAGGTAGGGTCAATCCGTTGTTTACTGGGATGAATTTCGTGTAAGCTATTTTTTTTTTTAAAAAAAATTCATTAATGTTCTGCATGGAAGAGTAACAAAGCTGTTCCTGTGGTTCAAGTGCTTCGGATCCCACTTTAAATTCTAGATCCAGCTCATATGTGCGTAAAGTGAACTTGGAACAACTTAAAATATAAAAATTCTCAATGGATTAATTACTACTCTCGAATTCGAAATTTTGTCCAAGATTAGATTACATTGCGATTATATTTTCATTATACATACTACATCTATTTTACCTGACATAATTTCGGCACACGTCTATGCCAGTTGGAAGTAAATGATCGTTGTTAGGAATTAATGAAACACTGGCTGATATTCTTAAAACTTATGTCTTGTACTGAAAAACAACTTGCATCAAGAATTGTCTATTGATTTTTACCATTACGTGGCTTGACTAGCGATAAGGAATATTAAAGGGATTTTAGAACAAAAAATGCCTTAACAATCACAATCTTCTTCTGATTGTACAATACGTACATGAGCCCTCCTCTGTTCTTTTGCTTTCGGCTTTGAATTTATTAAAATATGTTGCTTTAATTAATATTCTCAACCAGTTTCATTTTCCGTGTGATCGTAAATCCCTTTCCATAGGCTTGAATTAGTGGGTTAGGTCATTTAAGTTTGGTATTCTTAGAATCCAGGCGTTTCAAGTAGGTTAGAGTAGACTAGTTAAGTTCGTTGCATATTTGTACACTCTCACTATTGGCCTGAACGTGTGTGTGCACGCAAAATCTTTAATGAGAAAAAATGCTTTAAAAAACTCCAACCTATGACCACGGTAACTTGTGCAGCCAAATATTTACCATATTTATCGAAAATTAAAAATTTCTGCACATTACAAACGAGAATTGAGTTTTCAAAGTTTGCAATCTTATTTAAAACGAATTCCAATCTTTCTCTTTCCCAATCCTCCTGTACGTCAAATTTTCAAAAATTATCTTGAATACGGAACTCGAACACGTAAGTTTTTATTACATAGCAATTAACTGAGAATTTTTTCAAGGATTTACAGAAAGATTCAAATGTTTGATACAGTTTGATACAATTTGAAAAATAAAGGTAGATTATGCAGAACTGTAAAGTTTGGGTTTAACACTTATCACTGTCATTTACGTATTTTCAAATGTTCATGGAGGTGAAGTCAACATTCTGAATTAATAGAAAGGACGATTAGGTCAGAAAACTAAATATTACGCTTTTACAATGCGCTGTGTTAAATGTTGATTATACTGGACTAGTCCTGTGGCATCACAGAAACTGATTTGAAACTCGTAATATTTCGGAAACTCACTTACAGTTTTTGGCTTCAGATAAGTTGAATACAACGACGGGTATATATTATATATAACATGAAATAAAAACTAACTTCCCGATGTTAAAAACGAGCAATACGAGTTTTTTTCTAATATTTTATAATACGTATAAGCAAAAAATGTAATACATTTAATTTTGTGAAGTTTAGTAAATCACTTTATAAGGTTCATGTTTGTCGCGGACTAATCGCCTGTTACTTGTCCATAGTCTTGTAACTTGCAGTTGCAGTCCAACTGTTTGATGACTCCAGTATCTTGCACATTAGCTTTTCCACAGCCTACAGTACGCATCATAATATAGACATTGTTCTTGTTCTGGTGTTTAATATCTGCATATTGCAACACTGTCGTTCTGCACTTCACGTGACTGCACATTGAAGTGATACATTCGTTTGACCGGTTACACGTCATCGCACGCAAATATAGACATTGTACACGTCCATACTGGGGAAAAAACTTGCTGTCTGCAGAGACAATTCCAAATACATGAAATAGTGGAAGCGAAAAAGCAGGCTGGCTCGGTAGCTAGGTTTGTATAGCAATACTACGATATGCAAGAGACCCGGGTTCGAGTCCTGGCCCGCTGAAATTTGTACGTATTGCATTGTATGTTATTCTCACCTTCTTAGCAATTACGGTGCAGTCAAAACAAATATATGCTCTCAGTTTTAGTGGCTTTGGAAGAACCAAGTGTTAATTTTGGCACCACTCGTCTCAATGTTGATGCCAGCCATACAAATGTTTCCGACTTTACTACCATGCTAAATCATAACTTCCTTGAACAAGGGAATGGATACACACGGAAAGCTAAAGATACGAAAAGCAGATTAAAACGCTACAGTCACACACAGAGAATGAACGAAGAAAAACTACCACAGTGAACAAAGAACTAACGAAGTGTTTTCTGTGGAGTATAGCGTTTTATGGCATAAACCTGGACGCTACGAAGAAGTGAGGAAAAGCGACTAGAAACCTCAGACATACGACTATGGCCATCAATAGAGCTTGTGAAATGGACACGGTAAGAACTAAACTGCTCTGGTAAGAGCTGATGAAAGAAAAGCAATTCTGGAAGAAAAAGGAACTGGCTATGGAACTGCTCCAAGATGGAAGGAGGAATTGGGATTAGACTTACAGTTTAAAGTGGGACTGAATAACTATGTGTCGAGTCCGGGACGACATTACCACTACGCCATCGGGGAGGTTCTGACTGGTTAACTGGGAAAGAGCTGGGGGAAGAAGAAGATATCAGACGATAGATGATAAAACATTAAGTGGACCCTACGCTGACATGAAGCGTAAGGCAAAAGATCGAAGATCTGGAGATTGCAGTGAAAAACTGCCCACTGGGCAGAGAACAACGAAGGAACAAATACAAGTTGCAAAATACAGTCAAGAAAATTGTTCAAAGAAGGAGTGTAGTGATGCAGAAGCTTTGTCGACCCTAGAAAAGTATGCGGAACAACAACTCATGATGACGACTGCCATGTAAGTGTCTTTTGTCTTTCGATGAGAAGAAAGGAAACTTGTCCATCTACCGCGGTACGCTGTTGATATGGAAATGCCACTCCGGTGCTTACCGTCCTTGAAACTCCTCGCAATCCTTATGCGAAGACATCAACGGCATCAGCTACAAGATCCTCAACATTTACCAGGAACTTCAATTGACTTAAACAGTCATTATGAACCGTCAAACGCACACACAATATTTAATGAGGGCTGGTGTAAAAAACAAGGAGCAACTCGCGCCATTTCACTCAGACACCTATTTGAAATCTGCATGATATATGGACAGAAATGAAAGCCGAGTCACTACCATAACACCAGGGAGTTCCGCGATAGAATATTCAGCAATTTCCCATCGGAGACAGAACAGGACAAAAAAAGTTTACGGCCCTTAAAAACAGGAGGGACAATTTTTCATATTTATATTTGGCACGTTAATATTACTACTAGACATGCTTACTGAAAACAAAATGCTCCAGAGATGTGAGCTTTGCCCTTACCAAGGTAGCGATAATTCAGTGATGGTCTAACCTAGTTACATTCGACATTTTTCTCTTATTTTTTCCACAGATCATCAGAATGCTACACAATATAACATGCTAAAAGCGGAACAACAATCAGAATTTAATTGGAATGTGGTGTCTACCTTTATATGTCTAGCTCACTAATTACTGAATATACGGGGGAAAAGTTTAAAACAAAATGTTCTACTCGATTAAATGAAGGTTTCTTGTTACCGCAACGTTTATCGTAATTACAACTGTTTTCAAGTTATGAACCATTTTGGGATAACTGATCAAATTTGCAGATAGAAATTAAACTTCGGAAACCTATTTAATACCTGAACTACGTGAACGTCGGTGGTAACTTGTTAAAAGAGAGTTTAAGACAAGAAGGGGCATTGTAATTTCATACTTATGTATATGTATAGATACAGGCGCTGTGCATGTGTAGAATGAAGTCAGTATTCAAGATGGCGGCGAAATCTTAACTAGGGCTGATGGAAGCTTTTAGTGTAATATATTTGGAAACACTCTGAAGAATCAAACTTTGATTTTTTCGCGAGCATTATCTAGTTTTATTTTGAGAACCTTAACATTCACTAGGCGTCATGGTGAAAACATGGCTATCATGTTCAAAAGATGTGTAAAGTATTTTAAGCCACATAGTGTAATCAGGACCGGACACACGCCGTAAGTGGGATCCGAACAACCGTGTATTGTGCCTCCACCTGGGATCGAACGCGGTGCTCCTTGACTAGAAAAACGTATTAGCTTGTAAGCTCGCTCCATGCTATGATAGGCAACTCGGGGCCGAACCTACACTCTGGATCCGAACAGTTCACCGATGCATCCCATCCGGAATCGAGCACGGGATTCCTTGATTACAATGGGACGGCATTAGCCCCTACGCTACCACAGAGGCCCGAAAACCAGGCGACAAAAATGAAATATCAGCTTTTACTACAGGCACATACGTGTAATAATATACACAATATATGTTTCCACAGTGGCCGAGCAAACACTTCATGTAGATTGACCCTACACCCACCTTAAAAAGACACGCGCCGACAAAAAACTCCAAAACAGCAAGGTGTGCTGTCAGAGCACGGCAGTCGCTAATGGACCCCTAGGCATGAGTTGACGTGTAAAATAATTAAGGGAGAATTTGTTAACTGTCATGCGGAACGTAAAGTTCTGCCACGTGGACGTCGCTCCACGTGAGATGTCACTAATTTTAAACAGCAGCTAGGAATGGTCAAGCTCAATCATTTTATTCTATAACTTTTCTCTCTAAACTTAGGAACAGTGAACACCATATACGTGGCAGGGGGCGCGTAAACTTTCATTATTGGCCCAGTCTAGTTCGCTGAACTTTTTGACTCTAGGTGTAGTGCAGGTGTGTCCCGGCGTCAGGCTGGTGCAAGGAAATGACGTTCAATCAAGTACACGAATAGCGTGTTCAAGTTAAGAAGATTCTACAAATGACTGTTTGCTCCTTTACACGTTCATTTGATTAGTTAGCACGCACCACGCGATCATACACCATACAGTTGCAGAACGTATAGTGCAACGGTGCAGACACCAAATACACCACTTCACACAAATCAACGAAGTAGACGAGTCGGTGTACACCGTGTAACCAACTCGACGCGAGAGTGCAGAGAGAGTCGAGAAGTGCAGCGAACTAGTAGGGGCTATTTTCTAAAATGAGTCGTGGGCAACTCGCCTGCACTTGTGAAGCCCGGCGAGCGCTCCGTGTACAACTCGCCTGTACATTGCATCTCAAGGCCAGTGAGCAGCAGAGTACACAGGTGGGGTATTTACGAAAACGACGACGAGGGCTTCCCTACTCTGCACGAACGCCCCTCTTACAACGCTACAGTACCGCTGCTTGCTCTGCAGTCCGAGAGCGCTCTTCCACAATTACGACGGAATGACCAGACCTCTCAAAGCAGGATCCACATCTGTAGCCAAGTGCAGTGCGTGGTCGACTCACGACCTTGCAAGCGTGATACTCCTAGCCTGGCCATGTACGTTTATTTAGGTAGCATAGAAGCGACGTAAAATAACAATTACAGAAAAAAAAATTAAATCAAGAGTTGGAGCTTCGTCAAATGTGAAATACACAAAAGACTTCGACTTGTTTCTCTGGCTTCAAAGGGGAAGAAACAAGAACAAGAAACAAAAATAAACGAGCCTCACAATTCGCAACCGTAACAGAAACTTAGTGGCTACAGAGTTTTAATACGTCGAGCAAAAGCAGAAAAAAGGCCTCTCGGTTCTATAATAAATCACCCCGTTAGAAGAGATTATTCCTTTTGAAATACGAACGCAAGAGTCGTGGCTCTGTAGACTAGATCGGCGATTAAGAAACAAACCATGGTACATCCCTCTTCATATCTCAAGAACCAAGGAACTAATTTCACCTCACGACATGAATATCCATTATAAGTTTCGAGAAAAATGCGTCTTAAAAGTGTTTCTAATAAGTTGGAAAAAGCTAATTCACAGGGACTTTAACATTAATCACAGAGCAAGACACTGCAGTGCCCTAACGTGGCTGTGCATTTTGATCGCAAATTTCTTTCGAATTCAAATTATTATGAGTTACTGGATGTTAACTTCTTCAATGATTGATATATTTGTACTTCTCTTGTTTTACATAACTTTCCTACCTCTTCGGAAATGAAGGGCCGGCTGTAAAGGGCGATTTTTCGGACGACACACAAATGTTAACATCTCTTCCACGTAGTGCATCGTGGACTGTACTGTTCCAGAATAACGAGGCCTTGGCCTCTGGACTCACAGGTAGTATAATCTACTGTGGAGTCCGTGTTATATCCTTTTCTTTTCTTTTTTTAAGTTTTGTAAATCCACTTTATACACAGACGGACTAATCGGGACTGGACCTTCAAATTAAAGTCGGATAAGAACCACTATGTGCCTCACCGGGTATGGAACCTGGGAGCCCTTGATTACAAGGCGACGACGTTAGCACTATGTCTATGGCATAGGCCGTTGTGTTGTGTCTTATCCACGTGTGTTTGCGACTACCTTTCATCAATTTCATCTCATCACCATTCACCCACAATAAGGGGGGAATCCCCGAATGTATCCAAACCTCCACCCGCATACATTCGAGGGTATGCGCATGTCCCAGTGCCTCTGTGAAAAACTGGGACGGCAGTTGCTCGTTTTACGGTTTCCCCAGGGTTGTTACGCTCCATTGCTTTATTTGAAATTTGCATTTTACATAAATCTGGAAATAAAAATTTGACAATTACAATAATATTTAATAACATAATATATAACAAATATAATTTAGTATAATTACATTGGTATCAGTACAGTACAATGTTAATACATCTATACCTTTCATTTTTACATGAACCTTCCCTGGTAGATGGTAGACGAAACAGCTAATGAATGAAGTTCATCGAGGGTGCGATCAAGTTCATCTTCGAGTTCATTGAGCCTATCCATCGAACACTCATAGCTTGGCAAATGGAAATAGACATGCCAATTGGGGAGGGGGGGGGGGGTTGATGCCAAAAGAGAGAGAGAAAAAAAAGGTTTAAAAACCGGGATGCCAAGCCTCCACCACTTAAATCGTCTACTTTACCATATTGATAGACCACTTATTTCGGGAGAAATGAGATAAGGTCAGATGGAGTTTTACAGTTTACTCAGCTAAACAAATGAGAGTAGGAGGAGAAGGATAGGTGGCTGAGAGATGCGCCAGCACTTACCTCTGCTTCCTGGCGGCGTTACTGGCTGCTACTACCATTCATCCACCAACTGATTACAACTGAAATAAGGGTCTGGTGACATGGCACCCTTCGCTTAAATAGTAGCCAGTTCCGCTGTACTTAGCAACCTCCGTTTCCTGTGGAATTCTCCTCTGCAAGTCGGAGCATTCCAGGAGACGGAGGAAACCGGACGAGAAGTACACCAGGAAGCAAACGTTGCTCACCCGCATCCCTAGCCATCTACAATATGTTTAAAATACGATATAAGTATTGTGTGTATGTATGCATTGTTTAACAAATACCGGATTTCGGGATCCGAAATCTATAGTTTTGAGCTCACCCGCCCTGCATGTTACAATTTGCTTGTTACAAACAGTGCATAGGGAGCCAGAGAGCGACAGTAGATCAGCATGTTATTTAAGACCATTGATTTGAGTTATATTAATTCAGTTGGATGGGTATGCTTCACCTCAGAGGCTAGGTGATCCGCTGTCTGTCTCCAGCCCCCATATTTAGAAGATAGTTTGATGTGATTATGCGCGGTCAGTTCCCATTTGGAATTGTAGAATGTGTGTGGAAGAAAGTTACCTGCTGCCTTGTATATTTGTTTGCTGAAATGAATACACTTCAGCAGAATGCAGCATAGTAGACATGAATTATTGATTGATAAAATAGAGGTAGTACAATACAAAAGGTAAAAATTATTTGAAATACAAATGAATTTAATTTGGAATGAGATTTATGGATTAGAATTTATAAATTCATTGTATGATTTAGAGAATAACGTCGGAATACCGACGTTTGAATGGTAGCTGGTATGCCAGCTAGGTGTTGTGAGTTTGTTTTGAAGCCATTACTCTTTCCATTTAATCCTTATGTCTTACTCCTGGTAATCGGACGGGGCGAATTCTTCACCCACAGCCAAAAGTATCAGAAAAATGAAGTAAGAGGATGAGTGATGATTAAATGGAATCGATGAAGGGATACTCGCATATAAACAGCCGGAACTCGAATCTGGAAGTTTGAGGGGCGAGGTCGCTTTGATTTATGTTCGACTTGACTATTTCGAAGTTTCAAATTAAAAAGAAAGTTCAGATGCACACAATTAACTGTTGCCAATAAAAAGGCACATTATAGTTATATTTGAGAAAGAAACGAGCGACATATAACAATGTTTTTAAAAAGTGAAGCATGGGTTCCGAGTAAGGGCGGGAAGTTTCATATTTCGACAATTTTTATTCATCCTCATCGTGGCGACTAATCTATGGACATACAAAAGCGACGTAAAAAGTGTAACGTAAAAGTACAAAATACAAAAAAATAATAGTAAAAACCACACCATACTAAGTGCAATTCATCTCATAAAAGTAATTTTAATTTTTTTTTTTAGTACAAATTTTGAGGTAGGTAATATCACCTCGTCTAGAAATACTGTTTTATGTTTTATCTGTCATACATTTTCTTTCATGTTTCAGCTGTCACCTAAAAGTTATTTTTTAAATATATACTTTTCCCGTGCTGTGAAAGGGCGCTGTGGTTCAGACTGCAATGCAAGAGACCTCGGTTTGATTACTGATATGGGTGATCTTAGACAGGATTTCTTTCATCCATGGAATTCATAATCGGTTCTGGGTTCACAAAGCCTCTCGCCAATTGATCCTCGGTGTGTACAAGTGGACGGAGTATGGTGCTGATCACATCACCTCCTCTATAACCTCTTGGCGTCTTCATGCACGATTTTCTCATCGACTTCTCGATATTTTCATATTTCCTTCTCTAAAAACAACATCCGTCTACGTTAAAGTGCATGGTGAAAAGCAGTTGAAATGTCGAAACGAAAATAAACGCACGGATCATTTCCACGAAAAACGAAGATGGTTCTGGTGAGAATAAGATCTCGCGTAGGATCTTCCACAAACGTGTTTCTAACTTTTTCCCACAGCAAGCTTCGCATTGTGTTGGAACTTGATTGACAATTCAATGGTTAAGGATTTGCAGGGAATCCTTCGGAATAGCATTACCTCTCCTGGAGGGGGAAAGAAAGAGGAGCAAATCATCCGGAAGATTGGTTTCCCAGGGCAACGGAGAAGAGGAATGTGGCAGAATTCCTGAGCGCACGATACGAAACCCGATCGCCCGCTTCTCTCCAAATCCATGCAAAACCCGGAAAATAAGGGACCGGCAAATGGGTTCCACTCGATATCTCCCTCCTCCACTCAAAAATTTGTCTGAGGCCTGCTTCCCTTTCGTTTGTTCTGTTAGCATGCATGTCATTATTACGTGGAAAACGTTAGGAATAGAATCCTGGGCCTGGCGAAAGCCACAAATTCCCAGGCAGACATTGAAGTGTCCTGCTTAAAGCAACCAGGGTTCTAAAGGTTCTTAAATACAGTGTGTTTCAAAAATAAATAACACGATTTCAAATAATTATTTAATAATGAAAATGTGTTACAGTTACCCAACAAATTACGTAACACCTTGTTTCTTCAAATTGTCGATAGCAACGACGAAAGTTTTTTTTGCCACTGGTGGATCAATCTTGAAACGCACGCTGCACCGTAATTAAGGCCTCACTCTTGATTGATTTGAGAACACAAAACGCCTTTCGTTGCATAGACGCCATATTCTGAACGACTAAAGCTAGCGTCTACTTGGGCGCTACTAGTGGTATCTACCGGCAGCCATTTAAACTCTAGGCCACGGGGCTTCAAGTAGTGCAAGCTTCATTCGTTGGCGGTGCATGGTTGCAAAGGTATAAGGTTTAAAAATCATTCGGGTCATTCTTTTTTAAAACACACTGCAGCATGCAAAGTCCAATTTTCTCACATATAGGATAATCGGGAATGGACCTACAGTTTAACGTACGATCTGAACCACTATGTACCTCCACAGGGTATCTAACCCGGGATCCCTTGATTACAAGACGACAACGTTACCGATATGCCGCCCGAGAGGCCCTATTAAATATTACGAGTACAACAGCAAACGAGACATTTTCACCTTTCTCCTTAACTTATCAGGGTTAATGGTCGAAAGAAGGCCTTCCGGAGCGTTGCAATTATTGATCGATTGATTTCGTTTATTTTACTTCGTTTTTCTGCCACTTTTGGCTAATACCGAAGATGAGGATCAGTGATGATAGGATGAAATTGATGAAGAGACACTCGCAAAGAACACCCATGCCCATGCCGGGATTCGAACGTGGGACTCCCGAGATCGTATCGCTCTCTGCATTCCTTGCAATGACTAAAGCTGGAGCAATTGAGTCAATTCGAGAAAATGCTGGCTTATTATACTCAACGTGTGGCTACGATGATCGAGGCGAAGCCCCGGGTGCCTTCATGGCACGATGAAATGAACAGGGTATAACTTGAACTTTTCTTAGTGCGATATAAGATGGTCCATGACTCATATTCCACCATGAGGGTTTCAGCAAGAACATAAAAGGGTGCACCATTCCGAACGATCCATGTTAAGGTCACAAATATACCTTTGTATTGATAACATTCGAGCGTAAAAACAACGTTGATTGTTTCATGTGACGTCACCTTGAAGCATCTACAGTCATTACTGACAAGCTCGTGAGATTTCTGCCAGCTCGGGGACAAAGGCTGTTTTGTTGGGAAACAGCTTCCGTTGTTTCTGGCCCCATCAAGATCAAACCAAAATAAAAATGGTTCAGGTGACGGAGAAACCTTCCACTTCTGTAACTCAACGCTTCCTCTTTCGCGCAGCGTCCGAACTCTCATATTAAAGTCTCGCCAATTGATATGCAATCTTATCCCATATCGCCTCTTTAGCGGGCAAAAACATCTCTGGCATTACATATATTCTTTATTACGTGGATTATTCCACAAGACAAGACACGAAGATAACACCGATCCTTCTCCTAAGACAGAATGAACAAAGTGACGCTATTTTCTTCCGAGCTTCACTCTCTTGGTTACGTGTCCGTGGTACACAAAATAAAAACCGATGAAAACTAAACTCTAATGAGCACATTTACATATACTACTAAAAAAGCAATGCGTCTTCTCGACCACCTGTACAGATTCGCTGAAATCCAAAACATATAATCCTAGCTTATTTTTTAAATCTCTCATCTCCGCTATTCATTTATACGCGTACTGCTCTCCTATCTGAACCAAAGCTTCAAAAACTAATCTCCTCCGAATTGATTACGTCATCGACTCTTTCCTCGCCATTGCTTGCCATAGAATATATTCTCCGAGGCTGCTCCATAAAACATATACACGTGTATTATGTTTGTCTTGGATTAGCAGATATGACATTTCTGCATCAAATCATGAATGGTAAATTAATTCCGAATTTCTGATCACCAAATATTACCTACGAGTCCCCAAACGGCCAACTCGCAACATAAAGCTCTTTCAGAATCCCACCACACGGCTCTCCCTTCTACAGCGGTCTCTTTTCTACAAGCTTCCTCGCTCATATAACAACAACCTGCCTCCAAACGTTGACATATTCTTGCCAAAGCCCAGCTTCCGACAATTGTCAACAATGGATGTGTTAACTTTTAATTTTTTCTGTGCTATCTTGTTCTCTATTGTTTTGTTGGTTCCTGCTGTTACTGTTTCAGTATAAAATGCCCATTCAGTTCTATATCTGAAACTTTAAGTAAATAAATAAATAAATAAACATTTCAGCACCCACATTGCCTTCTATAGCGAACTGCTACAAGGAGAGAAATTATTAGAATTATCTTGCCAAGGCTCCTTTCTTAAATTCCTGTGGCGTGCAGAGAAGTTTTCCAATGAATAAATGAATGCCTGAAGACCCGACGAATAGATTAAGAACTGACGAAATTAAATGTTTCACTGTGATTTGTTAACTCACGATGGCTCAATTTTCAAAAAGTAATAAAAATCACGATAATGAAGTTGAATGACCTACTATAATTTTATTCTTCTTGATAATGGATTGATTCTCTTTCATCAGGTGGATATGGAAGCATGTTTGAAGGTTTCAGTGTATGCAATTCTGAACTCAACTTTGGAGTACTTCGCCAGTACAGAAGGAAAAGTACATACAGCAAAGGTTCACGCTTTGTTACGTTTATCCTCTTGATAGAGCATCTAAAAGACACTATTCGCATCAGTGTAGATGAGCATTCCTTATTAACAGTATCTAGGCTCAAATTACTCGTAAGAGCTAAGATACAATAAATTCTCTATGGTTAGTTGCACCGCGGTTTGCTTCGCTCCTGTACAGTACAAGCAGACCGCGACACACGTAAATACGTATTTACGCAAACCATCGTAAGTGCGGTGTACGTAAGTAAGACGACTGCTTTCTCCCAGTCCCAGTGAAGCTGTAATTTTCAAAGATCTTCATGATGACTAGTGGCAAGGAAGAATCCATTTGAAACTTCACATTTCCTTGGTTCCTTTTTTAAAAAAAATATTTATGGGTCTTTAAATAAGTCATAAATCAACACTAATGAATAGAACATAGGAAAGATTATACTACCACGCACTTGAATGCTTTTACTAAAAATTACTTCTCGCACCATTATACAGTCAGCATAAAATTACCGTTGTTAAGGAACCATTACAACAGACTCTAAATTTCCTACAACTTAAATTTCTCTTGGCAGACAAGTCAGGTAATGGAAAGAAACCAAGAAGCAACACACATGGTGCGAGGTTGCTTTTCAAGGATAGCCTTATGTTCAAAATGTTTTATATAAATTCCCTAAAACGGCAATTTCTTCTGATCGTATATTCTCGTATTGTATTTTTAAAACATTTGAATCATATATTATTCCTCCAAGTATGTTTAAATCAACAGCCTATACATGTAATTAGTACAAATTACCAATACAATTTAGCCATTGGCCAAGAGGTGATCCTGAGGTGCTTACATGACATATTAGTTTATTCCAAATATAGCTTATTCATCACAGAAAAGGCCAGTCTATACATAACTGTTGCATTATTTTTAAAATTGGTGTGACATTCATTGTTGTTTGCAACGGTTCACCTAGTCAAAAGCACTTGTCAAGTCTATAAATGTATCAGTTTGAGATGACGATAATAATAGAAATAAATAATAATAAAAGGCTCCACAACCTTAACTTCGCCATGTAAAACAAGACGAAATAAATAAATAAATGAAATATTAGTAACAATAAAATACTTACTCAGGATGCTTGTCGAAGAGAATGGGCAGGTACTCGTCCACAGGGACCATGTTCTGCAGGGGCTGGGCAGCCAGCAGCTTTCGAGCGCCGCTCTGAGACAGGAGGTAGCCGAGCGTCCAGTAGGAATATCCCGCCCACACCAGCTGCTGCGATCCGCTCACCCAAGGCTCGTCAGACTCTTCCAGGCGTTTGCGACCCAGGTAGCTGCAGGTCAAAGCATCGGAGTGGTTACCACACAATAGACACTTTGTTTCCGCTACCATGTGCCATGCAGTCTACATGCACTGTCTACATGCGTACAACTTCCAAGAAAGGCTAGAGAAATAGAACGACCACAGGTCGTAATGATTTTATCATCAGGTGGCTACTCTAGAACCATGATAAAATTCAAGTATAATTCCCGGTTTTCAAGGCGAAATTTCCAAAAATTCAAGGGTACAAACACATACGTACATTTAAAATATGTATAATTTAAGGTGCAGAGTTTATATTTGCCGTTTCACATACTCAGATTCGAAATACAAGGGCTGATTTTTAAGTAGTGGCAACTATGATACAGCGACGGCGTGCAACGGAGCCAGGCAATGTCATTTATACCAAAGGTTATAGTGGAAAAGGTTTAACTTGGAACTCTTGCCGCCAAACAGATCTATCCGTTTGTCACGTGGGTGTTTTCATCCATTGGCAGAAGCATTGGAGAAAGCACGTGCTTTGTTCTCGGCCTACCAGGGGTCGCCCTGTGAAAGTTGGTTTAGTGGAAAGGTCAGTGCTTGTGGCTCGGAATTCATAGGCGAACAATTTACGAACTGTACAGAGATAAGAACATACGAGATGAGACGCCTGCGGACCAGCGGCCAACCCAATGTTTATTTAGATGAAACATGGGTCAATGCACATCACACTAAAAATAAAGTCTGGGTTGAAAAAGAGGGGGATGTTCCATTAAAAGTGCCTCTAGGCAAAGGACAAAGTATTATAGTAGTTCATGCCGGTTCTTCGAGAGGGTTTATAAACAATGCTCTTTTGGTTTTTCGATCGCGTTCCACGAAAGATTACCACGAAGAAATGGACAGTGATAGGTTTCGGAAATGGTTCATTGAACAACTCTTGCCGAACATTCGCCGGCACTTTATTATTGTTATGGACAATGCCCCTTACCGTTCGAGGCGACTGGAGAAAGCACCGACATCCAGCAGTAGAAAAGGCAATATGCAACAATGGTTCACAAAAAATAACATACGCTTTGACACTGGAATGAATAAAACAACACTGTATCAACTTGTTTCGGCGAACAAAAGCACTGTGCGAAAATATGAAATCGACACTCTAGAGGAAACTGAGGGGCATGCGGTGGTTCGTTTACACCCTTACCACTGCCAATTTAAGAGCATTGAACTCATTTGGGCATTAGTAAAAAATTATGTGGCTAAGCGAAATGTAACCTTCAAGATGGCAAATGTGGAAGAACTTTTCGTCGAAGCCGTAAATAGCGTAACCCCTGATGACTGGAAAAACACATCGAACACGTTCTTAAAGAGGAAGAATTTTACTGGAAAAGGACGCCTTGTTAGACAAACTATGCGACAGATTTGTGATCCATATTTCGACCGACTCGGAGGACAGCGTGGAAGAGGAGAAGGTTAACGTCGAGTCAGATATTTCAGACGAGGAGGAAGGGATTCGCCCTCTCGGTCCTTAAAGGTAAGTTTGAAAGTTAATAAAGCTTCTATGCTTATAGTCTATGAATAGTTGCAGTGTTCATGAGCCAGTTATTTTAACCGTTAACTCGTTGCAATTATGTGCGTGACCTCCAAATGCACTCATATTTTCTAAGAACCTTTAGCGCCCTTTACGATCAAGTTGTTGGCAACACTGGAACCGGTCAGTAGACGAGAAGCGACTAACTGGCGGGAAGGGTTCCAAACTTAAACCTTTTGTAGTATAGTTACATGCGTTCCCTCCCTCAGAGCAACTCGCTCTTCGCACTCCATGCCCATGCGCAGTGAGAACAAGAACAGAGCAGTTGTGAGCGTGCGGTTGCGGAGCGCAGTCACGATGCTTACGAAGCAGGAGCAGCGGGGCTAGAGGTCGCACAGCGCGACAGTGTCACCGTGTACTGCGACTTCGACCTAAGATGAAGGAACCGCCTCGTGGGATTCGCTTCCGAACAGTTCGAGACATTCTTCTGGCAGTAGATCGCTCTCTTCACACTATCAACAGATTAGGCAGTGCCGACGGCTTCCACATTACTGTCAACATGTTGTACGCAACGCTGGGGAATACACTGAAGGCCTGTAAAACTTAGAACCATGTATGTACGCTGTGTGTCTAGAAAATAAATAGTTGCCACTACTATAAAAAAATCAGCCTGTGTGTATCTACAAACACAAGTCACAAATGTTACGGGATATACTAATTTACAAAAAAAAAAAAAAAAAAAATGAATAAGAATTTCAAACAAATTTATCTAATCAACTTCAAGATATCTTATTTTGCAATAATTTTCAAATGGGTAGATAGATTATTCTGCAAAGGACACTAATAAAGTAAAGGAATTAAGAGAATTCTGTTTTATTTTCAACTCAGCTGCCTTTTATTTTCCTTCCTCGATAAAAATAATGGATAAACCGTGAAATACTTGCTTAAGGGCATTAAGAAATACGTCTAAATTCAATGGGAGTTTTAATAATAAAAGTTTCAATTTTTCACGTCTACGCACAATTCCCGGAATTCCCGTTGAGTAGCCACTCTGATTATTGAATTATAAACCACAGCGGAGAGAACATTCATAAATCACAAAGGAAAGGCGTAGTCGCCGGTAATAAATATGAGACACCTGGATCCTGAAACATTCGCTTCCATGCAAGCGTTATGCGTGTTGCCTAACACTAAGGAGGTGTTGGAAGTTGCTTACGAAAATTTGTTGTTAAAATCCACTTATTGCTGTAGTTAAACAATATACACAACGCCTTGCAGGGAAGTGAGTGTTTCAGGATCTACGTATCCCATTTTTATTACCGGTGACTGTACCTATAAATCAAACTCGACAATTCGATTTAACACGGCCTGTCATGATCCTGCTGTTCATCACGTAGAAGTCCCTAAACCCCAAATTAACGTCACAATAAGGTTACCATAAAAGTCCCATTATCCACGCAGCAGATTAACTTTGTCTCCTTCATTCTTGAATATTATCATTGGTTTCCTGATCCTGGATTCCTGTTGATTATATCCCAATATCCTTCAAATCCTGTAGATTATCTCTGTCGATCCCGGAATTTTTAAATTAACTGTACTTACCCAAGTGGCCGTTGGAAATTAAAAACCTTAAAAGATAATGCCACAGGTAGATTCTCAACGCACGCAGTGAAATCAATTATGGCGACAGAAAAATAGCACACAAAATTAAAAAAAGGAAATAAACCCAGGAAAGTGATTTTCTTTGAATGAGAGAAGTGGGGAATTCCGCTAAAGGCAACTTTTTATAAATAATTCAAATCGCTCAACGTACGGCACTGAAGTACTGTGTATATTACACGGTGACAAACTAACTAACCCTCTAGCCTTCTTAAACCCGAAGGTTTAAGCAACACAACCTGTCCCTATTCTGGGCAAGATCTATATACTCCTTTCCTTCCCTACCAATTTCCTTTAGGTCCATCTCTACATTATCCCTCCATCTTCGTCTTGGCCTTCCTACAGGTCTCTTACCATCAGGTTTCCCAACAAGAATCCTGTAAACTCTTCTTTCCTCTCCGATTCGTGCCACGTGGCTTGCCCACCTAAGTTTTCTTGATTTAATTATTCTAATGGCGACAGCACTATGTAATAATCGGTGGAAAAATGAGGACGGAATCATTTATAGAAAGGCGAGTGCTGTTTGTATTTTCTTATTTAACGTTGCTTCCCTGCCAATCTTGGCTAGTTGCAACGATGAGGATAACTGATGATTAGATGAAATTGATGAAGGGACACTCACAAAGAACAGCCATTCCACGCCGGGACTCGAACCCGGGAACGTCTGTGGGCAGTTGGAGAATCCAACAGTTACACTTAACGCGCGCGGCCGCCGAGATGGCAGAAAGATGATTGGGAGACGGCAGGCGAGAAATTGTAAAAGAACATTCTTTCACTGCAAAAATTAATGGCTTAAAGTGTAAGATAAGGGATGATATATGTGAACCGATGCGACACACACAAGATACCTTTTTAGTGATGACTAACGTATTCCTCAAAATGTGAGATGATGTGTCTGTCTTCAAGAACGTGTTGCGACATGACCTGGGAGTATTCTGCTCCACACGAAATCCAAATACATCTCTTAAACAACAAATTAAACACTACATCTCAAGAACTGCATTAAAAGTAACCAAAGTTGTTAGAGTATTAGTATTAATAATATCCATTATAATTTTATTAATTATACCAATACATCACAGAAGAAATTTTCGTGGAATACAATTACTCGAAATTAATCAAACATTATTTTGAATAATGTTGGCAGCAACCACTCTTTTAACATTAATTGGAGCCCGTCCAGTAGAATGGAGGCACGTAGTGGTTCGGATTCCACTTCAAACTGTAGGTCCAGTCCCGATTTGCCTTACTGTGCACAAAGTGGACTTAAAACATCGACTCAAACCAAACTGTCCAATAGAAGACCCATATCTTATAACAGGGCAAGTTACATGGCATGAATTCAAATTCAAAATTCCAGAAAGGGAATGTAAATTGTATATGCACCAACCGTAACAGAAATAATCTGTGCCAGTTAAGTATTCAGTTAAAGGCAAATGCAGGTATACTCAAAATATGAATAAGAAACCAAATCATCGGAAAATGAACCATGAGGTAATATTTCAGTGAGATCATCGATATCGGAGAGCTAAGTGTCAAAATATATCAGTGTTGCATAGGATATGAACCAGGGAATTTTTATTAATAAAGGGCACAATTGAGGAGATATGAGCGTTCAAAGTCTGTATCCAACGCAACGAATAATAGAGCGCTTCTGGAGTTTATTCTTGGATTCCGTTCTCGTGAAGCTTTGAAAGACAACGCAACCGGGAAAGTTCCCGGGCTGTAAAAAAAATGAGATAAACGTTCAGTGATTCAAGGGAAGCAGGCTGATACGCAAAGAGTTTCGAGTGAAGATCATTGTGAAAAACATACCACCGTAGGTTTGCACGCTTTCGCATTTAATATCGTGGGTGTTTCATTGCTTTTTGTAAGTGGCGTTCGGCGAATAGACTTTCCTCTTGCTTTCGGTATGGTAGAGTGGTCGAATCAAAAATACAAACTTGTTGAAGTTTGTGGTTCGTTTCCTTGTTTGTGGAGGGTTGTAGCTCCACCTGAAGATAAAGATCAGGTTACACGAAGAGTTTGCAGTTTCTAGGAAACTTGTACGATATGGGGACAACAACAAGCAATTCTCTACAAAACCCTTCCATTCATGCATTTCATATGCGACATTGAGCTTCTTCGACGTGGATTAAAATGAATATTTCTGTCATCCGTGTTCTGATAGTGTCTTTTCAAGTAAAACTTGAGTAACGAATACTTAGTTCAAAAAGTAAGCGAGTTGCAGTTAAGAGTAACTCATTGTAAAAAGTAACTAAGTTAAAGTGCTTGGTACTTGAAAAGTAACTAAGGTACTTCTGCAATTACTTTCTCCTGGAAATTTTCTCACAAACATGTTCTCTGCTATTGTGAGGTAGAGACAACTTAAAATATTGACGTCACTCATCATGGACTCCCAGGAAGTGAAGTACTGACCTATTATTACCATAAGTAAATAATTAGCTACGCACGTCTATCCATCTTCCACCTGTAGTCGGTGGCACAACTTTTCTCTTCTCGTCGTCAAATTTTCACTACATCAGCCCGCGGTCACGCGATGAGTCGAGAATGACTTAAAATTATTGCCGCGTGAGTAGTGTGTTCAAATGATTTGGTGATCACACAAAAACTGTCTCGCAGACTATAGAACAAATTCATAAGATCTGGATATCCAATTCAAGCTTCACACCACATGAACGTCGTGCTTCATTTGAGTTTGAATTTCAAACAGAGAAAATGTATCTCTAAAGACTTCCAGGAGTTTAAAACTTAAAATCCCCCGTTTTCCTCCAGTGGGTGGGAAATTGCAAACTGGCGACCACGCAGTGTGCGTGTGTGTTTTTGTGGGAGTGAACGAGGAGGAAAAGACGAGAAGAGTGAGAACAGAGGCAACGTTGCAGCGGACAACAACCAGTGGGAACTTGTGACACACACGACTACCCACGCGACGGAACCAACAATACGTCTCATCTCTGCTGGAATAAGGATTCACGTTATTAATTCTAGTTTCATATTGATCTAAAACAAAACAATTGGTGTGTTTTATGGCCATTTTACTTCCTGTTTCTACCGCATTTGCGCAAGGGATGAAAAGGTAATACAATTTCATAATTTCCAGGAAATTATTTTAAGTTCAAATATTTAAGTACAATTATACACATTTTACTACAAATTTTGAGAAAAGTTAGTGGAAAATACGAGGGTTGGGGCAAAAGTCATTGCAACTATTTTTTTCTTGCAGATACCAGCCCGGTTGGAAAATGCGACATATACAGATGAAAGGACGAGGGGGAACTACATGTGGGGACAGTTAAAACACGCGAACATTGTGCCTCACATATTTATTACGATAGTGTACAGGACAATACTGGTTTGATCGTGCAAAACAATTACATACCTGTTCTACAGTTGACAGAACAAAACTGGGGCTAGAGGCCCTCAAAGTAGTCACCTGCCATGTGCACCACACGCTGCCAACGATGTTTGAGACTTGGAATACCATCTGCGTCACCATTGGTCGCACCATGGGTGAATCGGAGTCATCTGTTGTTGCACAGCATTGGCAATGTCCTCTCGTGTCGCGAACCGCCTTCCACATAGTGGTTCCTTAACCTTGTGTATGAGATGAAAGTCACAGGGTGAAATGTCAGGAGAGTATGGCGGGTGCTCCAATTCTTCCCATTCCCAGCGTTGCAGTTGCCACCGTACACACACTGCTTTATGTGGTCTAGCGTTGTCGTGCAGGATTATTGCACTGTCCAGAAGGTCCGGCCGTTTCTCCCAAACGCCACGTCGTACCTGTCCCACAAGGAAGTTCCTGTAGTACTCTTATGTCACTGTTCTGTCATGTGGAACGAAGTGGCACACAATGACACCCGTTTTCTTCTGTCAACTGTAGAACAGGTATGTAATTGTTTTGCACGATCAAACCAGTATTGTCCTGTACACTATCGTAATAAATATGTGAGGCACAATGTTCGCGTGTTTTAACTGTCCCCACATGTAGTTCCCCCTCGTCCTTTCATCTGTATATGTCGCATTTTCCAACCGGGCTGGTATCTGGAAGAAAAAAAATAGTTGCAATGACTTTTGCCCCAACCCTCGTATTTCAGAGGAGAGAAATCCAACTTTTGACATCAAATTCAAGTGTAAGGCTAAAGTATACGGAGTAAGTATTATTCAGAATTTATTAGTCTTGAGCATTTAGCATAGAAAATGGTAAATACAACACAAATATACAATTTTTTAACCTTTATGACGCAAGTCATTATTATCACCATGAAATATTCTATCAATCGCCGCAGCGATCATGTTGAGTGATAATGACGTAAAATTGTGTAAATGATTTGGGACCCGAAAATCGTGTCCCTACTACGTATGTACAGTCAGCGGCAATAAGAATAGTACACCTAGATCCTGCAATACTGGCTTCCCTGAAAGGCGTTATGTGTGTTGCCTAACTCTGCGGCGGTGGGAGAAGTTGCCATTGAAATCCACTTATCGCCGTAGTTAAGTAAGACAAATAACGGCTTGCAGAGAAGCGAGTATTTCAGGATCAAGGTGTCCCATTTTTATTGCCGCTGACTGTACATAAAGGTAACTGATAATAAAATGGATTCTTCGCTGCACTGTTTTCATTAGAGCCGTTGTGGTCTGGTCGGTAGGGCGTCTGACTTCCACGCGGGAGAGCAGGGTTCGATTCCCGGGTTGGGTGATCTAAGGTGGGAATTTTTCCGGCACTGTCCCAGCGTAAAGCGGCTCACACAGCCTCAAATCAATGGATACCTGGGGAGAACCTTGGAGGCTAAAGGCTGCCGGAGCGTGGTTCCGATCACATCTCCTCCAAAAAGACCTAGATTGAGAATGTATGAGGCGGGGCCCCACCCCTATATCCCCTAATTGTGCCTTCATGGCACGGCGCTATATGCACGGAGAACTTTACCTTTATCGTTTCATTTTCTGTTTGCGATATCTCACACGAATCACCTTGTATTAAACTACTTTTGGTGATTAATTAATTGGCGTCTCGGAGACCAAGCAGTGCAGTTCACGTACGAGTGTCGACACTAATTTGCTCGCAGCCGTTCCGTAAGAAAGCATCGGACAGATGCGGACATCGACGAATGATTAATAAATTGATGGGGACAAGACCGAAATCGACGCCAGCGCCGTGTGGTCGCGTGGCAACTGAGAGAAGCTGCTACCCGTTTCGGCAGATAATGACGCTTTGATAATTAGAAACTGGCACTTCATTAGTCTCAGATTTGCAGAGCGACGTATTTCATTAAAGGCACAATCCCTGCAGCAAAACTCGGGTTTTTCAAGACGATCAAAGCATGACGTTGCAGGAATTAAGTTAACTTCAAGTTTCCTGCCAAATACGGAGGAAAGAAGCTGCTCGCCGGTTTATTCTTTACATAAAGAAATAGCTCCGATGAGGTTCGTGCCCTGAAATCCAACAAACATGATAGCTTAAGTCCTTATGCTGAAGATGAAAATATTTCTAAGAAGTTCACTTCAAACACATCTGCACGGAATACTTTTTGTTCTTGATTGTTTATTCAGGGTGGCTACAAACAAGCAGAAATAAAATTCCCTGACTTTTCCAGGTTTTCCAGGACAAAATTTACATTTTTCCCTGACAATTACAAACTAAACTAAATCGATGTTTTTGCAAATAGAAATAATAAACTCGCACAGATCCACGTATGGTTTTGTTAAGTACCAATATTATATTCTATGAAATTGACTTAATTTCTCTATTCTCTATGATTTGAATTCAAACTGCAAAATAGTGAATTTGGAAAATTATTACAATGTACAAGCTAGGAAAGGATTACGGAATTTTGTCATACGCTGTAAGTTTAAAATAAAATACTTGATTATTTTTAAAGTTACGACTAAGTGAGATAAGAGTGAAGATTGAATGATTAAGAAATGCAATTTGTAATTTATCAGTCTCCTTATGCATTCTCGGTATTATATGTTGATATTTCCACTGAGGTTTGGAATCCTTTGCTTGCAAGAACCATGAGTGCGGATTCATTTTTCAATGCATAAAGCTACTTCTCTCTTCTCTGTGAAGCACACAACTTAACTCTTGCATATAAGTGAAACAATTGAATCGAACAAAATAAAGTGTCATATTTCCTTACATTATCAATGGGATTTCTGCTTCAGTACAGTATATCCAAGTGAAGTACTGTGAAACAGACAACATGCAGTTATACCATTAATTCTGACGAAAAGGGTATGTAGGTATTAGAAATTTAACGCAAGCAATTTATAGAATTGCATTGTATAGGTACCTGATTTAGCTAACCACACATTAAAACAGGAACACTCTAATAATAAAAGGTTCTGAAAGTTCATATACGAGGGGCATCCTGAAAAAAGCTCCAATGGTGCCTGTACACAGCACTAGTGGTTGGAGAGCGACACACACACATGCAGGCAGGAAGAAGTGGCATGTAACTGTAATCTGGTACAGTTGCAATGCAGCCGTTTTAGGACAGTTCTAGGTTAAAGATTGCAGCTCCCATACAGTCTCCCACCCACTGCGATGTAGCCTACATTGCAAGCTCAGAATTTGGCACAGAGCCACCAGCAATCGTGTGGGGTGTGCAGACCGGACGTCGTGAGTGATAGTATGGTCAGACGATGGTGCAGACAATTCACGGAAGGCCAATCGAATGTGCACAACCCCATACAGCGGAGTACACACGGGCCTTTTGCATCACTTCAGGTGAGATATCTTGAACCACATCCTGTACAGCCCTGGCCTTGAATGTACCGACTTTCATCTCTTTGTTTAACTGAAGAGGTTTCTGGCAGGGCAAGGATTTGACAGCTACACTGCGGTAGAGATAGTTCCAGTCTTTGCTGTGAGACACATATACCATGGGCATACAAAATTTAGTGCCATGCTACGACAAATGCCAGAACAATGGTGGTGATTATGCCAAAAATTAGGTTAGGACTCACTGTTACTAATGCAACAAATTACAACTGATATTCTTGTTTTATTTATGCTTAATCGGTAGGGAGCTTGATATTTTGTTATTTTTTTAAAATTGGTTTATTTTTTTTATTTTTTACTATACGGTGTTATTTTTCCCAAAATTCACATTTTCATTTTAGCGCATTTTCTGGCAAATATCTGAAATTACACCTTAATGGTGTTTTTAAACTACTGTTTCAAATTGTAAGTCACATGGCTTATGCCTCTTCGTGAGAGTTTGATATCTTGACAGATACCGATATATTATGGCACCAAAAATTGGCATTATCTTTTTTTGACTTGTTAGTGTTACGTTTCCCAAAATTCGCGTTTTTGTTTTAGAACATTTATCTACCAAATATACCGAAACGTAATACTCCAATGTGCTTTTAAACTATTATTTTAAATTGTAGGTCACATGGTCTACGTATTTTAATGACAGTTTGATATGTTGGAACAGATTTTTGAGGAAGTAAAAGTAAAGTGCTCCCCTGCACTTTTCCATGAAGGTGTATAGGGGTGTGGAGTTAGGGCCCCACACTTTCTTGATCACGGCTGAAGGTAGTGGTGATGTGATCAGCACCACGCTCCTGGCTACCTTTATCCCTCAAAGTTTCCTCAAGGTACCAGCTTCATATGATGCTGAGTGGTCGCCGGAGCAGTTTGAATAGGTGTTAAACATCCCGGTTCTCCCCCGCAGGAGATCGACCCCGGGTCTCTCGCATAGTAGTCAGATGCCCTAATGACAGCTCCATTATTACTCGCTCGACAAATGCCGATGGTGCGCACTTAGCTTGGTAATTCAAAACATATCTCGTGCGACAAATACGAAGATGTGGCTCCCGTGTGACGGTAGTTACGCACCCGATCTCGTGTTAAAACCCTGCCACTTTGCTCTGTGATGCAAATGGTTTTGATAGAAGTTGAAAAAATCGTGGGAAATACATGATTTAATGTGGCTGTCGGAATTATTCCATGTACGTATAACTCTATAGTTTACTCTTGAGTAAAATGTTGGAAAACTTGCATGTTCTATGTACACAAACATGGCCTAGAAAAGACAAGAATGTTGGATTTCATGGAATTTTTCGTTGTTTTAGGACATTTCTTTAAAAAAAATCGCTAAAAACGCCAACAATTCGCATTTTATGCCAAATTCGCATTATTTCGATATTTCGAACCGGCGAAAAATGTGTCCAGACATCACTGCACATTCCTAAACATAACTTCGCAGCAATTACCATTTTTCACGGTTTTGGCGTTTGCGAAAAATTCAATGTCCCTACTAATTGGAAATTACTTTCTGGACACCCCTCGTATAAAGCAGTAGATGGAAAGTGAAAATTTAGCAGGGCTGGGCTTTGCTTTTATGATTGAATGATTTGAGTAAATATGATATTAAAATATTTACGTATTTATTATTAGTATTTTATTTCATAATATTGGACATTAACCTTACTCAGTGAGAGATTGATGACCATCTCTCACGAGTTTAAACAGACAGGACAGAGAGTGGCGTTAATTTCATTGCAATACTAGTGTTGCAGTAAATTTGAGGCTGGGAGCATGCACTTACCAATTTTTATAACGTTCACCAATGCAGATTTATGTTTCACTTTTTCGTGATAGTATTCAATATATATTTCATTTGGTTGGATTCTTCTTGATATCTAAGAATAGTGCAATGTCATTGTAAACGTATGTTAACTTGTGCAGAACCAGTAATACGTCAGGATGATGAAAGAAAACCTTCGTAAGCACTGCTACATTAAATAAGGTGAAGTGAGCCAGAAGAGTAACAAAATTCGAGCAGCAAGTTATCTATTTTGTTTATGCATGCGATTTTTGTTGGATGTTGCAGTCCTGCAATTTCTGTCGCACGTTGTAGTGAGGTACTTTGTCGGGTGGCGATATTCGACAAAAATCGTATGTATCAATGGAACCTATTTGTTTCCATGTTCCTTCAGTTTGCCCAACAAAATGCCTTACTACGACGTCCGACAACCATCGAACGGCGCCACCCGCTCCCATCCCCTCCATCAGTTGACAAGTCCCCTTACTACTCCCATACGGACAAGAAAAAATGATAATTCAATGCATTTTCCACTTATTATTTAGAGACTTAACCTTTACTCACCCGCTGGTACCATATGGTACCATCAGAGTAAGGTCCTACTCGCCCGATGATACCATATGGTATCATGGTGCTGATTACGAAATGAATGTGCTTTTTGGACCTTCATACTCTTATGTTTGGGTGGAGCAGGTCTGGAGCAAGCCTGGAAAATTCATATTGATGACCAACCTCCCCCCCCTCCCCTCTCCCACCTCTCCGCAACATATCCATGCCACATTTCCGAACAGAATTTCATATTTTGGCTCATTATTCAACTTGTATGGCACCCAGGAACATGAAACATGTTTCAATCTCTTTGGAAACGTACATTCTTTGAAGAGAATACTAAGGTTTGCGCCTTCTCCCCAAAATAGCGGGAGAAGAGGGGGTAAACTCCAGATTTTTGTTTTTTCCTTGAAATTCGGTGGTCGCGCCCCCAAACCCCCCTTCCTCAGTTTGGCATTCTGAATTGTACACGGTTGCATGCTCTGATGTTTTAGCTGCAAAACGAAACTTATCCGAAGTAGATTGCTCCCATAGTGCCAGAGTTATAACAATTTTCCTCCAAAAATGCAAATTACTATTTTTCGTAAAAAAAATCACATTTTGGCTTATTATTCAACTTGTATGGCACCCAAAAACATGAAAAGTTCTCTTGAGAAATGTTCATTCTTTGAAAAGAATACTAAAGTTGACGCCCTCTCCTCAAAATAGCGGGGTAAGAAGGGGCAAACTCCAAATTTTTATGTTTTTTCCATTGAAATTCGGGGGTTGTGCCCCCGAATCCCCCTTCCTCGGTCAGGCGTTCTGAATTGTACACTGTTGCATGCTATGATGTTTTAGCTGCAAAAAAACTTATCCGAAGTAGATTGCTCCAATAGTGCCCGAATTATAACAATTTTCCTCCAAAGTGTGTTCGAATTTAAAATACCCGCCGAGAAGCCAGGGCGAGAGAAATTTCTCTCTCTCTCTCCTCCTGCCATCACTGGTTTCTGGCGCCGTGGTTGTGTTGCGCATAAAAGGGGCCTAAAAGTTGAGGCCGAAACTTACGAACGAGATTTCCTGTTCCCCTGCAGAGTTCCATAACGATATTTTTAAATAAATAAATAATAAAAAAAAAAGTCAATGAAGACGAAATTCCCTGACATTTCCCTGACTTTTTTTGACACCTCAAATTCCCTGACTTTTCCCGGTTTTCCAGGTTTTCCAGGTCTGTCGCCACCCTGTTATTCCCTGATGTTATATCTCTCCGTGCCGAAGTGGTCCAGTCAGCACTGCTATTGTTAATAATAGCCCAGAAAATGAAGTATCGTTTTCATTATTTCACGATAGGGAAAGTCAATCAAACATTTATATCAATGAATGACTAGTGTTGTGATTATTTGATTGCCAGCCATGAGAATGACTAATGGAGCTCTCAGACTGAAGTGACGGGACAAGCCCGATAAAGTGCGTAGAGAATAATTCACTGCGCATGCGCCGTCAACAGACCAAGGCGACGCGATGCATGCTTCAAAAAACGGCCCACTCCGAGGGACACGTGCAGCTTGCAACTGCATAGCCAAAGACAGGGTACAGAATAATCTCAAAACATCACACAATTCCATAAAACAGACTCAAGAGCAAGGTTGATTAACTCGCATGTATAGTGGAACCACCAAGAAGGGAGCCTGCGCGGAGCCGCGTCTGGAAGGTGCGCGGAGACTTTTGGCCGAAGGTTCTTTTCCTTGCGGTCGCTCTATACTTGTGATGGCCAGCCAGGGCTCCATGCGGTGCGAGATTCCCGCCTCCTGCACGCTAGTAAGCAGCAGAGAAGAAGTGGGTAGCCGCTTGAGTTAAGAGGTAAAATACTGTGGGGGAAGGCGGCCTCCTGTTTCATCTGCCATTATTGCAATACTTTACTACACCGGGACTAACGAATCAGATGAGAGGTTTCCCAATGCACGATAACGCGAACGACGAAGCCTCCTGCCTCGCTCACCTCCTCTTTTCCTCCCATATTACACTCCGCGCTGCTCGCTCTGCACTCCAGTCCCTAAGTGCTTACGAGAGCACGGTGGGTTGATCAGGAATGCCTGATAAGGTGAAGGCACGCACTTGTAGAACAACCCTCGTAAAATTGTATGCGTGGACCACTCCACTCTGAATTTACAAAGAACACACCTTCCAACTGCAATTTCCGTGCACAAGCAAGAAAGATGTGGTTGCAGAGAAGAGCAATAAAAGTCCCTAGAAGCGAAGAGACCTTCATAACAAAACTTCTGATAGACACGCATGAAAAATGAGGAAACTGCTTCCCTCCCCTCCCTTAAACACTTGGATGCGTTCTCGGCACTTTGCTCAGAAAATGGTATACTTTTCCCTTTAATATTCACAAAAGCAGTTTCAGCCCATCGCCACGCCCAGTTTCCTCCGATATGAAATATCACAGTGTCATGAAGAATAAAGTTACGGCGGTTGATGAGGAAGCACAGGTGGAAAGACGCAAAAACGAATTTAATATTCAATGTTGCCTGGAACAGTAATTATACCAAGGCAGTACCCCAGGTTGCGTTACAAGGTAAATATTTTTCATTGGAGAGAAGACAACAAAAACATGCCACGTAAAAACTTTGATTTGGACACCATAATTAACAAAGAGTGATGTCAAATTCCTATGAACGTTGATTTCGAATGATCACCAATGTTCTGAACTCTTACAAACTATGCAGTGCAGTAATATTAGTCCAAATTTAAATGGGTCAAAAATAAAATGAGAACAAGCAAGCTATTTGGAACAAATGCTGCTACATTTTCCTTACTAATGAACACACTACAAGTTCCCTAAAATACCTCATATTTCTTAAGTCGTTGCAAATACAGGGGGAAGTTTCAAACAAAAAATTTCTACGTGATGAAAATGTTTCGTTCTTTCGCGTTTCTTTTCACATTTCTAACCGTTCCCGTTTCATGGCGCATGTTACGTGGACTGCGTTCGGTCCTCCAACTGGTAGGCCGACCTGATTCGTTGTTGCACATAAAATAAGTAGTTGAAAGAGGGCGGTGCTGATATGTCTTAAAAGTCACCATAAATGCACCCTTTGTAATGCAAGGAACGTCTTATGGAGGGCGCGATCTCGCTCTGATGCTTTTCTTCCAACTTGGAGACTTGTGGTAGATACGTACATAAACAAAGGATAAAGTCCAATGATCATTGCATGCTACCAATTGAGAGATGTATTCCGTGCTCAAGTAAGTAATAATAATAATCTGGCCCAGATTTAGTGGAGGACTTATGGGGCACACTTCGTACATCTGACGCAATATCTGTACATAACTCCTCAAACTTCTCCCTAGTGTGGTTATCATCGTATTATCATCATCAGGCAAGGATTTGTATATTTGGAAGACTAGATCCAACAGCATAACGAGGTACTCCACGAATGCTATTTTTTTTATATATATATATATATATATATATATATATATATATATATATATATAACTAGGAGGAATATGGGCACAATTAAGGTTATTGCGTCACAGGGTAAGCAGTGTGCGGTCAAAAAATCAACTGTAGGTTGACAACATCGGAGGAGTGTTGATTGTCACGTGTAACTGCGTTCACATCTGAGCTGGCGAAAATAAACGTTCTGAGCATGTTTAAAGGGAAGAACTTCCCGAAATTTTTCTAAAAATGGCAGCTCATGTTATTTTTACTACTGGGAATTAAGATCTGAGCTGAATATTACTTGAAATAATGATATATGGATACAGTGACAACAATGCAAGAACAATGGATCACGTACTATGAATTGCATCATGGTGTTGGGGCACGTCTAACGCAGTAGTACCAACTTACATAAAAAGTTGCAATTCGGGGGAAAATGAGAAAGCAGTTCGGTGTAATATGGGCACTTCAGAAAGATAAGCTTTTAAGCCACATAATCTTTTCGAAACCTCCGATATTGCCAGAAGTGAAGTGTAATTACTCATGGCCCTTCACGGTCCATAACAAATTCACATTGTATTCCATTGACCGATGCAACTAAAGACGACAGTATGCAAAAATGGTATCGTGGATAGGAATGGATTGGATGTCAACGGATTGGATGTCAACGGATTGGATGTCAACTTTGTTCCTTGCGGTATCATAATCATTGTCTTGGTATGCAGGAAGAATACATTTCATATGCACTACTTGTAAGGAGGATGGGAAAATTTGAGAACTGCAGGACATGTTTATGATCATAGGCGTGCGCAAACCCTCTGAATAAGGGAGACAAAAAGCCTTGAAAGTTCAGTCGGAGAAAGAAAAACCTCATCCCATCTCACTATTTTAGTGTATCGATGGGTACTAAACAGGGTGTGTACCCGGATCCACCAAAAATCACTCTATTAGAAGAATTCCGTAGCACAGAAGTTCTCTCTTCCTCTTTATTTTCCTTCTCTGTGTTTCAGACTAATTTACATATACACATAATTTCGTACAGCAGATTCAAAACAACTATGTACACATAATTTATTCATTTCCAATGTGTGACCAATTTATTCTGCGACCATATAGGTGTAACACAAATAGGCTAACGAATAAGATGCGCGAGTGTTAACAAGTAATTTGCTGGAGAACGAAGTGAGAGTCCAATTACATAGGAAATAAACCCGCCGTAGTTGCTTTTGAACTTCCGTAGGCTTGAAAATACTATCTTCTTTAAAGAGAATAATATTGTTTAATAAAGGTAATAAGATTTATCTACACTAAATTTCTAATTGAGAGTATCAGTAAAGGCAACTGCCCTCTGCCCCGCACCCCCCTGCGCACTCCTATGTTTATGATAGGCATTCATTCAGTGCTATACTGTGACTAATTGTTTCGTGTGTATGTCCTTAAATGTAGCCATCAAAACATAGCCCATATTCCTTCACAGGGTGCTCATATTCCCCCACTTTCAAGCGGGCCGGCGCCAGCGCTTGACTTTCCCTGCGAACGGGGTCTGCTACAGTAGGTAGAGTCTGCTATTAAAATTACAGTTTTCATATTGTGTACTAACCTTACTACAGAAGGTGTTGAAAATTATGCCCCTCTGCTGCAACACATTCCTGGCATCTACGAAGGAAATGGGCATTTGCACGTGCAAGTTCGTCTACTGTAATTCTCCTGATTTCTCGTACAATACTCTATTTTTAACTCACGGATGGTGTGCGGATTGTCTTTGTATACTTTATTTTTTTAGATTTTTAAAAATTTTTAATTTTAGATTTAAGAATTTTAGCGGTTCTAAATGCTGTGGTTTTTTTAAAATCCCGTTTCTTGTGAGAGGCGGCGGATAGATTTCCGAGGAGACTGTTCTAACCTTTGGCCTATCAGTAAGTACAAGTGGGTATTTCTATCCACTTTTATTCAGAACTGACCCTGTTACTCTAAACGTTTTACGAGGTTTAATATAGTGGTCCTATGTGGAACGGGAACACCAGGAAATTTCGTTGCAAAACGTCGTCGCACTTCTCCACAATTCCTCTTTCTGAAGTAACACTCGACAAGATACAGTAAATCCTTTGTTGTAATGTAAACTTTTGTGGTGCCATATTAAGCCACAATCTTCAACACACGGACACGACACAACACAACTTCCGAGGGAGGATTATACTGGCGTCAGTCTGCAACGTCAACAGAAAGGGAAAGAGCGCGAAGGCAGGGAGAGCGAAAAAATAGACTGTAGCGTGCGACTGTCGCGGACCAGTTTACCAGGACTGACAAGTGCTGACGCCGGGCCGCTTGCCGCCGAGTATCGTAGCGAATGCTCTGTATGTATGTATGTATATATATACACATCACGAAACCAATCAACTGATACAAACCACTTGGACTTCAACTCTTATCCAAACCTAGCTACTTAAATTTTTCAATCATATTTTGCTAACATCAGTTTAATGTAAATTAATTCCATTTTAAGTTGGTATTTGTCGAATCTCTGCTTCCTGTGACAGATAATCTCTTCCAGTTTTCCTTTGTTCCTGTTTGTGTTTCCAAGTTCCATCAATTACGTAATATCTGCAACATGCAAGCCAATATTGACAAACACGTAAAAACGAGAACAGCGATACATGAGTCAGCAGAGTAGAAAGCTTTCGCCATTTTTACGAAGCACCAGGCAACCGGAGTCTTTGACCGAGTAACATTTTCACTACAGGGCGTCCCTGAAGTCACCATTCACTTCACGCAAGGAAGGTCGTAATATCAAACTGATCCATCCTTCGGTGGTGGCGACGTAGACTGACAAAGTCTGCCGTTGCCCTGATACGATTACGTAACTCAATTATTCCACTTGGCCTTGCTATCGTAACGCACAAAGACCCCCACGGTATGACGCAATTATAAGAGCGTATGGTTAACTACTAACTTTTGTATGAAATTATTAACTTATTCGGTGTTTAAAGTTATTAACGTTGATTATACTTAGTACTGTGTATAATACAATTAAAAAAAACAGCATATTAAAATATGATCATGAGCCTCCCGGATGGCGCAGTGGTAGCGTCGTCGTCTTGTAATCAAGGGTTTCGGATTCGATACCCGGATGAGGCATATAGTGGTTCGGATCCCACTTTAAGCTGTAAGTCCAGTCTCGATTAGCCTTACTGTGCATAAAAGGGGACTTAAAACACCAAATAAATCAATCAAATATGATCGAGGTTTAAGTGTGTTATTTGGAACTTACACTGCTGTATCTTGGTATTTGTGTATACATGAACCCAAGACGATCTGATGAACGTTTTCTTACAATCCTACATGCATTAATGGTTATGTAAAGTGAGATAGTGTTGCTCCTCGTTGCCAGAATCTGAGAATTCCGATTGAGGGAGAGCGACATTGATATTAACAACCTATAGCAACTATGCGCAGGCCGGTTGGTTCGTGTCGCCATTCATCCTCGTTGTCGCGATTGGTCCCCATAGCAGAAGAGCAACGGATGCACCAGTACCCAGAAATTAGCCCCGTCTATACCGCGTTTGTTACAACCTGTCCCGGTTCCCGCGCTAGCTGATCGCTGGCTTTTCTCCGTGCTGGGGAAAGTCAAAGCCAGGCAGCCAATTAAAATACGCAACGTGGCAACAGCGTCTACGTAGGCGCCTCTCTTCTGGCTTCCATTCGCTCCTCGCTGCCCAGCAGACGATTTTTTCCTAGTTTCTCATTGGCACCGGAACTGTCGAGCGATCCCTAGCGCGGGAAACGGGACAGGTTCTAACAAACGCGGCTATAGTTGGCTGCACTTTTTGACTCGCTTTGACTCTCTTTGCACCGAAGCATCCAGTTGCTTACACGGTGCAACACCGAGTCGTCTAGTTCGTTGATTTGGAGTCAAGTAGTGTAGTTGGTCTCTGCACCACCTTCCGGACAGGTGCATGTATGGTGTATGGTCACGTAGTGCGTGCTAACTAATCAAATGACCGTTTAAAGCAGCAGACAGGCATTTGATGAATATTCTGAACTTGAACACCGCTTCCCGTCTAGTTGGTTGAACGTCATTTCCTTGCACCACCCTGACACTGGGTACACTTGCACTGCACCGTGTGAATAAATGTTTTATTAATCTCGACGTGGAATGCTGACATAAGAGAGCCGGGAGCGGCTCCCGTTGAAAGAGTCAAATCATCAGTCACCTAAGTACATAAACGGATGTTTTCACTTGCAATGGCTGCGATGGTCAGGTGATAGTTGTTATACGAGGGCGTGCTGAAAAGTAATGCCTCCTATTTTTTTTTTTTTGTACAGGGGTAAACGCATTTTGGATTTTGAGCAACCATGCATTGTACTCAGACTTTCTCGCTTCTCCGTTGCAAGTTTCAAACATCTATCGCCACGGGGTGCTGAACTATAGCGAGGAAAATGGCAGCATGTAACCATACTATGTCGGCGTGTCTGAAGCAGCATGCGGTGATCGAGTTTCTAACTGCAGAAAATATGACATTCATTGGATAATGAAGGGGATGAATGTGTAGACGTCAGTACTGTAAAACTCTCGACAGTTTACTCTCAATCATCCTTTTCAATGCCACTACAGCAGACATGGTAACATACCGCCGTTTGTGGGTGTTGGAATATTGACCGTCAAAATGGTATTTCACTTTCTGCTACTTCTACGAGGGTCACTATTTATATTTTGAGCCTAACAATGAAAAAAAAACAGAAATTTGGCATTGAAAACTGCTTTATTGTTTTTCGAAGTATTCTCCTTTATGGTCAATACACTTTTGCATTCGTTCGAACCATTTGTCAAAGCAGTTTTTCCAATCTTCTTGAGACACCTCCATAATATGGTTTTTGAACGCATCAACGGCGTCTTCCGCCGACGAAAATCGTTCTCCACGCAATTTATTCTTGACATTCGTAAACAAGAAGAAGTCATTGGATGCCAAATCAGGACTGTACGGCGGATGACCCATCAATTCGATTTTTTGACTGTTCATAAAGTCGGTTGTTAGACGAGATGTGTGACAGCTGGCATTGTCTTGATGAAGAATGATCCGACGGCGTTTGTTTGTTTTTCGTATTTGACCGAAGACCTCTGGCAAACAAATTGTTGTGTACCATTCAGAGTTGACCGTTCTACGTTCCTCTAAAGGCACAGTTGCCACATGACCAGTTTTCCCGAAAAAACAGGCGACCATTTGTTTCGATGTGCTTCGAGCGCGAACAACCTTTTGTTGGATTGGGTTCATCTTGAAACACCCATACAGTCGACTGGTGTTTACGTTCCGGCTCATATGCATATATCCATGATTCGTCACCTGTTATAATCTTATATACGTCTTTTGAAGCACCACGATTGTATTTATTGAGCATTTGTTTGCACCAATTGACGCGAGCGTCTTTTTGAGTTTTTGTCAAATTGTGTGGGATCCAACGAGAACACACCTTTCTCACAGCTAAATGATCATGTAATATTTTATATATGCTGGTGGAACTAATGCCTATGGTTGCCTCAATCTCACAGTATGTCACATGACGATCTTGCAGTATTAAGTTTTGCACAGCATCAATGTTTTCTTGAACAACAACTGATTTTGGACGACCTTCGCGAATCTCGTCGGTGAGCGAATGGCAGCCACGATTAAATTCGTTATACCAGCGTTTCACAGTGGCAAAGGATGGGGCTTCATCGCCAAATGTGGAAGTAAGTTGATCGATACACTCTTGTCTTGATAATCCACGTCGAAAATCGTAAAAAAAATCATCGCACGAAAATGTTCACGAGTTAATTCCATTTTATTGTTGTCGCGCAATCTCCAAGGCAACATAAACAACACAAATGAAGCTATTGACAAAACATTTGAAGTACGTTATGGTCAATAATGCCAGACGATTCCGTGCAAACGTCAAATCGCGCGTAACTTCAATCAGTGTTGCCAAGGCTCAAAATATAAATAGTGACCCACGTATTTTCACTTCAGCGCCAACAGAAGTGTTATTTTAAACAGCCCTTTGGCTAGGCGGCAACATATTTCTCATTTTCCTCCAGACGGTTCGTTTTCAAGTAATAAACAGAGGGGGTGGATCTGTCAACCCGACACGGGGATGGTTAAAAGCTTTTAGCGGTTCCAACGGTGTGTGAAATACTGGGATGTTTTCAACAAGAAAATGGTTTCGAACGCATTTCCTATGTTCTCTGGCAGCCTTTGCATTTGAACGTGTTTCTCTTTCCGTAGTAATGACTCGTGCTGGTTCTCTTAAATTAAGCATATCGCGTCTTTTTGAACGTACTGGTTCCTAGTGCATTTCCAAAATACCTAAAATATACTGGTTGTGATATTTAGGCATAGGCGCTACGCAGAAATCTGTAACACACAAGCTGAATCAGGACTGTCATAAAATAAAAGTACATTTAAAAGTAGAAATTCAGAATGTCTATTACCAGAATTAATCGTATTGTTTGGATCGGTAATGATTTGTACACACAGACAAACTTTTCAATGTGTATTTTTTTACGTACTTTACGTCGCATTTCTGACTATCTAATCCCAACGAAGACCATGAATGATATGGTCTATCACTAAAGGAACACCCATGCAAACGACAGGATTCGAACCTGGGGCCGTTGGTCGAGTTATGGAGAGTCAAACGCTCGGTGATCAAGATGCTAAGTAGAAACACTTAAAATGTTCAAACAGTAATATTCATCTTCATCCTAAGAAATGATGTTGGAAGGTTAACTCCAATAGATGTGGAGACGAATTGTTCATTTAGTTCATAACTACTACTGCAAATAAAGACAATTAAGGAATAATTCAAGCTATAATAGAAAATAATACTCCCATAGATAAAGTGGGGCACAACATAATATGTATCATTAGAATAATTTCTCGGCCTCAGTGATATTTTTGTAACCGCCTGCCATATTTTCAAGGAACTCGCGACAAATGTCGTGCTCGACGCGTTCGATCGTCATCGGACAGCTGCTGCAGTGGTGGAAGTTGGTATGGTTTGAATCGCGAACGTCTGCGAAGACGCCTTCACACAGTTGTCGATCACATACCCAGTTCTGTGCCTGCACGTGCGACTGATCTCCATGGGCTAAGCAGAAAACTTGCGCGAACGTGTTCCGTGTCGTATTTTAAAGTAGTAAAAGAGCGACCAGTTGATTTGTGCTGTTTCGGTAAAGTGCTTATATCACGCACAAATTGAATTGTCACTAGGCGGGTCCTCTACAAATTCAGAACGAAATGTACGCGCAGAACTATTTCTCAACAGGTGTAGCAGCCATTTTTACGAATACAGTAAACTAGTCCCGCGTAGCGGCGGGCATCTGAACTACGGCCTGAGCGAAAGTGTTCGATTTCCTGTTTCGATGCAGTTAGTGCAATACACTCCTTGCAATAATTGATTTGTTTTATTTTACTTCGCTTATCTGCACCTTTTGGATAATCCCGAAAATGAAAATGAGTGACGATATGATGAAACTGATGAAGGGACACTCACAAATAACACCCATGCCCAAGCCGAGATTCGAACCCGGGACGCCTGGCGTCGTAGCACGATTTGCTAACCACTCCACCACGGAGGCCGACACTTCTTGTGATGTATTATCCTAATCCCGAAGAACAATATGACACACCGTGTATATGAATTATCATCGATAAAGACCGAAATGTGACGCGAGAATTGCTATCTAACGCAGGACGTGAAAAAATTTCGATGACATAGCAAAATTCGTGGCACGCTGTGTATAAATAATTTTGGTGATTATGCAGAAAATCATCACCTGCAATGTACTTAAAAAAAATAAGAACCAACGGTTTCATACGATATTTTTTAAAGCTATTGTAACTAACTAACTTGCTTGATTTGCTTTATTTTACTTCGCTTTTTGTGCCACTTTTGGCTAATTTGCGAAGATGGGGATGAGTGATGAAACTGATGAATGGACACTCACAAACATCCACGTCCAGGTCAGGATTCGAACATGGGATCCCTGGCGTCGTAGCGCGATGTGCTAACCAGTCCGCCACGGGGATCGGCTATTGCAAGTAACTTTTTGAGCGCATCTCCCACATCAGAATTTGAACCAACCGTACTTTTCCAACAAGGGTACTTCTTGCAAACAGCACAGGTCATCCGACACACTATGTATTATCTGTTCACATACGATAACGCACGTCCCTAATAGACTCCCGATTTTCATTTAACATTTTCCCCCCGTGGATCCATCAGGATATTTTTCTGCTTTTCAGTACGTTGCACAACCTTACCAAGCTCATTTCACAGCCGACCGACCGAATACGATAGTTCTCACGCTGAGTTGCCTTCGCCACGACACAAGTGTTTCTGAAAATCCGGTCTCATTTTAATAGGAATTATATTTTATCCTCTTTGCCGTGCTCCGACTATTGTTCCGGTCGGCTGCTTCGACATCGCAATAAATGGCCACAAAGCGATCCTGGGTGCATCCAGCATTCGTTATCGTATCCCGCAGCAAGGCAGGCCGAACCCCGCTTCATTATGGCGTCTCCTTAAGCCTCGCGCTTTCAGAACGCGGGAATCGAACCGATATATCAGGATGCCCTCTGCATAGTTTCCACTCCACGTAATAATTACATTCATTCTTTTTAGTTCTCCCAATCTCCCCTTCTATGGAGCCTGTCTACATGTGTTCCTCTCTATCCCTCTCTCATTCTATCACTCTCCATTATTTCCCTTTCCCTCTTCTAATCTCTCCTCCCCCCTTTTTGTCCTTCCATCGCTTCAAATTCAAATTCTTTATTTGCGTGGGCGAGGTTCAGCCTGAGACTGTTCTGCCACCTAACCTGTGTCATCGATTACATTTACATTTATAATTCTTATACATATGTTATTACAGTATTAACACAGTGTACAACAAACTGTATGATATAGTTACAAAATCTATTGATAAAGTAATCGTTATAAATGTATGAATAAAATGATACAAAAATTGTGAAAGGACAACATAAAAATAAAATAAAATGAATAAAAAATAAATTGGGATGCAAAATATGAACCGCATGCACGCATTTTGGCATTTTTTAATTTTTGCTTGTAAAGTTCTATTTATTCTACCAGAGTACACTACGTCACAATAGTCGAGAAATGGATATATAAGTGTTTCAACTAATCGCTGCTTGATTTCTGAAGATAATAGTTTGTTAAATTTAAACAAGAATCTAAGTATTCCAAATGATTTATTGATTTGGCGGCTAATATGCTCATCCCATGACAGACGAATATCAAATATTAGTCCAACACATTTAACTACTTGAGCTCTAGGTAGGACATCATCATTTATTTTAATTGTTGTATTAGTGTGCTCGACAGAACCAATAGCATTTTGACTTCCAATAAATGTATAACATGAATTATTACCATTAATTTTAAGGCCATTTGCATCACACCATGTTTTTATCGCACCCAAATTATTACTTATGTATTCAATACTTATGGCAATTTCTGTTGGATGGAATGATTTGGTTAGTTGGGTGTCATCAGCATATGAATGTACGTTACAGTATTTGACAACTGAGGGCAGGTCTGCAATATAAATCGTAAACAATAAGGGACCTAGTATAGATCCCTTACACCAGATGAAATATATAAATTATTAGATAATAAAGTAGGCGACAGTTTTACATGTTGATTTCGGTTACTTAGATATGAAAAATACCAGTTAAGGGTAGATTGTGAAAAACTGTAATATTTCAGTTTACTGAGCAGTAATTTATGTTGTACCGTATCAAATGCTTTGGACAGGTCCAATAATATGAATGCAGTGAGGAATTTCTTATCTATAGCCTGGAGGACGTTATTTGTGACTTTCAGCAAAGCCGTAGCAGTGCTGTGTGCTCGCCGAAATCTTGACTGTGAGGGTGGAAGAATATTGTTTTGGGCAACGAAGCTAAATGTCTTTATAGATTATTTCTTCTAGGAGTTTTGAACACACAACACTAATAGGTCGAAAGTCGTTTACATTAGTTTGTCGAGGGCCTCTCCTATGGGGCAGTGGTAGCGTCATTGCCTTGTAATCAAGGGGTCCCGGCTTCGATACCCGATGGAGGCACAAGTGGTTCGGATCCCACTTTAAACTGTAGGTCCAGTCCCGATTAGCCTTACTGTGCATAAAGTGGACTTAAACAGCAAATCAAACATTAGTTGGTCGGATCGTCTTAGGGAGTGGTGTTATCAAAGCTTCTTTCCATTTCCTGGGAAATACGGATTTCTCGAGCGAAAAGTTAATAATATGTGTGATAATAGGTAAAGTAAAAGGTAGCGATAACTTCAGCATTGTAGTTGATATTCCATCTGCACCAATAGCAGTAGACTTGATTTCGTACAAACATTTTCTTACCTTATAGTCATCCACTTTTTCAAAAGCAAATTCGAGAAGCGTATTATTAAAATTTTGGTTACTAAATTTTAAACATTCTTGAGATACCAGACGTTGGTCGATATTTAGACTATCAATTGAACTAATAAAGTTTTCAATTACCTCGTTCGCATTGTCAAAACGTGGAGGGGAGATCATTTTTATTTGAGCCAATGCCTACAGATTTCAGCTGCTTCAATAAATGCTTTTGTTGTCGTGGTGTTTTATTGATGTTATGCTCTAAATAACACTATTTCTTGCCGAATAACGGATGTCGTGAAATTTCTCAGTTCTTTGTATTCCTTTAATGCAGATTCGCTTCGTTTGGCACGAATGAGAAAGGAAAGAAGAGTTTACAGGATTCTTGTTGGGAAACCTGATGGTAAGAGACCAGTAGGAAGGCTAAGACGAAGATGGAGGGAGGGATAACGTTGAGATGAATCTAAAGGAACTCGGTACGGATGGAAAAGATTGGATTGATCTTGCCCAGGATAGGGACAGATGGAAAGCTTGTGTTTCTGCAGCCATAAACCTTCGGGTTTAAGGATGCTAGAGAGTTAGTTAGTTAGTGTATGGTCCTTCCTCCAAGTTGCGAGCTGCGAAGTCAGCGCTGCGAGGCGTACAGTTTATCAGAATGGGAGGGAAGGTGGAGGCGCATGAAATTCCCTTATCTCGCCGTGGCATGTTTTCTTGCATCTCGCACAAGTTCGGTCAGCCGAAACGGCTGTTCATATCGTGCGGCTGCAGAAACCGTTCTCTTTTACTTCTGAAGCCAAAAAAACGCAAGGCTCGTCGAAAAATAGTGCAAGGAACAGGAGGCCTCCTTGGTCACCAGATCTCAACGCTAAAGAGATTATCTCGCGAGCTCCTTCCGATGACCGGGGACCGATGGCGCAGAAGACGAGGTCGCTAACCATTCTGCTACATGGGAGTTGTCTTTTGCGGCAAGTTTGTTTCTAAATCTCCCGTATCAGAGTCAGATCTCGGCATCTGGTTAAAAGAACCGTCCATGGTTTTCGAAACTGGAAAACGGTTTCAGCCTCCCCGCTGGCTGAAGTGGTCGCTTCTCTTCCAACGAGGTCGAGCACGGACAAAAGGAGTCGAACGCAAGGACACGGAAATCCACAGAGGACATCAGATAAACGAGTAACAGCGTCATTCGTGAACGTTCGATACGATAATTTGCGTCCAAAGCTTGTTTTATTATTATTTTTCGTTGTCCTACAAAAGGATGAACAGATTGGCTGATCGACTGAGGGAGCTCAAGTGGGCGAGAACGTTCCCCGATAACCCCACATTCTGTATTATTTGCGCCCTATTATTATGGCACATGCTCAAAGTATACACACACAAATAATTAAATTGGAAATCGCAGATGTCTGGCGACCATTGCACCGTGCACATAATGTCGGGAACTGAAAAGCACTGAGACAGGTGTTGCCAAATTGGAGTACCAAAAAGAGCTAAATTCATAATTTGTGGAGATAAAACACATTACTTGTACATTGTTTTGTGTCTGAAAGCTTTGAAAGACTGCTCTGGAAATCAGTAAGGGCATGACATATTTCTTTGACAGTAATAACATTGTGGAAAATACTGTTGGTGCAATGATGTACGCTTTTGGCGTATCGTAGCCAACAATATTTTTCTTCTGTCTTTAGTTATTTATGTCTCTTTAGGCTAACCGAAACGAAACGTAACACTCTAAAAGCAACAAAAATGTTTCAGCTGGGAATCGAACCAAGATTTGAGGTGGCTAGATTACAAGTCGGTCAATCAACGGCTACCGCATTTTGTGTTTATAATTATCATATTTTACGTCGCTTTTGTTCCACTTCTGGCTAATCGCTACGATGAACATGAAGATATGAGTAGAAGAAATTGATGAAACACAGCACAAAGCCACATTCATTCCTCGAACGGGACTCGAACCTGGAACCTTCGGTCGTCAAATTATGATTCGACCGTGACGCAGGGAGGTGAAGCGAAAACATGAGCGGCTTCCTCAAACATTAACAATCGGTCTCTATTGAAGCGTTTAACTCTTGTAGCAGCTACTGCTCTCATAATTTATAAAATGTTATAATACAACATGATGCTATTAATATGTTTACAAAGAAAGGAGGCAGATTTGATTAAAACATTAAAATCATTGCGGGTTCCAGAGCATTGGGACTGTCTGCAACCTTCACCCTATTTCGCTGTACGCCCACATCACAAAACTAAGAAGAAGATACCAAAAGTTCACAAGAGCAATTCTTACTTTTATTAACTGAAATTGAACTTAAAACGCCCTGTATAATAAGCGACACACACTAAAATCTATTCATTCAAAAATTGCACAAAGAAAATAATAATAAATCTTATTTATAATAAAGTGGCCCCATCGATGTTGCCTTATAATCAAGGGGTTAGATACTGGCGAAGCTACATTGCACGGTGGTTTCGATCCCACTCAAAACTGAAGGTCCAGTCCCAATTAGCCTAACCGAGCATAAAGTGGACCTAAACTAAGAACGTATTATTATTGATTACTTGTACTTGTGGGAGTCAATGGGCATCTCCTTATCTTCCAATACCTCGGCAGCAACAAAACCCAGAAGTACTTCATACGATGGACCGAAGTAACAACAAATTACAAAGTTTAATGCACATAAATATTCTCCTCTACTTTGTAGGTTTGTCTGTTCAGATCTTGCCTACTGATGATTGAGAATCTGATATGCTGTCCGACTGCAGAAGACGCGCCTATCTCGGGAGAACGAATTTCAGGAAGGGGAAGGGGTGAATTTAAAAAAGGGTGTCTTATACTGCTCGGGACGAAAAAAATGAGCGTCGGCTAAATAGCATGTTGCCAAATAAGCTAATCAAAACAACTGACGAAAACAGAGTACGCTTGGTAATGGTAATGTCGTCATGTGGGAGAGCGATGTTACCCCTACAGCTGAGGTTGTTGACACCCATCGACCAAGAAGATGATTGCTGGACAGATGGAGCTATATATATGGCCTTATATTTATTTATTAATATTTATTTTGTTTTAAATTAGATTTGTACATGAAAAGGAATTTTTTTTGTTATGTGTTTTTTGTGTTTTAATAGATTTGATTTAGTTTATTTTACTTCGCGTTTTGTGCCTCTTGGCTAATTTGCGAAGATGGGGATGAGTGATGAAATGATGAAATTGATGAATGGACATTCACAAACAACCAAGCCCGACCGGGATTCGAACCCGGGACCCTTGGCGTCGCAGCGCGATGTGCTAACCACTCGGCCACAGGGTCGGGCTGTGTTTTAATAGAAACAATTATTTTGTAGTAGATTTATTAGTACAATGTTGGAATTTATTAATATATCAAATATTTTTTTTTATTATACCTTTTATATCAGGGAGGATTAAATTTTAATTGAATATTCTTTTTCTCGAAACGTGAGGAGCTAATAAGGTTAATTTTAAGGTAAAAATATCATATTTTTCTTTTAAAATTATTACTTGTAATTAAATGTTATTCGTCTTATTTTATATCTAGTTATTGGGGAATTATATTTAATGTACCTTTCATTTGAGTATTTTTTTATATTAATTTGTTGGGCCCGGGATCAGAATAGCATATTTTGGCGGGTTCGCTATTCTTTTTTACAGGAAAGCTTGGACAAAGAAGAGGTTGCTACTGGTCAGTTCGTTTAAAGGTGCTGTAACCAACTGAAGTTGCCCATGGATCATGAAGAAAGCTGCATCTTGGTACGGGTGAAGAATAGACGCTCGAGGTCATTTCCTTTCAGGAAAAGGTAATATTTCTACTTGTCGTCGACGACGACTGAGAAAGTTCGTCCCGGTCTTGATTTGCATCGATTTTTAACCCCTCACCCCCAACTCTTCCCTCTTACGACTTTGCGACAGCCTTAAATCACCCGACGGGACTCGGAGGAAATTCTAAGTGGCTTGTCCCGAGGAATTCGCGATTAATCATCCAGAAGGGGAACCGAAAGGATCCAAAACTGATTTCCCAGCGAGTGACGGGACTTTATTCTGCCTTCTTCCCTCTTTCTATGAAGCAGCTTCCGCTCCATCTGCGGGTAATAAGGGTCCATCTTCCGTCTCTGAGAAAAGAACACGCGGGAACGCACTTACGGGAACTATCTCATAATTAGGAGAGCGAAAGGGAAATCTATTCTAGCGACGTACGGATTCCGTAGACGAATGGAGAAACGCATGAAACCCATTCTTTTTACCGAATCAAGTTCCCTAATTCTCAAGGTATCTTCAAGTAATTTCCGGACTATTTTACTCTGTATCAACTTCGTTTAAATATGTTGCGACTGTTCTCCGTTACAGCACAAGTTCAGATTTTTCGTGTTCATTTTTAAATGTGCAAATGTAATTATTATGTATTTGCTCTTCAGTAACGTTTGTTTCCTATCCATGTCTAATTGCATAACATTTACGTGCTCGGCAACACTGACAGAAACAACAGTTACAGATTGTGATAAAAGTTTACATCAAAAAGCGATTTGCTACGTTTTCATTCATAGAAATATTCAGATAATTGCAAATTTAGGTATGTAATCAGCACATAGAAGTTTAGCTTCACCTTCGCAAAATCCTCAAAAATATTCTTAGTACACGCATAATTAATCGACGACAATAACAGCACAATGTTTCGGAGTGAATATATGATGCCACTGAGAAAACATGTTTGTAAGCTTTGTCCAATGTACAGTCACCGTCAATAAAAATGGGATACTTAGGTCCTGAAATGCTCTCTTCGCTGCAAGGAGTTATGCGTGTTGTCTATCTCTACGGCGATAAGTGGATTTTAGTAGCAAGTTTTCAATCACCGCCGTAGAGTTATGCAACACACATAACGCCTTGCAGTGAAGCGAGGGTTTCAGGATGTAGGTGTCCCATTTCTATTGCCGATGACTACTTTGAGAACAATGGACAAAGCTACCACGAATTGTCCGAGAATATCACACAATCGGGACTGGACCTACAGTTTAAATTTGCATGCAAACACTGCGCAAAGTGCCTCCACAGGAGACTGAACGCGGCACCTGTTGATTACAAGGCGATATCTGGGAGGACTGGGTGTTTCCAGACATATCATTCACCCACGGTGCACGATCATAGGTAACCCTAAATTAATGGTGCATCACAATTGAATGGTCTCAGTCTCTCTCTCTCTCTCTCTCTCTCTCTCTCTCTCTCTCTCTCTCTCTCGGAGGATATTATTGATCACACCACGTCCACGATCTTGACTTTACTCCGCTATTTACCATCATCATAGCACGGTGCGATAAACAGGGAGACATTTTACTTTGTGAAATATTACTTAGCAGATTAATTTATGATACACACATTTAGAGAGAAACATTTTGTTTGGAGCAAAGGCAAGGTTTTCTTTAAGTGTACGTTACGAGATCGGGACAGGGACTATAGTTTTAAAGTGGGAATCACCATCCAATCAATCTCCACCGAGAATCAAACTGTCAGCGTTACCCATCACACTGTCCGGGAGGCACATTGAATTTGGGGTAGGTATTATCAGCGGACACCCTGTATTACGAAAGTAGATTAAAACAAAACTTAATAATAAATGCAAGCAATGCCATACTTACATGAGATCCCAGCGAATTCCCAAGCGGCGAACGTCCGCCACGAGGCTCTGGATCTTGTGCCTGAAGAATGGCTCGAACTTTATGTCGTCCTCCAGCACCATCACAGAGTCGAACCCCTGCTCCACCACCTCGGAAAAGACAAACACTAATAGAGAACTGAAGGAGGCTACTGTGCGAGAGAATCCACTACAGTGCAGGGATTATACATAGGAAGGAATGGTCGCTGCAAAAATAACCTCAAATTGCTCTCACGTGGGAGAAAATTCGCTAACTGCAAAACGAGCATGGCCAACCTACTATTTTAGCAATTTGTCGCGGGACATATTGCATTCAACTTACAGTAAATACTAAAGACAATGCCTCAATTTTTTATCGGTACCGAGGCGGGTCACATACCAGATGTTTTGTAGTTTGGGCAGACCTAGCATGGTAGGAAAGTAACAGAAGCATGGTATGGAAACGGGAAAGTAACTCCCTACGTACATGGGCACTCCAGACAATGACAGGAGCAAAATATTTCGATTAATTATTATCTACAAATTATGCCAATAAAAACCCATTTCCATTGGCTCGATAGTTGCATCGGAACGGAAGCTATTTAATGCAGCGACCACTGAAGTATCACCAGACAGACAGAAAATAAAATCGCAAATTACCAACGGATAGTAACATAAGGCAACAAGTAAACTATATACATCACATGTGCACATTAAATACAAACAGATACAAACACATGCAACAATTAACACAACACCAATACCTTATTTCACCTTCAAATTTACAGATAGGTTTCTAGAAACTGCAGATATCTCTACAAGATTACAATAACCATTGCATTTATGAAGCTCTGCCACTCAGCCATGAAAACAGAAGTCCCTGCAATTAGCATTGTTGAAAAATATTACATTCTCTCTCACGAGACGCATAACGACAATCCATTGTTAAAAACATTGGGCACCTAATTCCATGCAAAGATTTTCTAGTTGGTACCAAAATAACGATTAGAACTTCAGACTCGAACCACCGAATGTTACCACACCGCTAGTGGAACACGGTTCCTCTTAATTACACGGCAGTAAAGTTGACCATCTCAACGTATTCAAATCGTGTAAGATTTTAAAAACCACTGAGCAAGTGCAAGTCAGGAATGACAGACACGGGGTATCACGTGCACCACGACGGGTCTACAAGGACAGACATTATTTTTGTTTCAGTTCGCGCACACATGGTGACTGATTTTGATTCATTGTCCTTGTAAGTTCACTTTATGCAAATATAGGCTAATCTAGAGTGGAACTTCAGTTTAAAATGGGATCCGAACCACTATGTGCTTCCACCGGGTATCGAACCCTGGGCCCCTCGATTACAAGGCGGCGACGTTAGCACTGCGCCATCGGCGAACTGATGGCGAGTCCTTCGGAAGGCCAGGCAAATGATATCGGCGAACAATTCCAGCCCTTAAAAGCCAAATTCTTTTCCTCTCGCCATCTGAAATGTCTGTCTTCCTTTCCTCCGCTGCGAACGTGGCAACCAAGCCATGTCGAATTCCCCTCCCAAAAGGTACGGCGAGCTCTGGCTGGCAGAGAACAAGGCATGTGCTGCCTCCGGCACTTCTAGCATTGGATGGTAGGTATCACGTGTTAGCCGGCAAGGTCTTTCAGCGGCCGACATACCACCCAGTGGCGGGAACTGAACAAGCATAACCATTGTGGACTAGAGTGGCCAGGCCATCATCTCCCTGGCTCCAACGTCCTTGCCTCGACTGTCCGATCCCTTTTCTTCTTCCAAAACGTTATCTTCCGTCGGCGAGAATCGTTAATCTTAGGCTGGACTCAAAACGAAGTCGGCTGCTTAACTCCACGTTTTTGCTTACATCTGCTGCAACCAACCTCCGTGCTAGGCTAGAAAAGACATTCTCAAGATTTTTCTTTCATATCACATGGGGCAAGAGCATTTCATTAAACTCAACATGACAAAGATCCTGCTTACGTCACATCGTCTGCAATCGAAGAATATTGAGATTGCATTACTAGAATGGCAACCCACACCAGAGCTTTACACATCGTACAGCGTGATGGAAACAGTCTCTTTAGACGCCGGAGAGAAAGATGGAGTAGTTCAACGTAAAAACGGACAACTGGATCTTTACGACTTCTGTTTCCTCGAACGTGACCGGCAAGATGAAATCGTGACTGGGAAAGAAACGCCGCAGCCTGTGAATGAACGGGCGATAAATCTTCGGTCGTAGACACCCGATGCTTCTTAATTGTGGCGATGAGACAGTAAAAGAAGCACAAAGAAGTTTTTCAAAACCTCAGATTATTCAGCATCCATAACTTACACTCTCCAGACACAAATACCTTCATTAAAAAAGGAAGCTCTCTACGTACGGTGAAGGTGGGAGGATAAGGATTGTTTTTCTCTTTCATCCTCCTCCCCTAAAGTAGTACACTTGGGGTAAAATACAAATCAGTGACGAGTTGAAACAAGGAGATGTTTTGCTTCCATTTATTCTTTAATTCGGATCCGATGCGTTCAATTACGAAGGATGGAAATTGATTAGCAGAGCCAAAGTGTTAGTACATGCACATGAAGTGCACTCGTTAGAAGAGAATCCCATTCAATCAAAAAATAATTGTTGACAGGAATTTCATTTGAATATTTAGCTTACTAACACTATTAACGAACGAAAATCCAGTTAGAGAATAAATTAAAAGGAAAGTAAATTCAACCAACATATATCATTTTGTGTGTGTCTCTAACAATAAACAAAACAGTAACTTTTTCTGTAATATACTTCCAAAACTTGTGTACACTCACATACGACAATTAATGCATCACACGAATATTAGCATTTTAAGTGTACCAGTTGTGTGTCAAGTTTAGTATCACAGAGGCTGGAATACAAATTTCAGAGAGGTATATTTTTTAAAAAATCCAAAAAAGAGTAGTTTCTGAGGTACTCATAGGTTATGTGTTGTGTGAAACTCACTAAAGGCCTGGTACACGAACCCTAGGTCAACAAGCGCCGATAACTGTTGGGGGATATTTCCAGTCAGAATCAGTGGTCGATTTGGGACACACGTACTAAACAGAACATTCATCGAATGAAACCAAAAATGTTGTTACTGCAAAATGTGTACAACGAGCCATAGCGTACACACACCTCAAGCCTGAGAAACCACTGCATATACGAGGGATATTCAAAAGTTCGATTAGGCTGTTTTTTAAAAAAATGACTGCGCATGCTCAACGAAACTAGCGACATGCGCGACGCAAATGGAAACTTGCACTCGCGATAAAGAATCAGACGACAGATTTCAACAAGGGCCTACAAAAGCATGCGCCCCGATCTGACAAGTTTCTTCGAAATGAAAATGACATTCAGGTGTAAGGATTGTGATCATAATAAATGTACGTCAAATATGCATGCCTCTTCTTTTCACCAGCATATCCATAAAATTTACAAAATTGCATATCTTTACCTACAGTCCTTCCCGAGAAATGTATTTTTGTATCTTGCACTTTTATTTAGCGCCGTACTCCTGCAACGTTTGGCTCATCGCGACGACGAGGATGAGTGATAACGACAAGATTGATGAAGGAACACTCACAAAGAACACCCGTTACCAGCCGAGGATTCGAACTCAGGATCCCTCGCTTTGTGAATAATGAATAGGCAATAATTTCTTCGAACCTAGAATGGGAGAGATAAATGGGCAGGCATTATAATCGTGCAGATTTATAGTAATTTATAAGCGTTTCCGTCAATCAGGTTATACATTTGTTATACATTCACAGCTTAGCTGTTCCTGAGATGCTGCTTGACTTAAAGAAACAGATGAGATCTGAAGTATCGAAATGAACACATCGTACTGCAATTTGTAAATCAGCGCACTTTATAATAGTATTAGTAGGCTCAATTGGCTGCAGATTCCATTACACTTCCTGGCAGATTGTAGCTCAACACGCAGTTGGCTTCAGGCCCTTGGCGCCGTTTCTGCCTTTCATCTCCATAGACTTCAATTAACACCGCAATCCTTCCTCTCCGGGGCACTACTTTTGACAGCCGAAATGAAAATGTAAATGGAATGCAAACGACGACAGGGCGGGCCCTCCCGATCGGGTTGCCCTCGGCGTCCCTTCGCGCGGGGTCATCGAGTTTGCGATCCGTCTGCGGCGTGCTTCGCCATCAGGCGTTGGATTCCAGCGTGGTAGAAGTAGCTTCACGCCGGGCAGTGGATCCACCGAGTGACGCGGCGAGTCTGTATACCGATCGCAGGCCCAACTGGGCCGACCTACTTTTTGCTACATAGCTCTATCTGGCCACCAAGCGTCTTCGGAAGTGTGTGCCTCGATGAGCGTCAACAACTTAAGTTGTAAAAGCTGTAGGGGTAACATCGCTCTCCCGTTACAACGTTGGCAAGTGTACGTCTGTTTTTGTCAGTTGTCTCCATTAGCTTCTTTGTACAGTGTTTGGATGTTTTGTATACTAATTTTCCGTGCTTTGTGTACTATTGTACAACTTTTATCCAGTAACGGAGCTGATCAACTCTCTCTCTCTCTCTCCCTCGTTTTACAGTACGTTTGACAATATATTTTGTATCCGACGCTCATTTGTTTCGTCCCGCCAGGAACTTTCGGTGCCCTGTGGCTCGAAAATGCACGATGTCAGTCGAAGAGAATTCAAATGATCGCTGATTCGTTGTTTTCCATGCGAAAGCTGGAAATGCGAGCAGTATAACATTATAGTGGACCACTCGGTGCAACTACCTTCATAGGAACTCCAACGTACTACAAAAAAAACACCGGTGTTAAAGCGACACAGACGGTACTTGCAAGAAATTCACACAATATTTTGGCCACCGTTACAGCCATTTATCCGTGCTATTTTAACACCACTGACGATAAACTTTGAACAAAGTGCGGTCCGACGAAGCGTCACTTTAACACCAGCATACACTCGACACAGCCACAGTAAACATCGAATGTAGGTTCACTCCGTCCACCGAGGCTGAGTGACGCCACTAGTGCTCTGTCGAAAATCTGAAAACTGCCTAGCGGAATGGCGTTACTGAATGGACTTGTGTGAACATAAATATTTGTAGCAATTCTTTTGAAGTGTTCTGCGAACATATAAATTATCTTTCTCTTGATATTGTTACGCTTATTATGGCTTTGTACAATGGAATTTAATGAAGAAGATTTAATAACAACCAGGGGATGTTCTGGGCCTTGCAACAGCGAATTTGACGATTACGGTAAAAAATATTCGAAGATGGTCTTCGACAAAAAGTAATTGCAAAATTTACATATAATTGTCTCCTTCTGTTCGTCTTGATCGTTACAAATGAAAGCAGCGCATCTTCTTCCTCCGAATCCGTATTTGCAACTGAAATGATCTCTGGTTTCATGAGTGGCTCACGAACGATCAACAAACGCAGCCCAGGGTGGAAGCACAGCCCGATGCCTCTCGAAATGCAACAGCGACGACCTACGAGGGTTGCTGGAAAAGTTTCTGCAAACTACCAACAACAGTGGCGCTAGTGTTCCGCTATTACAAAAATCGGAAGAATAGACCTTTTTTTATGTTTAAATTATCCTTGATTGTTTCTTTAAGCCTATTCGTTTATTTTTCACAGCGGTTTGAAGAAGTAGTTTCGTGTGAGAAATGGAAATTTCTCGTGAACACTTTCGGGCAATGATTTTTTATGATTTCAAATGTAGTTTAACACCCAAACAATGAATCGAGCGAATTCATTGGGCTTTTGGGAATGAAGCACCATCCAATAGGACCGTGTACAATTGGTTTTCCGAATTCCAGCGTGGTCACACATTTCTCAGTGATGAATTTCGTGAAGGTCGTTCATCCACGTCTGTTGTTGCCAGTAATGTTGATCCTGTGCGTGAAATAATTGAGGGTGATCGGCATGTGACATACCGTGAGATTCAGGCATCCTTGAACATTAACATGAAAGCAATACATACGCTTTTGCATGGTCAAACATGAAAGCAATACATACGCTTTTGCATGGTCATCTGAACGTACGGAAACTTTCAAGCCGTTGGATCCCACACAACTTGACCGAAGCTCAAACACAGGCTCGTGTTAATTGGTGTAAAGAAATGCTCAAAAAATTCAACCGATGCAAGTCAAATTTGGTGTACTACATCGTTACAGGTGACGAATCTGGGATCTATTCATATGAACCCGAAACTAAAAAATAATTGACTGTTTGGGTGTTTCAAAGTGAGCCGAAACCAACAAAAGTTGTTCATTCGAGAAGTGCTGCCAAGAAAATAATCGTTTGTTTCTTCGGTTATACCGGACATGTGGCAACAATAGCTTTAGAAGATCGAAGGACTGTAAATGCTGAGTGTTATACAACAATTTGTTTGCCAGAGGTCATCAATGAATTGCGTAAAACAAACCCAAATCGTCGCATTATTCTTCACCACGACAACGCCAGTTCCCACTCAGCACACCAAACTGTTGATTTTTGTCCAGTAAAAATGTCGAATTAATGACTCATTGTTCGTACTCACCTAATTTATCATCTAATGACTTCTTTTTGTTCCCACAGATGAAAAATAAGATGCGTGGTGAGCCATTTGTGTCGTCTGAAGCAGCTGTTGATGCATTCCGAACAGCGGTTTCTGAGGTATCAGCTTCAGAGTGGAAAAAAATGCTTTCAAAATTGGTTTGAGCGTATGCAAAAGTGTATCGATCTAACGGTGAATACTTTGAAAAACAAAAAAAGCCATTCCCAGAATTTCGCATGTCTTTTTTCATATTGATTGCAGAAACTTTTCCAGCAGCCCTCGTGTAAAAGGGACACTGACTAGTCCCGTGAGAATGGACCTCAATACATTAAAACTGAAACTGAAACTACCACAAAGGAATGCGAGCCTCAATTAGAGCTTATGCCTATTGATTTGATTGATTGACTTAAACTTCGCTTTTCTGCCACTTTTAGCTAATCGCGAAGTGAGAACTAACGGTAATAACATGAAACTGATGTTAGGACATTTAAAAAAAAAAAAGTGGGAATCCCCTGAAAAAGCCCGCCTCCAGCCGCATACGTTCAGGGGTATGCACATGTTGTGCGACATGCTTGTGTGTTAGGACAATCACGAGGACAGGACACAACGCCTGTCCCACAGGAAATTATACTGGCAAAAAACCAGATGGCACAGTCTTGTTAGCCGTTAAGAATGCGGTCCAAGGTGTGCTACGTGCAACAGAGGTTAAAATCCGGGTGCTACGGGAAAGTTACCTCTTGCATCCTGCTTAAGCATATTGAAACAAGTTTGTTTGGAACTGAAACAGATAACATTCTAACCACGCAATTTTTCAGCTTCCAAACTAACATTAGTGCACAGTTTTGATTTACCGACTTCTGTGGATGAGTGTTTAGAGCATTTCGTCGGCAAAAACATCTACATTCGAATCCTGGGTAAAGTATGGGTTTCTGTTTGGCCTCTTCAGTCAATTATTAATTTTCCTTATAGTCGAGATAAACCGATAACGGCAGAAAAAAACACGTTAGCCAAAATACAATAGAATTATTGCTATTAAATGTTAGGCGCATATATAATTTCTTGGTCATAATTTAGGAACATTTATTCTCATTGAGGACTGAGGAGCAAACTCTGAAGAAAAATATAGCCGCACTTGATGGGAGGCCATCGCGTGAGAATAATCCATGATTATGGACACTGGTACTTATTGCTGTATCGAATAATGTAAATTACCAACTCTGGCTATGAATTACATAAAAAGAATGTCAATCTCCATCCTGATGAATCACTTGAATTCTACTGTGATTATACCAGGTATGAACGTATACGGAGCAACACGGAGTGCGTTTGAAAAGAAGCTATCCTAAATGTTCTGCAACCCACATGCCTATATCGTACCGCGGGATTGCGTACACAAAAGGAGAACTATAAAATATCCTGTTTGTGTCACTTTCGTAACTTATTAAGAAATTTTCGGACACAGCATAAACGGATAATTTTGCACCGAAAACGCAAATAAATAAAGAAAATAAAAATGAACAAAAGCAAGTGCAAGATGGTATCATTCACAATATTAGGGCATGTATTCTTATGGATCACCGAACAAAACCATATTAGATGGGAAGCCATTCTGTGCACGTAGAAAAGCATTAGTTTTGAATTTCAAGTGTCTCTTTGACGGAAGTCTGCATTTCATGTTGTGCGCATGGTCAACGAACGTTAAATTCTTGAATGCGTGAGTTGCAACGAATTTTTCCACTGACCATTTGAATCGAACAACGCGCGGTGACGACAATAAATTTAAAAAGGACACGAAATGCGTTTTTAAAAGGCTGGGCATGAAAAGAACCCATTAATGAGCTATAGCTACCAAGAAAAGGAAAACGAAATCGATTCTAGAGTGGAAACTTCAGATCCAGACGAAACCGAGAACACTGTAAGCATTATCATCTCGAGGCGAGACCCAGAAACAAGATAAGCGTTTACGAGATACGCATTTGCCGCTCCATAAGAGACCCACAACGAGACAGGCGTTTCCAGCTCGAGACAGGACAGAGAACGAGATGTGTTACTTTTATCTCGAGACGACATCGAGAACGGGATAGTCGTTTGCAGTTCCATACAAGACCGAGAACAAATATTAGTTCTACCAGCATATATAAAATATTACATGATCATTTAGCTGTGAGAAAGGTATGTTCTCGTTGGATCCCACACAATTTGACAAAAACTCAAAAAGACGCTCGCGTCAATTGGTGCAAACAAATGCTCAATAAATACAATCGTGGTGCTTCAAAAGACGTATATAAGATTGTAACAGGTGACGAATCATGGATATATGCTTATGAGCCGGAACGTAAACAGCAGTCGACTGTATGGGTGTTTCAAGATGAACCCAATCCAACAAAAGGTTGTTCGCGCTCGAAGCACATCGAAACAAATGGTCGCCTGTTTTTTCGGGAAAACTGGTCATGTGGCAACTGTGCCTTTAGAGGAACGTAGAACGGTCAACTCTGAATGGTACACAACAATTTGTTTGCCAGAGGTCTTCGGTCAAATACGGAAAACAAACAAACGCCGTCGGATCATTCTTCATCAAGACAATGCCAGCTGTCACACATCTCGTCTAACAACCGACTTTACGAACAGTCAAAAAATCGAATGGATGGGTCATCCGCCGTACAGTCCTGATTTGGCACCCAATGACTTCTTCTTGTTCCCGAATGTCAAGAATAAATTGCGTGGACAACGATTTTCGTCGTCGGAAGACGCCGTTGATGCGTTCAAAAACCATATTATGGAGGTGTCTCAAGAAGATTGGAAAAACTGCTTTGACAAATGGTTCGAACGAATGCAAAAGTGTATTGACCATAAAGGAGAATTCTTCGAAAAACAATAAAGCAGTTTTCAATGCCAAATTCCTGTTTTTTCATTGTTAGGCTCAAAATATAAATAGTGACCCTCGTAAGCTCGAGACGTGACCGAGAGCGGCCTCCTCCTACACGAGACAAGAATGTGCCATCTTCGTGCTTCCCCAGTTCTGGTCATTGTTTACACAAAAATGTCAACCGTTCCTTTTTTGAAAGTTTCGCTACAGACGCACTACGTTCCCTCGGTCAATGGGAATAGGTTCCAGTCAGTTATTTGATGCTTTTTTCTCTCACTTACGAGCGTCTTTCGGAAACCCAGCTTGTCTCTAAGCGGCAGTCGTGTCGGGAGCGGAAGCGATGACAGCGAAACGGAGGAATTCGCGGCTGGACAAGTTGTCTGCCAGCGGGTAATCGGTCGGCTTTTAAGAATCGCCGCCCGACCCCAGATTCCCGGAAAGCAGAAGCAGTGAATGGGCCGGCAGCGTTCAGCGACCGTTCGATTTTTGGAAGAGTGGGTGACCACGACAAGCGGAGGCGGGAGTGTTCCTCGAAGAGGGCGACGCCAAGATTCAATACCACGAAATGCGTCCCAATGGCAGCTACAAAACGAAAAACCACGATCAAAACAGATGATTGGAAGAGAATGCGGCTACTACTTATTTTTTCTCGCAAATGAAAGAGCACTGTATATAAAATAATGGTGCAGAAGAGACATTTGTTATTATTTGAGCACGTTTTCTCGTGAATGGATTGGAACGGTGAAGTATTTTTCTCCTTCTTCGGCCGCTAATTTTTTGCGTCTTGTTTAGGGTTCTTTGACGTCCACGTACTTCACGACTGCAATCGCAACTCCGAAAACTACGCAAAGGTAAAGCTACCCCCCCCCACACACATTGCACACATTGCAACATCCGGGGCCCCACACATTCACAATCTTCGCCATTTGTGGAGAATGTGTGATCAGCACCCCGCTCCAGACGCCTTTTACTCCGGCTACCAATTTATTTTAGAGGCTCGACGAACTCCGAAGCCGCTCCGTTCTGCAAACGATCCCACATGACGTCACCCATCCCGAGAATAGAACCCGCGTCTCCCGCATGGCAATCAGACGCCGTACAGATTGGAACTCTCTGAAGAAGCCCTCCTCCACCCGCTCATATCCTGGTACCTTTTAATAACAAAACCATTTTTCAGAATTATGGTTACCCCATATTTTTGTGTCGATTCGTTAGTTGATTTGTTTGATAATTTATATTATTACATTATGCAATTTTTATGTGCGATTACATACATTTTGAGTTATATTAAAGTACCCTGCTACTTCTGGTCACAAAACAAACAAGATTTACATGTAACAAGTTCTTAGCGATGAAGGTTGGTTTGTGTTAGAAAATGAGCATATATTATGGTTTACTGAGTTCAGTGAGTGAAAATTTGGAAGAGAGAGAGAGAGATGAACAGAGAGGTCGAAAGAAATTTAGTAAATTACAAAAACTAATTAGCCAGCTCGTTTTTGGTTTCAAGAGACGATGGCGGTTTGCAAAGAAAATATCGGAAGGCAGGTGGCGTGCATTTACAGTTCCAAACCAGCCCCCACGAATCTTAGAATTTAGTTCAGTACAATATATCGTTCGACGCAAACGAGAGTTAGATTGTTCTGGATAATGCCGTACAATGTCTGCCGCACAAATACATATTTACCTCTTCGGTTTGTAGCCTGCTGTCATTATCATTGGAGAGTTATCACTTGCATTCTGCAGTACCTAGTTTCTAATTAACCACAACAAGATTGCTATTTGTGTACTGCTTGATGGTCTCGCGGAACATGCCGGAGGCTTCTGAGTATCTACAAGTCATGTAAAATGTAATTTTTCTTAAGATACACTGTAAAAGTAATCTTGGGAGGTAGCAGCATAACACTGCGCCATCCAACTATCGAGAAAATGGGCCTTCTTAAAAGTATTAACGACCATTATATAGTTAACCTAATTAATGTAATTTTAAGTATTCATTTAAAGAACAAAAATACATTTCTAATTGTGGTGAAAGCAACTGCAATTTATAAATATTATCCATCTCTATACATGATAAAACATTCGAACTTAAATAAAAACGGCTGCGTCCTGGTTTTGTAAATTAACAGGCAGACCGTTAACGGTTAACAGTGTATCCACGTAGCACCTTACAGCACAAAAATATTTCACCGAATACGCAAGATCAGTATTCCCTGTGGATAAAAACGAGAGACAACTCGTTGTTGCGATACGAAGTTTAAACTGCGCGACGTGTCACCAGCCTACTCCTTACTCATAACTGGAAGAATCCATTTACGCATTTTGCACATTGGCATTCTTTCCTCTAACATCACGACACGATTATCAGTTTGCATCATCCATACGTTGGGCTTAAAAAATATTTGTCGCAAGTCTCTTACGGTCAGAATCCTAGCATCTCTATAGTATTGACCATTATTGACGATACGCTCTCACCGTGAAACAATTTTTTGTACAACCCCGTTAAAGACACGCCTCTCGTGCCATTTGGAAGTGAAAAAGGAAGCACCTCATTAACGACCCGGACTTGGCACCAAGCGACATCCATCTCTTTCTACTCTTGAAGAGGTTCCTCGCACTGTACTGAAAAATGATGTACAGATATCCTCGTCAAAGATCTAGAAAAGCTTGCATCCCGGTATGACAATGGTGGTTTCCTCCAGATGCCAGTTTTAAATTTACTGGGAAATCGTACTATTTCGGCACAGGCTAAAGCACTTGTCTCGTTTTTAGAGACATTCTTTTGGTCACGGATGCAGATAGTTTAAAAATGCAGAAGCGTACATAGGTCACACTTGGCCATTACGTTTATCCAAGCCTTAAGGAGAAGAGAGAGCGCACGTCCCGCACACAAAGAGTTTGATGCAGAAAGGAAGCATTTACACAATCAGTGGCACTCTGCACAGAAATATACAGTGGAGATAAAATAAAATAAAATGAGTACTTACCTCTCGCCAAATGAGGTAATGGCTCAAGAAGCAGCCGATCTCACCCATAGTAAGTGGTCTGAAAGTAGAAAAATATATTTCAATTATGATATCATACTTATAAATATTACATGGCCAGTATTCAAGACGAATCAGATTTAAGAGGAACAGACAAGCTTCTCTCGTTACATTTCCTGAGTTTTGAGCGATGCGATATGCTTTCAGAGGCACACCCCACGGTGCGAAAGGTCCCGAAGTGAAAAAGGGCCATCAAACGGTTAGCTTCGCATCGCAGTCATTAGGAACCTTTGTTAAATTTTTAAAAATATTTAAAGGGTATTAATTTCTGACACGACGGAGGCAAAAATGGGACAAAAGGTTCCATGAAGTAAAGAGCTGCACTTCCATTGAGAGCATACTCCATTGAGGGTATGAAATATCTTTGACGTCCGAAACGAAGATATTAACATGTTTTGATTGCTTTTTCTTTTGGGAGGGAGAGTATTTGTGGATATGCTTTATTTGTTTCTTGACCGTCAAACGTACGTTTTTGACCAACAGAAAATAATAAGATATATGTAATGGTACATTCAATGTTTTGAATGAGTCGCGGTACCTCAGTCGTTAAGGCGTCTGACTACCGTGCGAGACACTCGGGTTCGATCACCGGCGGGGAACCTGGATTTCTTCCGCACCTTCAAGCAGCTCCGGCATTCACTCAGCGTCGTATAAAGTGGGTACCTGGAGGAAACTCTGGGGAGTAAAGACGGCCAGGGCCGTGGTGCTGATCACATCACCCCTACCTTCAGCCGTTATCAAGAAAGTGTGGGGCCCTAATTCCACACCCGCTATACGCCTTCACGGCGTGGTGCAAAGCACAGGGGAACACTGTAATATGCATTTCACAAGGGTTTGTTGTAAGAACGGCTCGCGAGGCCGAAACACGCCCTCTCAAGAAAGGAGATTTTATTATTATTATTATTATTATTACTGTACATACAATGTTTTGTAAAGTGATTGTCAGTGCAATGTATAGAGTGGTGCAAGTCACTTATTGTCATTATATCTCTAATATTCATCGCAGTGTAGGAAGGATTTTATTTAACTTATTCAATTTTTCTGACAAACCAACAGTTTCGTTTTGATTGTTGCATACTTGTTACGGGAAGCTACAGGAAAAGGTGATGAAACTCGATACGTATAGGACCCATTATTCAGTTCCACAGGGGCACGGAGGGTAGAAGCAGTATCGGAGCCACCGCATGCTTCATAGAACTTCACAAACTGACGTGCCAATGCATCAGAGGGACTATCCCTGTGAAAACAGGATGCGAGTTGGGGCTTGCTCGTTGGAGGTGGCCAAGAATTAACACCGTTGACCATGGAGGCTTTAGACGTAAGAAAGATGACGCACTCCCTGTTACCACGTGGCCAATACTCAGATATTCGCGGTCCACGATACACGTCTCCAATATATCTGCTGCTCTGTCTTTGAAGAGATGACGCCTGCGTGAGGATACGTAACCGTCTACGACGCGAGGAGTATTCCCCCTTTTAATATAACTTGTTCTTTAGAGTTTGACTGACTATATTTATACATTTTATCAATTCTAACGTAGATCCCTTAACCGAAGACCCCGAGAAAGACATTCGTGAACAGCGTGGAAACGAGGTCAACAAAAAAACAGGAAGCCACAGAAAGAACGTCAAGAAGAATCCCTTTCATACACAACGACAGTGGTTACACAGACAAACAGTAAGAACTACGAACAGAAGAAAAGAAATAGGGGAAGTCTTCTTGATGTTCTCTTGGCACTAGAGTTCATCACAGACCCTGGCCTCCTCCACTGTCCACTGCCTTCCTTCTCCCTCATCCAATTCCAAGCGAGTTCCGGTCCACTTACACTGAAACGTAATGGCAGTCTTCCAACTCTCCTCATGCTTATACAAGGAATATATTTTTCTACATAGTATGTTATAAGTAGGGCTCGGCTTTTTAGGTGCTAAAAATCAGAAAAATATTTATTTTTTATGTGCTCAAAATATGGAAAATATTTACACTTTATGTACTTAAACATGGAAAATATGCATTTTTATGTGCTAAAAATGTTGAAAATTTCTGCTTAAAACAGCTCTACTCACCAGATGAAATTAGCATGTTTTGCTGAAAAATGGTGAATTACAATACACCACAACTGTCATCTTCAAATTGTCCATTACAAAGGACTGACGATTGTCTCGAAACAGTGCCTTATACTGCGAAAATGTTCGTTCTACATCACATGAAGTCAACCTCGCATACTTAAGGCATGATATTTCACTCACACTTAAATATCCAATATTGTCTTCCTGTTCACCATCCAATACATTCGAAATGTTACACATCATTTTAAAGCCGGATTTTTTTGCCATGACATCTTTTAGTTTTCTGCGAAGCAATTGTGCCTTTGGTCCATTAAGTTTGTTGAGCTTGCTCTCCACTTCACGAACTTCTTTAACTGCTTCTGACAAAGGAATGTCCGTTGCTTCTAGTTTCTTGATCGTATTACATAGGAAACTCAAATTTGCAGAAATATAAGCCAGGTCATTTCTTAATGTAGAGTCACTCAACATACCTTGAAGAATTTCAATTGAAGAAGCATAATCTTTATTCAGTCCATTAACAACAGATGAAAATTCTTCAAAATTTTCTGCATAGTATGCAACAGCATTAAGCCATGTTCCCCACCGCGTAACTACAGGTGTGGGTGGCAACGGTGTTCGGGGATTTTCCTTTTTGAAGATTTCAATTCTTGTTGGCGATCTCACAAACACCTTTTTTCCATTCGAAACCAATTTATCTACATCAGGATTTACATTTCTGATTTCTTCACATACCCTATGCAATCCATGAACAATGCACGTAACATGAGTCATTTTAGGATAACTGACTGCAAGACCTTCTGCTGCTTTCTTCATATATACTGCAGCATCTGTGAGCAAAAGTAAAACATTGTCGAACTTCACCCCACTTGGCCACAATATCTGCATGGCTTCATTGAACAATCTAGCAATTGTAACATGATTTGTGGCACACAGTTCTTGGCACGTTAAAAGAAAAGATTTACTTGAAATTGTTTCATCATTTTTCAATAACCCAACAACTACATTTCCCACTTTCCTACCACTTGAGTCCGTACTTTCATCTATGCTGACCCAGATTTTTTCATTCTCACAGATATCACGAATTTTCTGCATCGTTTCTTCGTAACACTTTGGGAGGTAACATTTCCTTAAAGTAGACTCATCTGGGGTGTCGATGTTTGTGTATTTGCCTAAAATATTTCGCAGCTGAGGATGATTCACCTTATAAAGCGGTATGTCAGCAGAAACAAAAGCCATACACAAATACGCACAATAACGAGAAAACTTGGATGGTTCTTGGGACGAACTTGGGATAGGGTCACCAATAAGGGATTGTTTGCTTTTCACACGCACAGCTGCAGCAATATGTTTACTGCCATTCACATGTTGGGTTACCTGAGATCGCTGTTCTGCTGTTATGGCTTTTCCACAGGGCTGACAAAAGAGTAGCTTTCCATCAGTGGTAAATGTGTTCTTGAATTCTGCAACATATTGCTGCAAACGATAGCTTGGTGCAGATTTCACTTTCGGCATTTTCAAACACGCACACACTTACAGAAAACTCGCACCTTTCGAACGAAACACACTAGTGCTTCTCCCACGCAATACCACGCCAAGCAAATACTGTGGAACAATCTGTCCACTACTGAACGTTGAGCTTACGTTTTACCTCTCAGTATGGACAATTCGTTACATCCAGACTGGATACTGTTGCCAGGTCTTGCAGAAATTTTTCCCTCTCTAAGATGAGAAAATAAATACAGCGACTATAAAAAAAAAAACTTTTGATTTTTTCTGGGAAATCTTAAAAAGATAAGAAAATTTAAGTAGATACGAAATTTTATGTGAAATTTTTGGGACAAAACATTCATTTTATGCATTTATGAGCCAATATTAAGAAATATGTATTTACATAAAAAAAATTGATATATAGGCTCCAGTTAGTATGATCGGAATTTGTAACGAACTTACGAGGTCATATCTACTCGCAGAAAAAATATTTATTTACCTAAAGATCCGAGCCCTAGTTATAAGCCACTTCGTAAACATGGTCCCAGCCATCTAATTCACTTTAATTTAATCTCCTTCACAATCGTTGTTACAACAACAAGCTGCTACAACTTATTATTGTATTTATTGACCACCACAATCCTTTATCATATACAGCAATAGCGTATATATGTTTATCATATACTTTGCAGTCTCGGTTTCGTCTGGAGTTGGAAATGCCTGTCTCATTATCTATCTCGTCTCCTCCGTAGCGAAGCTGTTATCACGGTAGGCTACGACGCCGGTGGATTTCTGGTTCGAATTCCGGGTCGCTTCTTCAATTTCATCATCCTCATCGTCGCGATTAGCCAAACGTGGAAGGAAAGAAACTCTGAATAAAAAAATAATTTGTTTTAGTTTATTTCTCATCTCTGCCACCTTTGACTAATCGCAAATGTGGCGACGAACGGTGACGAAATGGATGAAGGGACAATCAGAAACAGGTACGAACAACGCAACACGAGCCTCACAGAGGATAATACTGGCAGTGAACTTCGTTGGCATGCAACATTGCAGTTACTGGCATGTACTACATGGAAGTGGGGTCACCGCCCTGACAGTAGATCCTGTCGCCACAGCCTCATAACCCTGAAGTTTCCAGCGTGCAATTACCCTGAACAGAGGTTTGCAATGGGCAGCTTCCGGAAACAGTAAGTATTAGTGACTCAGCTCTGCCAGGGAAACGAGAAACGATGGTATCACAATAGCCTATGCGGGAACGTGCTTTCGAATTTGAGGTCAAGCAATGTTGACGTTATCGGAAATTTATCAGTAAACACCTACGGGCAGTCTGGACGTAATGCATATTGCAATCGTGGGAAGCTTCACAATATTATTCTCTTCCGTTCAATTCAGTACACATCCGGTGTTATCTTTCCCGTCGGACATTTTTATTTTGATGAAAATACTCCGAAGGGGGGAAAAACAGTTACGTAAAAATACAGCAGAAGATACAGACAACATTTAAGTTATATCAAATGTAGAAAAAACTCAAAATAATATTCAATTCTACATATTTAGACATGAGCATCCGTAGACCTAACAAGGGATTCTCCAACTGGTTTCCTTTGGTCGCTTCCAATCATATCGAAAATTGGATTTGGCAATATAAGCATTATGCCGTTGGAAGTGGAGAAAATATTCAGTTTCAAGATTATAATCTTGAACAATAATTATTGTTGTACGTAGGTGGCAGTGCGAATTGCCAGTGCAGAAAACTATGACGTCACGAGCAGGGAAGAGGACGGGTGGACTGGAGGAATGGCGAAGTAATTCACAGCTGACATGAAATGGAGCATTTGGATTTCTGTTACTGTGGGTAACGGTAGGTACTGAGGACATACATAGTAGTATGTTTATTTACTACAATACCCGCTTAACTATTCATTCTTCCCGTAGCATACTTACTAACATATTATAGTTGCATGCACGGTAAGTAGTTCATGTAGCTGAAAGTTTCAAGATTCAAGGCAAACTGGAAGCTTCCACTGAGTAAAAGATAGTTCCAGGTATAAGTAGATCCAAATGTGATGAAGGTTAAAGACCCGAAAGACTTTACTTCCTAACACTTCCTTTGTTACACTCAGTTCCCTGTTTATTGTTTGAAATTGCTACCTTACGGGGAACTCTGACAAAACGTTGTTCGAATCAGGAGAATAGAAAGTGAATACGTGAAGACCTTACCGGAAATAGAGTCAGAAGAGCTTCCAAAAAGTAATAGCAGGTGGAATGTGTAAGCAACAGGCATCGAAAACGTTCAAAATTCCACGTACTACCCTTAATAAACAAGGTGATTCGAAAGCATTCTGAATTCTGCACTAATTGTTGTTCGATGTATGCTACTGTTTCTAAATTTTGAAGAGAGACTACCATGTGTATTTGAATTCTATACCGGGATGACTTATAGGGTTTTGGACCATTGCTATAAAGGCTGCTTCTTCGTTTTTCCTTAGTTTCCAATTTGGTTCTCTGTGTAGGACTGTTACGTTGCTCCACTGAATTCTATGTGATCCACTCCATGCACGTTAGGCTATTTTGCCCTTGTGTGTGTGATGCTTGTGTTCCTCTATCCTTTTCTGTGGAGGACGTCCTGGTTCTCCTATGTAAGATTTTGTACAAAGTTAGTGCATAGAACCTCGCACAGCAATATATCCAGAGCCATTACATAAACAGGTGTTTGTCATTATCTACAGTAAACTTTGTATAAGGAATGAAAGTGAGCAGCAGCAGTCGGACGACCAGCCTCGAAAGGTGCGATCTCGTTCTCGCCTCGATTTGTACCATCCGCGTTTTCATCCCAGCATCTCCGTCGGGACACCAGATTATCTATCGTGCGGCGCATCCTGCGAACGCGACTCCCGGGGAACATAACAACAACGTCGGTCGCCGAGGAATGTCGATACAGGAAGCCTCCGTGATTGCCCACCTGTTGAGAGGCAGATCAATGGCGGGGGATTCGTGAATAATGCATAACAGCTCGCCTCGCTCAGTCAATATCCTGAGCCGTCTCTCGAAACTCATCTGCGATGGAGAAGTTGCCGAGTGGCGGAACAAAAAGAGATTCCGACCTCGCGCGACGGAACGGCGGAATCAGCCTCAATAATTTACCAGAGATATACTGAGATGGTAGCTCCTCTCCGTAAAGAGCGCACTTCCTCCCCCGATATACATTAGACCAACGGCAACAAATCGGCATTGCAGCAACAGTTCATTCTTACTCACTTAATACAATCACCTCAGAAAATATTTTGCACCTCAAATGGATTAGGAGACAGGTGAGCGGACAAGGGTACATAATTTAGAACTGCACAATTCGTCCAGATATTATTAGAATAATTAAATCAAGAAGACTTAGGTGGTCAGGCCATGTGGCACGAATGAGAGAGGAAAGAAGATTTGCAGGATTCTTGTTGGGAAACCAGATAGTAAGAGGCCTATAGGAAGGCCAAGACTAAGATGGAGGGATAACGTTGAGATGGACCTGAAGGAAATTTGTAAGGAAAGAAAAGATTGGATTGATCATGACCAGGATAGGGACAGATGGAAGGCTTGTGTTGCTGCAGCCATAAACCTTCGGGTTTAAGAAGGCTAGAGAGTTACTACTTAGTCACTTCATATAATCAACCATTAATAGAAAAATGAAAATGACTCTACGTAGTTCACTTCTTCAATTTCACCGACGCTCCCGCCTCTGCTGTAACCGGTCCCGCGTTCGATCCAGCGCCGTGAGGATAACCGGGAAGTTACTTAAAAAGAAGAAGGGGCGTGCTGCGGTCGCGAAAGCTAGAAAACAGCGGCGATAAGACTCGATGCGCTAACTACGCGTCACCCAACGAAAAACGGCTTGGCACACCTTGGTGCTCAGGATTGTTGCGTCACGGAGTTTAGCTTAGTTGAATTTTAAACAGGAAAATCTAGTGGACAGGAAAAGGGAAAGGGGACAGGGTTTGCATTTTTCGGACAACATTTACAATTATAAAATTATAGAAGGTGATCTACTTTCTTCGAGGACCAGTATGTATTCGCAAGTAATGTCTTGAATTTAAATTTTATTGGGTATTTTTTTGGACTTGCATGTTCCTTTTCTGTCAATTTAAGTTATCTGCGACACGGACGGTGAACGACGATCACGAAGCGGCATTCGCAAAAGTACATAATACCGCAGGGCGGAGGGTCAAAACGCAAATATTTTGACTACGATAGCTTTCGTAAATCTAAAGCTTTTGAAATGTTAGATACGTAGATGCATTGGACTTGCATTAGATTTCAGCAAAATGGGCCAACTATTTCAAGATGACGGATACAAATCGATTCTTCCTTCTTCTGCTGACATTTCAAAACTTCTCTCTGGACCCCACGCCGGGACTCGAACCTGGCATCTGCGATGTCGAGATTACGAGTCTGCTACTAAACGCACCAGACTACCGAGGCGGCTCCAGTTTTATTTACTGGATGATAAAGTGCACTTAGGTTACACCTAATACACCCCAAAACACCATGCATGTTTCAGTTAAGAAGCATTTATCTAATCCCCCTTTATTTGTTGGTAGGGCGGGGATAAAACGGGAGTGAAATGGTCTATCGAATGCATCCTCTCCCTACCGCCAATGCTCACAAGCAGAAGTGAGTTGAACAGATTGCGGATTGGGGCCTTGCAAACTATGCAAAGGATGTCTGTTGCGATTGCGAACATCTTCTTACTCACCTTTCCCTGGAGCTCGTTGGGATGTCTCTTTTCGAACCAACCGTCAGCTTCCTTCTTCCATTTGCACCCCGGAATTCTGCGTTCTTCCAGGCTAACGAGGTTCTGACGCCTGGAATCACGGCAGGACGGTGATTTGCGTAGGGTGTTTCGTCTTGAGAATACTTCCGCGGAGTTTCTAGGCGTGTAACCTCAGCTTTTATCAAAACTGTGGTAAATTCTAATGTGCAGACTTGTCTAGAGATCTTCATGAAGTTAAAGTTCCTTGTGGTGGGCAACGCCTGTCTCCAAATGTGCAGGCAACGCCTGTCTTCAAATGTACAACATAAACAACATATACAGCACGTCACTGCTCAAACGTTTCACAGCATATGGAGGCAAATAAAACTTGTCATATTGACGCTTCGCTCCGACGCTACGGACTATTGAATATATGCACCCACGCTGCACAGATTCACAATTGTAACTAACATATTGACTTTGTAATTAGCATAAGCAATATGTGTGTGTATAAAAATCGGGCAGATAATGGCTTGTTATGTCTCAACATGTACGAGGATGGGCTGAAAAGTTTTGCCTGTTGATTAATATCTCTGGTTATAGTGAACAGAATTTAATCAAATAAAATACAATGTGTACATTGACATCTTGGCTCAGTTCTGGAACATCACTTCCCCACATAGTCACCATCCACTTCCACGCACTTCCTCCAACGGCGCACCAGTCCTTCCATGGTGTCACGGTAGAAATCCTTGCCTTTGGAGTGGCACCACGATCGCACAGCACGCTGGACGTCCTCATCTGATGAGTAGTGGTTTCCCTTAAGGTGTTCCTTCAGTTTAGGAAAGATGTAGAAGTCACAGGGTGCAAGAGCAGGGCTGGAAGGGGGGTGTGGGAGGACAGTGTATCCAAGCTTCAACATTGCGTCGGTGGTCAACTTGCTGGCGTGGGGTCTAGCGTTGTCATGGAGAAGAAGAGAGGCTCCATTGTCAGGCCTGACGCGTCTCAGTCGAGCCTTTAGCTTCTTTAGGGTTTCGATGTACAGCTCTGAGTTCACGGTGGTACCCTTGGAAAGAAACTCTGTGTGGACGACACCATTCACATAGAAAAACAGAGTCAGCATGACTTTTCCCGCAGATGCACAGACCTTGAATTTTTTTGGAGTGGGAGAACTTTTGTGACGGTACTCCATGGACTTCCTCTTCATTGTTGGGTCATAGTGGTGGACCCACGATTCGTCGCCTGTGACGATTTTGCACTCCTTCCGCCGTCAAGAATTCGATTACGGCTCTCTGCTTTAACCGTACGTCCATACCAGTTGCCATCTTGGTCGCAACTCTGATCACGTGCGCAGATGACAACAACTCCCGCTACGTGGCGTTGTAGGTAAGGAATGGAAGAACGCTCAGCAAAAGTTCCAATATCTCTGCATATAAAATAAGAGGGTTATTAAACAACAGGCAAAATCTTTCAGCCCAGCCCCGCTTCGTAGCGTAGTATTTGGAGTGCAGAGGGAGAACATTTCGCACGGACGACGCTAGATAGCGTACGGAACTGAGAGCTTCATCGCTCGAACAAGCATAACGAGCAGTATACACTCGAACCCACGCAATAACCTTAATCTATCTGTGGTAGTGGGCCCTGAAATATGGATCGTGAGGTAAAAGACGCAGTGAAATTGAAACTTAAGTAAACATAGTAATTATCTCCATGTTAAAATGTAGTTTAATCTATCTTAGCAATAGTGATATATGAAAATTTAATAGATGATTGTGGGCTGAAACTGCCAGGACGGATATTTTACAGAAATGCGTCAACGAATATTATCACATTAAAATGATATTCCATTACAAAAACAAGCGTGGGAGACTCGAACGAGTACGAGCGAGCGAAAGTGGTCTCATGCAGTACTCCGTAATGATTGCACACATGAAACCAAAGTCTCGTTCTAGTTTCAGTTGTCAAAGTCGAACTTGGAACCATCCTAGCAGCAGATGCCGAGACATTTAAGTCGAAACATAAAATTGCAAGGAGTTGTTCCACCTTTTCAGGAGAAAATGTAAAATTGAGACTGCACGGTCTGGAGCACAGGAGGCGCAACCAACGTGTAGCATCGATTTTCTCTAATCGGGTCTCCGCAGAGAACCTGTCAACACGGGGTAAATTAACCGCAGCGACCATCGCCTGTCTATCACCGACGTCCTCCGTGCCAAGGCTTTCAGGGCTAATTACATTCCAAATAAGGGAAGAAGGAAATTACTCTGAGAGAAAAGTTTACGGAATTTTCAATACCCATTGAGGTTACGTATTGTTTCTTGTGACGGGCAGAGCGGGGCGCTTTAAGTACTACTAAAATATTAATTGTTTACAGTTGAATAACACTTCAAGACATGCAATTCTGATATTATAACTACTGCACGTACAGAGTGACTGCGGCATCTTCGGGAGTTGCCCCGGTCGTTTTCCATATTCCAGCGTTCTAAGACAAATTTAATGGATGTCGTCTGTGCCCACATCTTCCTCCTTTCTGCATCTCTATCCCTTTCTCTCTCTCGGCCTCCCACGAAGGTATCTGTACTTCCCATTTAGCGTCGCTTTTCCTCCACATTTGGCTAATCGCGTCGATGAGGACAAGTAATGATTAGATGAAATTGACGAAGAAAGACAAAGAACACCCGTTCCCAGAATTTCGTGGCGAGATCGCAAATCGTACACTTAATAAGACAAAGTGGAATTAGTGGAGAAGAATAAGACAGATAGAAAGATGGGTTGGCATCCTCGTCTCTCTTTCTTTTTGAGAGTGCGAAAGAAAAACAGTTGACGTCATTCACAACTGCATCGTTACAATTATCCGTCCATCACACAGCACCAACTACAATATTCCTTTCTGTCTCGAGTTTATTCCGCCTGTTGGTAGTTCTTCTGGCGGTCAGTCCTCCGAGAAAATATATATTTGGATCAACAAAGGGACGCAAAGAAACGCGAAAATGAGCGTCGCACACTTCGTGGTACAACATGTTTCATGAATCAAAGCGACAGTATATATAACTGCAAAAGTTACGTACGTAATAGGTCTACGTACCCTTTGACATCTCGAATAATCGCAATGAAGCCTTCTTATGATTTAAGAACTGTACTTAACGCTCTTCAAACTTGAATTAATACCTCTGAGGAAATTTCTCAATCGGCAGTAATTCTCAGTTTCTTGTGGAACACTCACTTCCACCTCTACCTAGGAAACAGACAAGAGGATCCCATACAGTTGAAGTAGCAGGCTAACGTCGAAAAAGCACCTGAAGGCAATCCACGCTCAAATCCAGGTTGTAAGATGTTGGGAGATATCAGGAGACGTACTTCGCCACTTATTGGAAGATACGTTATGAACACAGGGGCTCTTTTTATTGTAGGAAGATAGAGATTCGCTGAAAATTGATTCGCTAAATTGAACGACACGCCTCGAGCGAAATTTTGATCACTTCATTCACAGCTACTGCGTCATTAGTGTTATCGGCCCTTAAGGGCACGAGGAACAGTTTCCGTGGCCAGCCAGACGCGAGGATCCTAAACTGCTCATTCCGCACCGATCTTTCCCCGTGGCGAGCTGAAGAAAGAGAGGTCTGTGCTCTGGATGGTTGTAGGAGGGGGAGAAAAATAGCATTACGCTTACGGAGTATTATTTTACTTGTTCCCTTGGGAATACCAAACTTCCGATGGTGTAGAAAACACATCAACGGACAGAGGATACGTGGTAGGTGGAGGATTTGATTTATCGTCGGAAAAGTTGATTAGTTGTAATCTGAAGTTGTTGCGTTTTTCTCCATGCACAGGAACCTGAAAATTCTTATCATATTTTTCAAAGAATAGTGTCTAGTTTAATAATCAACTTCAAAAACCGCTTCCACTTGCAACATGGGGAGAAATTCATACTCTCTTGTAGAGTCGGGTTTCTTTTTAGTAGTAGGCCATTCCGACGATACTGAAATAAATGCACAGCTGTCACTCTTCACCTTAACATACTGAGCGTCGATCGCATTATGCTCTTACTCTCACCTATCACCCCGCGTTCTCTTGGGACTTAGTCCCCCTCCAGCCTGGTCTCCTGCAGTTTCTTCGCCTTTGTCCGTTTGGCGTTGATGAGAATCAATTGATCCAATTTTGAATTTCGGAAAAGTTTGTATTTCCTGTATCATTTCACTATCTATAGTTCAAAACGTATAACAAACACTATCAGCCAAGCATCCATCACTGCGCGAAGCAAATTTTTCGTTTGCAGACACTTACGCAATCAGTAACTCTTGAAAGGTAAAGCCTAGCACAAAATAAAAAAAACACATTCTGATTAGCAAATTCTAGAGCTCAGTTCAAGTTCTTATAATTCTTCCCTTGAATCTCTTTCATAAAAAAACTCAATATTCTGATCAAGGCAGAAATTTATTTTATTATAAAGCATAAACTACACGGAACGTTTAGGGGAGAATTGGAAGAGAAAGAAAAAGAGGAAGAGAAAGAAAAAGAAAGGAGGTTTGGAATACGGAGTATGGGGAAGACCACAGAAAAGATATGCAAAGGGCTTAGGAAAGCGGGCATTAAAACTTACAGGAAGGGAGGGAGAAGCATCTTAAGAATAGCAAAGAATGCAAACAAGAAAAAGGAAAACAGAGGAAGAGGAAGGGATTATCTACGAAGTGAAATGTAAAGAATGTCAGAGTGTGTACATAGGAGAAACGAAAAAGAGGCTGAAAGACAGGTTGAAACAACATAGGGATGATGTACGACTTAAGAGAGAGAGAAATGCCATACTTAAACACACGAGAGAAACAGGACATGACACAGAGTGGGATGAGGCTAAGCAGATAGGAAGGGAGAAGAGAATACTAGTGAGAAAATGGAAGGAAGCCAAGGAAATAGAGAAGAAAGGTGAAGAAGACACAATGAACTGGAATGCGGGACTTAAGTTAAACAAAGAATGGAAGAAGGTTTTAGAAAGAGTGGAAAGGACAAGAGAGAAAGATGAGAGAAGAAGGAAGATGAATGAAGGAAATAGAGCATGAGATAGAGAGTCCAACAACATTCTATATGGAAGTAAATATGTTTAGCCTTTTATGTGAAAGTACAGTTGACAAGGGAAAGCCACCTGCTAGAATGTTCCAGAACAACTTTCTAATAGTCTGGAGGGGAGTAATGTTTGTGTATATATATCGTCCTGTTTTTATATCTTGTTACATTTGTACTTGTTGCAGAGTCTGAAGAAGACCTTGCTAGAAGGTTGCAACGTTACGTTTAGTTTGTTTTATAATAAAATAAATTTCTGCCTTTGTCAGCATATTGAGTTTTTCATATCATGGAAACAAGGCTTAATGGTGTTATAATCTTCCGTAAATGACAGAATTAGTCTAAAAACGCGCGTCATATTTGCTAAATAAGTAGGCTACTCTTCGCAGCATCCTCATGAAAGGAAGGGGCTGATTCTCAGGGCTCAGTTTTTTTAATTTTTTTTTTATAAATAGTAGCACATCTATTAGCAGTAAGTTCATAAGCACTAACAGTAATTTTTCTAAACTCCACAATGTTACGGTAGGATAAATCTTAATAACATGAAGGAAAAATCAATTTTATGTTACGTGTCATAGCAATAAGACGCTTAGCCCATTAGCGTCGTTCATTTCGCGTTTATCCTACCACCCCGTCGCTCATTGGCGCATCCACTCCACATCGCTGTTACTTGTTTAGCGATCAATCGCGCGATACATTTAGTTGTCGTTTTGTCATCCACTTTTCGCAGTTCAGCGAACACCAATTCCTCTCGGTTATCTCTTAAAATTCAATCAATGCTTCGAAACAAATTTTCACGTGGACCACTAATTTTAAAAGCAGCTTCCCTTTTACACTGGCCATCAACATGCATGTGCCCGAGGCTCGTACGATATCGGAGCAATCAGGGCTCAAACAGAAGTTGTGGGTTGATCATTAACAGCTGCGGCTTCACCAGTCATTATTGCTCCAATCTCCGAATCAAGACGGAACTAATTACAAAACCGCCATCGGAAAGCGTCTCGCTTCTCATTATCGGGGGCAGGTACAGAACATTTGAGTGGGCGAGATGTGTAGTATTGAAAACTTCGGTGGGTAAATAAAGATATTAATTTTCCATCACATCAACACAAATTCTCCCTCCTCCGCTTCCCCCTTCTGTCTCTCTTTGACTATGTGTGTGTGTGTGTGTGTGTCGTGGTGGTTAGTTAATTAACATCCACTATTTCTACCCTTAGGATCATCGTGATGGGGACCTGAGAGAACGATATAGAGAAGAGAACATGGAAGTGGAGGAAGAATCCGTGGCCTTCATTGAAGGTAAGCATTCTCCGGAAGAAGGTCTACGGCAACCGCGGGGGAAAACCTCAGAATGAGCCAGTGGAAATGAACCACCGTCCACCCTAATAAGAATAAATATCCCGTTGTTCCAGAATTACGAAGAAGGGAAATTTTGTATCCTTGTTAAATATACGTATGTTCACTTTTTGTGCAGGATATCACGCTTATTTTATGTTTTCATATAAGTGAATCAACATTCAGTGTTGTGTAGCCGCGGAAATCTGGCAGCGTTCATGCCTAGATTTAACAATATGCAACGTCCAAGTGGTGCGTTACTTCTTACACGTACGTTCAAAGTACTAAAACTTTTCCAAACATACAAAATGACGATTCTCGATTCTCCAGTTTCCTTGTGAGCTCTGGCGGCTGCACCATTCCCTTGAAACGAATCCTGACTCGCCTCTACCTGCAACGCAATGGAGGATATCGCCGAAAATGGAAAATCAAATTCCTCTAACGATGCGAACTGCACATTTCGCGCAAGACGAGAAGTTACAGGCGTTTGTAAGTCGAGAGGCAGACTATTCTATGGAACTATTATCAAGGGCTAAAAATTACAATTGAAAATATATCAAATTGTATTAATGGTCAGATGCACAATTGATAAACATACTGAATAGGACCGCTGCAAGTTGATATTGGAAAACTATTTTTTTTAAATCGAACGTTCGGCCCCACCGGAAGACCAAATACTACAGGGACCTTACTAGTTTTGTGAAAAAGCGTTCCTTGGCTCGCAGTTTTTTTCGGGCAATTTTAAAATGAATTTTCAGACCATTCTGTTTGACATGTTAGAAAAAAGGCTTGAGTGTTCCATTTGCTATTCAATAAAGTTTATTCAACGAAATAAATTAAGAAAAACAAGCTACGAGAAAACCATTATAATATAGGATATCTTCCATCAAGAAGCTGCTTGAAGAAAAATAATATAATTTATTTTCGTTTCTTCATCCTACCAAGTATAAAAGAACACTCGAATTTGCCTAAATTCTCCAGGTTTTCTGGTGTATTTTCAAAATCACATGACACTCATAGGTTGACTTTCAATACTTTTTCCCAGGATTTCAGGCACTGGGACCCCACCATAGGAAACCCCTGCCTCCTACCTAAACGGTACCTAGGTGGAACTCTTGCTGGAAATGTGTGCTAATAAATGTGCACTGTCTATGGAAGCTCGACATCAAAAACTCAGTTAACAACTTCCTTCTTCACGATTGTAGCAGGGAGCATTCGGCTAGATAACTATAAGAACAGGGAGGGTTTCCATAGTGCGACGCCACAGAGCACAAATAACAGTTTCCCGGATAAAGCTCGCGTCTATCACCGAGCGCAGGATGTATATTCATATGTCAGCCTCGGGAATATTATTCAACAAGGAAGGGCCACGGTCTTTGTTGCTGGCATCCGGCCTGACAGACGCTTCCTCCTCGCATTGGGACGCCTCAATAAACAAAGGTTTCTCCACGTTTGCGGGCGGACGAATAAAATACGGCGACCGCCTTATCTGCGATACGTAGAGAGATGTCAAGACTACATGCGGGCCAGACGTCACAAAATAGGTCATGATCTAGTGACGCTATTCTTACTGGTTCAAATTCAAATTCTTTATTTGAGTGGGCGAGGTTCAGCCTGAGTCTGTTCTGCCACCTACTCCCATTTCATTGAGTACATTTAAATTTACATTTTTTATATGTACCTACAAAACAAAATCTACGATTTAGCTACAACATACTGCTTTGATCAAATAATTATAATAAATGCTACATGAATAAAATTATACAAGAAAAGTGAAAAGACAACATAAAAATAAAAGTAAAATGAAAAATAAGACAAACAAAATACGTAACACAAACGTTCAAGTTACATCATAGTATTTGCACAATCTCTGCTCTGCTGAAAGAAAATATCTTACTTCATTTCGGAAAGATTCTATTTTAGGTATGCTCCACGTGCTCTTCGGTAGGGCATTAAATGTTTTTGCAGCTAAATATGAGAAGGACGACTCACAAGCCTGTGTGTTGCAGTGTGAAAGGTTAAATTTGGAGGCTGTGCATTGGTGCGAGGGATCAACATGCCTGCCACGTACGTCGGCTTGCCAGATGTAATAATTTTAAGTATAAGCAATATGTATGCAGTAGTCACCTACGGTACATATTCAGGACATTCTTATGAATTAGGAAAGGTAAAATATGTTCACGTCTTGGGATGCAAAATATGAAAAACACGCACGCATTTTGGAATTTTTGCTTGTGAAGTTCCATTTATTCTACCAGAATACACTACGTAACAATAGTCTAGAAATGGATATACGAGTGTTTCAACTAAACGCTGTTCGATTTCCGAAGATAATAATTTGTTAAATTTAAGTGTTCAAATGATTTATTGATTTGGCGGCTAATATGCTCATCCAATGATAGACGAGTATCAAATATTAGTCCAAGACTTTTAAATACTTGAGCTCTAGGCATGACATCACCATTTATTTTAATTGATGTATTGGTGAGCTCGAACGAACCAATAGCATTTCGACTTCCAATAAATGTATAACATGTTTATTAGCATTAATATTAGGCCATTTGCAACACACCATGTATCTATGGCACACAAATCATTACTTATGTATTCAGTATTTATGGCAATTTCTGTTGGATGGAATTATTTAATCAGTTGAGTGTCATCAGGATAGGAATGTATGTTACAGTATTTGACAACTGAGGGTAGGTCTGCAATATAAATCGTAAACAATAAAAGAGAGAAAGCCTCTTGCATGCGGGGCAGGAATCGTGCACGACCGGTTACAGTACTCTGGTAGTGAGAGAGGAAAAGTGAACGACCGGTTACAGTACCCTTGTAGTGCGAGAGGAAAATGCAAGACCGTTTACGGTACCCTGGTAGTGCGAGAGGAAAAGTGCACCACCGTTATCATATCCTGCTAGTGCGAGATGAAAGGTGCACGACCGGTTAAAGTACCCTGGTAGTGCGAGAGGAAAAGTGTACGACCGGTTACAGTACCCTGCTAGTGCGAGAGGAAAAGTGCACGACCGATTACAGTACCCTTGTAGTGCGAGAGGAAAATGCAAGACCGTTTACGGTACCTGGTAGTGCGAGAGGAAAAGTGCACCACCGTTATCATATCCTGCTTGTGCGAGAGGAAAGGTGCACGACCGGTTAAAGTACCCTGGTAGTGCGAGAGGAAAAGTGTACGACCGGTTACAGTACCCTGCTAGTGCGAGAGGAAAAGTGCACGACCGGTTACAGTACCCTTGTAGTGCGAGAGGAAAATGCAAGACCGTTTACGGTACCCTGGTAGTGCGAGAGGAAAAGTGCACCACCGTTATCATATCCTGCTAGTGCGAGAGGAAAGGTGCACGACCGGTTAAAGTACCCTGGTAGTGCGAGAGGAAAAGTGTACGACCGGTTACAGTACCCTGCTAGTGCGAGAGGAAAAGTGCACGACCGGTTACAGTACCCTTGTAGTGCGAGAGGAAAAGTGCACCACCGTTAACTTATCCTGGCAGTGCGAGAGGAAAAGTGCAAGACCGTTTACGGTACCCTGGTAGTGCGAGAGGAAAAGGCACCACCGTTATCTTATCCTGGTAGTGGGAGAGGAAAAGTGCACGCCCAGTTACGGTACCCAGGTAGTGTGAGAGGAAAAGTGCACAACTGTTACTTTATCCTGGTAGTACGAGAGGAAAGGTGCACGACCGGTTACAGTACCCTTGTAGTGCGAGAGGAAAATGCAAGACCGTTTACGGTACCCTGGTAGTGCGAGAGGAAAAGTGCACCACCGTTATCATATCCTGCTAGTGCGAGAGGAAAGGTGCACGACCGGTTAAAGTACCCTGGTAGTGCGAGAGGAAAAGTGTACGACCGGTTACAGTACCCTGCTAGTGCGAGAGGAAAAGTGCACGACCGGTTACAGTACCCTTGTAGTGCGAGAGGAAAAGTGCACCACCGTTAACTTATCCTGGCAGTGCGAGAGGAAAAGTGCAAGACCGTTTACGGTACCCTGGTAGTGCGAGAGGAAAAGGCACCACCGTTATCTTATCCTGGTAGTGGGAGAGGAAAAGTGCACGCCCAGTTACGGTACCCAGGTAGTGTGAGAGGAAAAGTGCACAACTGTTACTTTATCCTGGTAGTACGAGAGGAAAGGTGCACGACCGGTTACAGTACCCTGGTAGTGAGAGAGGAAAAGTGAACGACCGGTTACAGTACCCTTGTAGTGCGAGAGGAAAAGTGCACCACCGTAAACTTATCCTGGTAGTGCGAGAGGAAAATGCAAGACCCTTTACGGTACCCTGGTAGTGCGAGAGGAAAAGTGCACCACCGATATCTTATCCTGGTAGTGCGAGAGGAAAGGTGCACGACCGGTTACGGTACCCTAGTAGTGCGAGAGGAAAAGTGCACCACTGTTACCTTATCCTGGTAGTGCGAGAGGAAAGGTGCACGACCGGTTACAGTACCCTGGTAGTGAGAGAGGAAAAGTGAACGACCGGTTACAGTACCCCTTTTAGTGCGAGAGGAAAAGTACACCACTGTTAACTTATCCTGGTAGTGCGAGAGGAAAAGTGCAACACCGTTTACGGTACCCTGGTAGTGCGAGAGGAAAAGGCACCACCGTTATCTTATCCTGGAAGTGCGAGAGGAAAACTGCATGCCCGGTTACGGTACCCTGGTAGTGCGAGAGAAAAAGTGCACCACTGTTACCTTATCCTGGTAGTGCGAGAAGAAAGGTGCACGACCGGTTACGGTACCCTGGTAGTGAGAGAGGAAAAGTGCACGACCGTTTACGGTTCACTGGGAGTGAGAGGAAAAGTGCAAGACCGGTAACGGTACCCTGGTAGTGCGAGAGGAAAAGTACACGACCGGTTACGGTACCCTGGTTGTGCGAGAGGAAAAGTGCACGACCGTAACCTTACGCTGTTAGTGCGAGAGGAAACGTGCAGAACCGGTTACAGTACCCTGGTAGTGCGAGAGGAAAAGTGCACGACCACGTACGGTACCCTGGTAGTGCGAGGAAAAGTGCATGACCGGTTACGGTACCCTGGTAGTCAGAGAGGAGAAGTGCACGACCGGATAGAGTACCCTGATAGTGAGAGAGGAGACGTGCACGACCGGTTACAGTACCCTGGTTGTGCGAGAGGAAAAGTGCGCAACCGTAACCTTACGCTGTTAGTGCGAGAGGAAACGTGCACAACCGGTTACAGTACCCTGGTAGTGCGAGAGGAAAAGTGCATGACCGGTTAAGGTACCCTGGTAGTGAGAGAGGAGAAGTGCACGACCGGTTAAGGTACCCTGGTAGTGAGAGAGGAGAAGTGCACGACCGGATACAGTACCCTGGTAGTGAGAGAGGAGAAGTGCACGAACGGTTACAGTACCCTGGTTGTGCGAGAGGAAAAGTGCACGACCGGTTACGATACCCTGGTTGTGCGAGAGGAAAAGTGCACGACCGGTTACGGTACCCTGGTTGTGCGGGAGGAAAAGTGCACGACCGGTTACAGTACCCTTGTAGTGCGAGAGGAAAAGTGTACGAACGGTTACAGTACCCTGCTAGTGCGAGAGGAAAGTGCACGATCGGTTACAGTACCCTTCTAGTGCGAGAGGAAAAGTGCACCACCGTTAACTTATCCTGGTAGTGCGAGAGGAAAAGTGCAAGACCGTTTACGGTACCCGGGTAGTGCGAGAGGAAAAGTGCACCACCGTTATCTTATCCTGGTAGTGCTAGAGGAAAACTGCCCGCCCGGTTATGGTACCCTGGTAGTGCGAGAGGAAAAGTGCACCACTGTTACCTTATCCTGGTAGTGCGAGAGGAAAGGTGCACGACCGGTTACAGTACCCTGGCAGTGAGAGAGGAAAAGTGAACGACCGGTTACGGTACCCTGGTAGTGAGAGAGGAAAAGTGCACGACCGTTTACGGCTCACTGGTAGTGAGAGGAAAAGTGCACGACCGGTAACGGTACCCGGTAGTGCGAGAGGAAAAGTACACGACCGGTTACGGTACCCTGGTTGTGCGAGAGGAAAAGTGCACGACCGGTTACGGTACCCTGGTACTGCGAGAGAAAAAGTGCACGACCGTAACCTTACGCTGTTAGTGCGAGAGGAAACGTGCACAACCGGTTACAGTACCCTGGTAGTGCGAGAGGAAAAGTGCACGACCACTTACGGTACCCTGGTAGTGCGAGGAAAAGTGCATGACCGGTTACGGTACCCTGGCAGTGCGAGGAAAAGTGCATGACCGGTTACGGTACCCTGGTAGTGAGAGAGGAGAAGTGCACGACCGGTTAAGGTACCCTGGTAGTGAGAGAGGAGAAGTGCACGACCGGATACAGTACCCTGGTAGTGAGAGAGGAGAAGTGCACGAACGGTTACAGTACCCTGGTTGTGCGAGAGGAAAAGTGCACGACCGGTTACGATACCCTGGTTGTGCGAGAGGAAAAGTGCACGACCGGTTACGGTACCCTGGTTGTGCGGGAGGAAAAGTGCACGACCGGTTACAGTACCCTTGTAGTGCGAGAGGAAAAGTGTACGAACGGTTACAGTACCCTGCTAGTGCGAGAGGAAAGTGCACGATCGGTTACAGTACCCTTCTAGTGCGAGAGGAAAAGTGCACCACCGTTAACTTATCCTGGTAGTGCGAGAGGAAAAGTGCAAGACCGTTTACGGTACCCGGGTAGTGCGAGAGGAAAAGTGCACCACCGTTATCTTATCCTGGTAGTGCTAGAGGAAAACTGCCCGCCCGGTTATGGTACCCTGGTAGTGCGAGAGGAAAAGTGCACCACTGTTACCTTATCCTGGTAGTGCGAGAGGAAAGGTGCACGACCGGTTACAGTACCCTGGCAGTGAGAGAGGAAAAGTGAACGACCGGTTACGGTACCCTGGTAGTGAGAGAGGAAAAGTGCACGACCGTTTACGGCTCACTGGTAGTGAGAGGAAAAGTGCACGACCGGTAACGGTACCCGGTAGTGCGAGAGGAAAAGTACACGACCGGTTACGGTACCCTGGTTGTGCGAGAGGAAAAGTGCACGACCGGTTACGGTACCCTGGTACTGCGAGAGAAAAAGTGCACGACCGTAACCTTACGCTGTTAGTGCGAGAGGAAACGTGCACAACCGGTTACAGTACCCTGGTAGTGCGAGAGGAAAAGTGCACGACCACTTACGGTACCCTGGTAGTGCGAGGAAAAGTGCATGACCGGTTACGGTACCCTGGCAGTGCGAGGAAAAGTGCATGACCGGTTACGGTACCCTGGTAGTGAGAGAGGAGAAGTGCACGACCGGATAAAGTAACCTGGTAGTGCGAGAGGAAATGTGCACGACCACTTACGGTACCCTGGTAGTGCGAGAGGAAATGTGCACGACCGGTTACGGTACCCTGGTAGTGCGAGAGGAAAAGTGCACGACCGTAATCTTACCCTGGTAGTGCGAGGAAAACTGCACGCCCGGTTACAGTACAGTGGTAGTGAAAGAGGAAAAGTGCACGACAGCATAAAGTACCCTCGACATGAGAGAGGAAAAGTGCACGACCGGTTACGGTAGCCTGGTAGTGCGAGAAGAAAAGTGCACTACCGGTTACGGTAGCCTTGATGTGAGAGGGAAAAAGTACACGATCGGTTACGGTACCCTGGAAGGGAGAGGAAAAGTTGACGACCAGTAACGGTACCCTGATTGTGAGATGAAAAGTTGACGACCAGTTACGGTACCCTGGTAGTGCGAGAAAAAAGTGCACGACCGGTTACGGTACGCTGGTAGTGCGAGAGGAAAAGTGCACGACTGGTTATAGTTCCCTGGTAGTGCGAGAGACCAAAAGTGCACGATCGGTTAGAGTACCTCATAGTGCGAGAGAAAAAGTGTATAACCGGTTACAGTACCTGGTAGTGCGAGAAGAAAAGTGCACCATCGGTTACGGTATCCAGGTTGTGAGAGAGGAAAAGTGCAAGACCGGTTACGGTACCCCGGTAGTGAGAGAGGACAAGTGCACGACCGGTTACAGTTCCCTGGAAGTGCGAGAGGAAAAGTGCACGATCGGTTAGGGTACCACGGCAGTGCGAGAGGAAAAGTGCACGACCGGTTACAGTATCTTGGTAGGGGCGAGACGAAAACTGCACGACCGGTTACAGTACCCTGGTTGTGAGAGAGGAAAAGTACACAACCGGTTAGTTTAGACTCTTAGTGCGAGAGGAAAAGTGCACGACCGGTTACAATACCCTGGTTGTGCGAGAGGAAAAGTGCACGAACGGTTACAGTACCCTGGTTGTGAGAGAGGAAAAGTACACGACCGGTTAGTTTAGACTCTTAGTGCGAGAGGAAAAGTGCACGACCGGTTACAATACCCTGGTAGTGCGAGAGGAAAATTGCACGACCGGTTACAGTACCCTGGTAGTGCGAGAGGAAAAGTGAACGATCGGTTACGGTATCCTGGTTGTGAGAGAGGAAATGTGCACGACCGGTTACGGTAGCCTGGTTGTGCGAGAGGAAAAGTGCACGAACGGTTACAGTACCCTGGTTGTGAGAGAGGAAAAGTACACGACCGGTTAGTTTAGACTCTTAGTGCGAGAGGAAAAGTGCACGACCGGTTACAATACCCTGGTAGTGCGAGAGGAAAATTGCACGACCGGTTACGGTAGCCTGGTAGTGCGAGAGGAAAAGTGCACGATCGGTTACAGTAGCCCGGCAGTGCGAGAGGAAAAGTGCACGACCGGTTACGGTAGCCTGGTAGTCCGAGAAGAAAAGTGCGCGACGGGTTACGGTAGCCTGGTTGTGCAAGAGGGAAAGTGCACGACCGGTTACAGTAGCCTGGTTGTGCGAGAGGAAAAGGGAAAAGTGTATAACCGGTTACAGTACCTGGTAGTGCGAGAGGAAAATTACCCGACTGGTTACAGTAGCCTGGTTGTGAGAGAGGAAAAGTGCACGACCGGTTAGAGTACCATGGTCGTGCGAGAGGAAAAGTGCACGACCGGTTAGGGTAGCTTGGCAGTGCGAGAGGAAAAGGGAAAAGTGCACGACTGGTTACAATAACCCGGTAGTGCGAGAGGAAAAGTGCACGACCGGTTACAATACCCTGGTAGTGCGAGAGGAAAATTGCACGACCGGTTACAGTACCCTGGTAGCACGAGGAAGAGTGCACGACCGGTTAGAGTACCCTGGGCGTGAGAGAGGAAAAGTGCACGACCGGTTACCGTATCCTGGTTGTGAGAGAGGAAATGTGCACGACCGGTTACGGTAGCCTGGTTGTGCGAGAGGAAAAGTGCACGAACGGTTACAGCACGCTGGTTGTGAGAGAGGAAAAGTACACGACCGGTTAGTTTAGACTCTTAGTGCGAGAGGAAAAGTGCACGACCGGTTACAATACCCTGGTAGCGCGAGAGAAAAAGTGCACGACCGGTTAGAGTACCCTGGGCGTGCGAGAGGAAAAGTGCACGACCGGTTACGGTAACCTGGTAGTGCGAGGAAAATTGCACGACCGGTTACAGTACCCTGGTAGTGCGAGGAAAAGTTACGACCGGTTAAGGTAGCCTGGTAGTGCGAGAGGAAAAGTGCACGATCGGTTACAGTAGCCCGGCAGTGCGAGAGGAAAAGTGCACGACCGGTTACAGTAGCCTGGTAGTCCGAGAAGAAAAGTGCACGACGGGTTACGGTAGCCTTGTTGTGTAAGAGGGAAAGTGCACGACCGTTTATAGTAGCCTGGTTGTGCGAGAGGAAAAGGGAATAGTGCACGACCGGTTACAATACCCTGGTAGTGCGAGAGGAAAATTGCCCGACCGGTTACGGTACTCTGGTAGCGTGAGAGGAAAAGTGGACGACCGGTTACGGTACCCTGGATGTGAGAGAGGAAAAGTGCACGACCGGTTACGGTATCTTGGTTGTGAGAGAGGAAAAGTGCACAAGCGGTTGCGGTACCCTGGATGTGAGAGGGGGAAAGTGCACGACCGGTTACTGTACCCTGGTACGGTACACTGCCAATTAACAACAGAGCATGAGCGGGGAATCACTTGTTTTGGGAGGTAGAAAATACTGCGGGAGAAGGAGCTCTCCTTTTCGCGAAACCACCTCTTGTGTCTCCTGCGGTTTGAGCAATATGACTCAAAAAGACAAACCACCAGATGCCATAATTTATTCTGCCTGACAATGTCGGTCTCGATGCCGCAAAGGAAAGGTCTGCTGGAATATTTTCGATGGTAAGTGCTTGAACACGCTTCTTACAACCCTGACTTGGAACATTGTGGATATAATATATTTTGTTTCTTTTTTAGAACATCCCAAGCGACACACATTGCATCGGACGAAGAGGTTCCGTTCCCAGAGCAACGGCTTTTCTATTCATCGTTTCGTTTCTCAGTACCTTGATACATGCAGTGATTCTTAGTAAATACACTTGTTTCACCTTTTCATTTGAAGCCCTCTGGTGCAAAGAAAAACATTTGAGACTGAAATGAAACTCAAACAAATCAGGAACATCCCGATCCAAGTTGAACAGAGAACAATATTTGCAATCAAACCTTTGTTCACTATAATATTTTTGAATCGCAGCTTCCTCAGTAATAATGCGAAAATCAAACACCGATCTTCCTTCCTGCAGTGTTTCCAACCTAGAGAGATTTTTCTAACTATTTGGAGAAGAAACTGCTTCTGAAACCCTTTCAAACTCAGAATAAAATTGTTGAAACATAGCTCAGAAATGAGAAATTTACAATAAAAACAGTCAAAGTGAGTGCATTTCCATAATTATCAGTTTCTGAATACCGAATAACATTCAAATATATTTCCTATTATAGAGCGGCCATAATGTCTTGAACCAAAAGAGAAAGCGCACACACACGACTGCCTGGATTCTATGTTACCCAGACGCTGGATTGAGAAAAGGGGCATTGTAAAACGAGCATGAGGGTCACCTGACCTAAATCCCGTACGCTTCACCATATGGGGATTTTGAAATGGGAAAACGACCGTTCTGGAGCCTCACATTTTGAAGATAATTTTCCAGGAAAGTTTCCAGGAAGTGTGTTTTGACTGTTGGAGCATTAAGGAAACATGCTGTTAATCAGTTCTACAATTGCATTAACTTAACAGCAACCCTGTACGGAGCAAATTCCCAGTCACGCGAAAACATCGAGGCAATCCAAAGGCAGGTCGTGAGGACGAGAGAGAGAAAGAAAGAAGCCGAAAGTCAATTCCACAATAGCCCTGTGAATGACACAGCTTGCTAAATTATTTTGCTAACGCGTTGAGTCCCATCGCCGCTGTTGTCTGACTTTTTAGTCGGTTACTATCTCTCGCGAGTAGCAACCCAACTGTTCATATGATTCTGCTACCACCAGGGATTGAACCTGGAAACGCTCACACCAAAGCAAGATCATTCGCTAGGCATACGGTGACACGGGAAACGCATTTGAGTTTGTGCTTAGGTTCATTTTATGCACAGAAACGTTAATCGGGACTGGACTGCAGTTTAAAGGGGAATCAGAACCACTATGTACCTCAATCGGGTATCGAATCCGGACTCCTTGTTTACAAGACGACGCCATCGGGAAGGACCACGGGAGGGAGGGAGAGAAACGGAGAGAGGGAGGAAGTGAGAGAGGGGGGAGAGAGAGAGAGAGAGAGAGAGAGAGAGAGAGAGAAAACATTTTATTTTAATATCTTAAATCCATCGTCGATAGCGCACCTTTACTTCGGGAGAAATAAGAAGGCAGACTGCGTTTACTGTTTACTGGGCTAAACAAATAATAGTAGTAGGAGAAGGTTAGATGGCTGAGGGACGCGCCAGCACTTACCTCTGCTTCCTGGGGGCGACACTGGCTGCTACTCTCAATGATGATGCACTATGATAGTCGTAGCTACAAAGGAGAGATGCTACAGGGCACCCTTCGCTTATATAGTAGCCAGTTCCGCTGCTGTACTTTGTAACTTCGGTTTCTGTGGAATTATCCTATGCAAGTCGGAGCATTCAAGGAGACTGAGGAAAGCGGATGTGAAGTACACCAGTCATCTACAATATACCTCAAGAGGAAATTTTATCAACTTATTTTGCATGATCGAAATTTTAAACTCAAAAAGTTCTTAGGGGTAGTGCGCCTAATGCAAGTCTGCACACGATGAATATAGTCCTGTGCAAGTCGTGTTTCTTCTTTTGGGGAGGGATGGCTTTCTCTTTTTGACTCAACATTGCCTGTCTCCCCGTCTGGGTTGCATCCCTTGTGGAGGCTGTTCAACAGTAGTTCCGGGTGCACTTTACACTGTAGGTCCAGTCCCGATTAGCCTGCATTAGTATAAGCGTACTCAACATTTCCCAAACAACCTAACTCCCGATGCCGCAGGACGCTGCTGCAATTTCTCCATTCCCATCGTGAGTGAGGGCGGAGAGTTGTGATATGTTGACAGGGGAGATTTATGAGAACGGTCACGATAAAATTATTCGCAAATTGATACTTTCTGTAGACATGCAGACTCGAACAAAACTCGAATGCGGAACTCTTGTCTTATCGTGCCATTGTTCTACCAACTGAGCTATGCAACCAGCCCTGTTGGCTTTGAAACACTGATGACATCACGATATATAATCTAGTTTCTCATAGCGTAGAGGCGTGTTTTAACTTAATTTGTATAGTACATCTGTATATAATGTATCTTTATATTTCCTTTAGTACACCTCCTGTGTCTCTGAAACAAACACATTGTTTTCTCCGAATTTAATACCTACTTCCACAACAGTTTCCAGTTCTAAATACAAAACCCGACCAAGTGATTTATCAAAACACACATACACTGAACATCTGCAGAATTTTCCCGGTGCGTAGTAGTAACGCCGTAGCCTTGTAATAAAGGGAGTCCCGGGTTCGATAACCGGTCGAGCTACATAGTGGTTCGGATCCCACTGAAACTGTAGGCACAGTCCCATTAAGCCTATCTGTGCATAAAGTGGACTTAAAAACTCAAACCCAGTACCCTCAAATTTCTTCAAAGTCCGTAAAAATTTTTCCCCAAGGCCCACTTTATGGTCCCTTTGGGTAATAATTCACATCCCCTATAAAAGAGCTTAAAACCAATACAAAACCTCGTGTGCAAAAATCTGTATAAATTTCTGCCTCATTCTTCGGTAAAAACTTAACAAAAACTCATTACACAATCGGATACGTGATCGTTATCAAAAAGCATGCTTACACATTAATATATAACGTAACGTTAAAATTTGGGTGATTTCAAAATAAGGTTTTTAAAAATATTTTAGAGGCCTAGTCATCTCGAGAAAGAAAGACGCCTTATGAAAACTGCTGCTGCAGCACTCGGGAGCAAAGAAGCCGCAGACATCCTCACTCGGCGGAAGTTTTCCCACTCTTTCTCTCCCAACAACGGTAAACACAAGCGTGTCTCCGCCCGGGCTCTTCTGTATCTCAAGGAGCCTCGTCTCCAGATTGTTTTCCTCCACGCAACAGACCGAGAATCACTCAATTTTCGTCAAACCTGAAAAAAGTAGCTGGCTCAGGTCTCTGCCGTGCACGATCTTGGGCAGAGGAACGGAAAGGTGTCGCCTGCTTCAAAATTACATTCTTCGTTCATTTCGGAAGAAATCAAAACTAAGCGTAAAAGAACGGACGACGGAGACTTCTTGACAAGCGGAGGAAAACACTGGGTAAGCTCATAGAGCAACATTGTATTTGGTCTCGTCCTCACGGCTCGACAACCACATAGACCTTGTCTTTAAAAATCACTGCGTCACAGGGTTGAACCCATAAATTCCAATAGATTCTATTGGGTTCCGTAACCTTTCTTTTCGTGGGAACTTTTTTTATCGCACAATTAAAAATTCGGGTCAAGATGTGTATTATTTCATTTCTTGGACTGTATTTAAATTGATCCATAAAAAAAAGGTTCCGGGAGCGAATTGAAATACTTTAAAGATAAAAAGGTACTTTACGCTCGAGAACCTTTTTACCCTTTCTGATTTTCACTCTCGGACAGGAATTGAATTTATTTACAAGTCCTGGACCTTTAACGACCCTGCTTTGAGATCTCATCTCCAGCATTACTCGTGCACTCGGCTTCACAAATCACGTCCAGATTTCATCTTCACAAGCCACATGCAGCCCTCATCCCTTCTAAACCTAGTCTACATAATTACTTGAAGACCTCGCCCAGACCTGGTCTCCTTCGTTACTTCTAAACTTGGATTTCACAAAGAACATCTATACGCTATCTCGGGAATCTCTGGAGCAAGGCCCTTTTTGTAAAGATGGGGAGGTATCGACTGGGTGGAGCGAAGCAAAACATCCCCCTCGCGCGTTCCTTGGTCGAACCCTGTTGCGTCACTACTTGCGCAGACTTGCTTTCGGTCGCTCGCTGCAGAGTCAAGTCCTTTGGTCACCAGACGAAAGAGGACCATGAGCTATGGAATTAAAGTCAGCAACGACGTCAGTGGATCATAAAAGCAAAACGTTCTACATCAGAGGTATATACGGTCGGACATTTCGGATAATCCGAATATCCGGATATTTGAAATCAGGGAAGAAAATTTTATCTCCATTCGCCTGCCCTTAGTCAATAACACAAGGTTTAAGATACATTCTATCAATCGAACGGATCCTTGTTGTTCCCCGAACAATTCTTTACATGGTTGCACCGTGAAATCCTAGCTGGGAACGGGGGTGGACAAATGGGAATTGCATGTTACTCGTAGCATTCACTCAAAAGTTTCTGAAAACGCATCGAGGGAAAATAGTGTGTTACAACTTCAAATTTGAATCAAGAACACAATTAAATGTAGGGCACTGCGCCGCAAAAACTAGAAAATGAAAAATGTGTTTTCTTACCTCTTGTGGTAGGGATCGGAATACTCTGGCATCATGTGGATTCCCCACTGCTTCAGCGCACTTTCATTTAGCATTCTGAAAGGAGACAGAAAAATAGTTTCAAAATTATTTTCTTAGGAACTTTTGCGGCAGCCTTGGAACTTCAATAAAATCCATCTTCAAATCTGTCAGCTGCAATCGAACGTCTGGAAAATTTACAATACGCCGCGAGGACTCCGACACAACAACACTACGTCAGGGAAAAAGAGGTTTGTTCTCCGGCAACGATGTGCGGTAGACTGTACGTGTTGTCTTCGTGTGGTTCATGTTGGCTTACAGTTTACGTAGTGCACGCAAACAATATAAACTATACTAAAAACTAACTTCCTAGGATGCTTTGAAAGGAAAGTGTCATTTTTCACTAACAATGGTTCGTATCCATCTGAAGATCATTTCTCACATTCTGTTTCGAGTACCAATCTTTGATAAAGGTAGAAAGAGAACAACATACACGCAAGAGTCGTGGGAGGCATCCTCTTTGCTCCCTTTTAATATAGTTCATTTACCGAAATCCCTGGCGGGGTTGTTAGCACTGTGTGCTACGACGTCAAGGGTTCCGGCTTCGAACCCCGGCCTGGGTGTTCTTTGCGAGAGTCCCTTGACCCTTCATCACTCATCTTCGTCCTTGTGATTAGCCAAAGGTTGCGGAAAAGCGAAGCGAAATAAACCAAATCAATCAACATCACACAACTCCCCCCTCGAGAACGCATCACTCGCTGCTCTAAGGTTGTACCAAGATGCACGGCGAAACGTTGCTGGTGGAAACATGTTCCGAAAAATAATCAGCTTCTCATAAAACCTGACGGTATCTAAACGAAATATTCTATACTAAGGGGCCATGTATACAATTAAGCGGTTGGGCGAAGGTGCGCTGGTTCCTGCGCACGATCTCGCAACTTTCACAATGCAGCATTGACTACTCCCAGCGTCGATACTCTCTCCGAAAGGCAATAGAGCGTTCTCATCCCTGATCTTTCCAACAAATATTCGAGCAAAATTTGCATCAGGAAAGTTGCAAAGACGACTGTAAAACAAGAATGCAGAGATCCGAACAAATCCACTTGTAAGCATCGACGTGGCAACAGCACGAATTGTCAACCGCCTCATTTGGTGATACCGACCGAGCGTAGCATATCACTGCGAAATTTTTTGAAGCTTGTTTTCAAGTCTACTTAAAGGAGAATTTGAGATCACAGAAGTAGTGTAATCATGTATCTTCAAACCAACACTTGTTACGAGGCCTATTATTTTTATTAATTTAAGCACAATGGAAAACCTATTTTGATGAAGTTTTTGTTGATTTTATACTATTGCAAATCTGTGATTTTTCACCTCACACTTGGTACGAGTGTCATAATTTCTTTCGAGTTAAAGTACGTAACACCCACACCTACACTTACACTCACACAAATTTACTTCCGGTTTACTTGACAGACACCTGTGCGTTTTTTCCAGTTTTTTATGAGTACATATATTTTAGCGGTTCAAACCAATACTTGGTACTAGGCCTATTGTTTTTATTAATTTAACCACAATAATAAACCTATTTTGATGATGTTTTTGTCGATTTTATACTATTGCAAATCTGTGTTTTTTCATCTCGTACTTGATACGAGTGTCATAATTTCTTTCGAGTTAAAGTACGCAACATTACATAACATTGCGATGGCATTTAAGGGTAAATTATTGCATCATGTTATGCAACAAGTTATTACGCAACATTGCGATGGCTCGTAAGGCTCAATGTTTACGCAACAAGTTATTACGCAGACCCGTATCTAACGTGTTTTTGGTTAAGACGTAATGGGTGTCTTCTGATTGACTTACTGTTTCGGATGTTTTCATCCGCGCTTAGGTTACTTAAAGGGTTTTCGCATTACAGATTAGTCAGTAACGTGAGAGTGTTTGAAGAGTATGGATGTGTTGTTGCAGTGTTAAAAGTTAAGTATTTAATTTATTTTAAAGCTACATACTATTTATTATTTTTAAGTTTAAAAAGTGTATCAAGTGATTTTTTTCATAGTAATTTTGATCAGATTGAGTTTTGATGTGATCAGATGTTACTTGTTGTCTCCGGAAATTCTGTATAAATAAAAAAGCTGAAACTTTTATCGTAATAGCTACAATTTTTTTTATTTTGAAGGTGGTTCAAGACCTTTTTCACACCGATTGAATTTGTATGAATTTGTATTTGTATTGAATTTTGTATTTTTTCATGAGAAAATTTATATATAAATACCACAGCTGAAAAAAATTATAATTATAACTATTGTCTTTTAAGTTACATTATATCAATTAACGTAAGTTTAAAAGTGTTTTTTTCTAGTAAATAGAATCTTATTGAATTTTGAGTTGATTGTGCGTCTTATTGTTATTTACTTAAAGCATATTTAAAAAAATTTCATCTACCAATTTCATCGAATGTGTTATTTGTGGGAAATTAATCTCCAAAACTAATATTAGCAAGTATAGGGCAAGATGTAGCGAAACAGGTTCGAAAATAAATCGTTCGTTACCTACTAAGCCTGGTCCTCAATGCGAAAAAATAATTAGCATTGCACATTTAAGTAAACACCTGAAAATTTGCAAGGCATCAACCGGACATGGAACATTCAAAAGAAAAATTGATCATCCTGAAGCTGAAGCTTCCTACTTCCAAACAAATTAAGATGTCTAATGACCAAAAAGCCGATTACATCTGCATTCAACAACCAACTCCTGGATTTTCTTTTTACTTCGAAACCAGGCTGTGATATTTCTAGTTTTTTGAGTGAAATTAAAACATCTATCATAAATATTTTGAAAAATAAACTGGAAAACAGCTCCATAAAAGTATATGTTGATCTAATCTGTAAATATGAGAAAACCAATGGTATAAGAAATATTTTTTTCACAAAACGAAAACCCAAGTTCTTTAGTTGGCAGACATTAATAATTTGAACGTTTTTTATTCTAATCTTACTAGTGAATTGATTAGGAAACACGATGAATTCGAGGCTAAGGGATCAGGTTGGTCTTTATGTGGAAGTCCTCACAGATTAATCACTTATGTAAACAAATTTACACCTTTTTCTGCTTCGAGCTACGTTCCACTTCCGGTAGAAATTCAGCATAAGAGAGCCGTGCTGAACATTCATAACACTGACAATGAGTGTTTTATGTGGTGCATTTTAGCGGCACTTCACCCGGTTCATTGTTCAAATCATTCGGAACAGGTTAGGCATTACACACAATATGTAGACGAGATTGAATATGCTATGACAAGCATCGAATACCCTGTTGCTATTTCTGACATAACAAAGTTTGAAAACAGGGCACGAAATGGAGAAGGAAAACGATTAGCTATAAATGTATATTCGTATACTTCAGTTAAGCATTTTGTGCATCCCGTTAGGATAACTAATATTGTTGATGATGAAGCCATGGAAATCAATCTGCTTCTTATTGCTGACGATGATGTCCATCATTATATGCTAATTCGTTCACTCTCCCGCTTGGTCAGAAGCCAAACAACCAAGTTTCATGCACACATCGAAGTTTGTCCAAGGTGTTTAACAGTATTCGACGATCGTGACCGACGTCATTACCAACATTTTCAAAATCAAGAAATTGCCAAACAAAAACTTGCTGAACATAAAGTCTACTGTGGAGTCAACAGACCGGCTCGCATGTTGATGCCCAAAGCAAATGAATTCGAAGAATTTAAAATGCACAAGGCCTTGTTGGAACATCCGGCCATCATCATCGCAGACTTTGAGGCTATTCTCAAACCATTGTCCTATTGCGATCCGGATCCCGACTTTTCTTCCACAACACAATACCAGCTTCATGATCCAAATAGTTTTGGATATGTTGTTGTTTGGCAGGATAGGATAGATAAACCATATATATATCGCGGACCGAATGTTATTGAACTCTTTTTTAAAAAGATGGTGGAGGAGGTTGAGAACATTGGCAGCTTCTTATGTCAATCGAAATCAATGCTTCCATTATCCAGCGATGAACTTCAATCTTAAAATAACATTGAAACGTGTCCGGTGTGTGATCAACATTTCACGGATGAGAATCGGAAAGTATTTCACCATAATCATTTCACCGGAAAATACATTAGTGGAATCTGTAACACCTGCAACCTCAAAATCCAGAAGCCTAAATTCGTACCAATATTTCTTCACAATGGATCCAATTACGACTTCCATTTTTTAATTAGGAATCTTGGATACGATACGCAAAAAAATAGATATCCTTGCTCAAAACGAAGAACGCTATATTTCTATAAGTAAGAAAGTTAAAATTCCAGGAACTAATGAAATAATAGACATGAGGTTTCTAGATTCTTTTAGATTCCTATCGGCAAGTCTCGATGCTTTAGCGAGTAAACTTACCGACGAACAATTTAAAATTACAAAAGCTAGTTTTCCAAACATACACGTAGAACTGATTAAACGTAAAGGCATTTATCCTTACGAATGTGTAACCGATGAATCTAAATTTGACGATGATACTCTCCCACCTCAAAAAGAATTCTTCAGTCCACTGAAAAAAAAAACGGAATTATGGACGAAGAATACGGACATGCGAAATTAATATGGAAGGAATTGAGATGCAATACTCTCGGCGATTATCACGATGCATATCTCAAATTAGACGTAACAATACTTGCTGATGTTTTTCAGGTATTCAGAAAAACAGCAATAAATATTTATAAATTAGATCCAGCATATTTCTACACTCTTCCTGGTTTGGCGTGGTCTGCTATGTTGCTCCAGACCAGGATCAAGTTGGAATTGATATCGGACGTGGACATGTTACTTTCTATACAAAGGGGGATACGTGGGGGATGGTGCAATGTTCGCAGAGACACGCAAAGGCAAACAACATTCACATGTCTGAGAATCAATACGATGAAAATCGACCATCGAATTACATATTTTACGGTGACGTAAACAATCTCTACGGATTCGCAATGCTACAAAAACTTCCCTACGGAGGATTCGAGTGGATAGATCACATTTCAATTGATATTAATCATTTCGACGATCGTGAATTTGGTCTGTTCATTGAGGTAGACATTGAATTTCCAAATAATTTCCATGATACTTTTTCCGATTTACCTCCCGCTCCCGAAATTAAATGTCCACCTGATTCTAAACAAAGCAAGCTTTTGTTAACTCTGGAGAGAAAAGAGAGATATGTCGTCCACTACACGAATCTCCAGTTTTTGATTGGGTGGGTGTTCAGGTAGTAAATGTAAGAAGAATTCTCAAGTTCAAACACTCTCCATGGTTAAAATCTTATATTGAGACCAACACGAGACACAGAACAGCTGCCATTTCAGAATTAGATAAAGATTTTTATAAACTAATGAATAATGCCGTTTATGGAAAAACGATGGAGAACGTCAGAAAGCGTATAGACATAAAATTAGTTTCAGATAACAATAAATGTAGAAGATTGGTATCTGATCCTAGATTCAAATCGCGAAAAATTTACGAGAAATTGACACTTTTTAATCTAGTTATAAAATTGATAAAATTCAGAAAACCTATTTACGTTTGTGCAACAGTTCTCGACTTGTCGAAACTGCACATGTTCGAATTTCATTATAATATTATCAAACCCTTCTATAATGATAAGCTGTCAATTTTGTACATAGACATCGATAGCTTTATTTATGACATACAAACACCTAACCTCTACGAAGATCTTAAACATCCTTCCATGCTTGGGTATTTCGACACTTCTTCCTATCCTCAACCCAACAGATTTGGAATTCTTTCACGCAACAAGAAAATTCTCGGTAAATTGAAAGATGAGTGTAACGGTGAGATTATTGTTGAGTTTGCTGGTTTGCGTTCGAAGATGTATACATTCAGAACAGAGAGCACCATCACGAAGAAAGCAAAAAGAACATACAAAGAGACCGTGGAAAACAAACTAACATTCCAGGATTATATTGTTTGCCTTTCTTCACAGTCGAGGATACTTCGAGAGGATAATATAATACAAAGCTCAAACCATGAGATTACAACATATAAAATAAAAAAAAGTAGCTCTGGATCCACACGACGACAAGAGGTGTATTCTCGAGTGTGGAATCCATACTTTGCCTTGGGGACACTTTAGTTTAGAAGTTAATAATAATTGTACTCAACACATGTGAACACATATAAACCTAACATCAAACCAAAATTTTGAAAATAACAAAAAAAAATCTACACGTAGTCTAATTTTTTATATATTATTTTATCCTATTAAATTTTTTCTATCACTCTTTCATTTTTTACATCATAAATATATGATTTCTCCACAATTAAAATTGCACTGCATATTGTATTTTCAGGTAGAGTTTCATGACATTCACATACCAATTTAATATTAGTTCGATCATTTATAACTACCAATTTTCTCTTTCATGCATTGACTAAAAACATTGGTCTGTGAACTATGAACTCATCTAGATTATAATACATATCTATGTTACCTTCAGTTACTCTTTTAAATGCACTATAAGCTTCATATAATTTTCAATAATCTTGTTCTGTAATGTTTAAATTGTAATTTTCACGAGGAAATACTTCAATTCTGCCATTCTTCAGATACACATTTTTAACTTTACAATTATCAAACTGGCTGCTATCCTTTTCCTGATTGTCATCTCTCCCTGTTTGAAACAGCACAGGTACAAACTCTGGCATGTCATATTGCAAAGATTAGTAAGGTCAAATTCAAACAATTTACCCTCCACTGACCTCTGAATGCATTGGTATGTATAAACCTGTATCGGAATTTGGAGATTTTTCAAAATGTTGGCTTTGTATTTGAGAGCATAATTCGATTCATATTCAACTATAGGCATTCTCAACTCCATAGACTGGATCACACATTTCGCAGTTTCGGGTAAACTAGCCTCATTAGCTGTTCCATCTGTATTCAAAGTTTTGTATCTCATGATGGCATTATGATCATTGGGCGATCTCCGAAATATTACACTCAAACCACCTTTCCACATAATTTCTTTATAATCAGAGAAAAATCCAAATAGCAATCTCATGGGGAACAGTACTGTGTGACTTTTTGCTTGAATTTTTGTTCCAGCTTCGAACCTACCAACTTTATAATATGCACTCTCTTATTTGGACAGTTTCAATGTCCCCACTGTAGTGGACGTAATTCCAGGACAATCAATCCTGTCAATCACTGTACCATGCATTCTGACTTCAATTTGAGAAAATAAGAATGGAACAAAATTATCTATAAGTTTTACATTAGCAGTAGCTGGATATTCTTCACCATTACTTTGTTTTACAATATCAAATTTTATATACAGATCAGATCTATGTCCCCCCCCCCCCGTAATGTCATACTGTATCTCTTTATAGGGCTGATTCAAATTTGCTAATGTCCTCCTGTTTGGTGGGAAGGACTGTAATTCATAACTCTCAATATTTTCCATCTTGGTATTTATTTATATTTTCTAAATATTAATTTCTATTATCGCAGTGCTATTAGCACCGGCAAAATCGATGATTTCATTTTTCTCATTTGTAATTGTTATCTCTATGTAATTAAATTTATCAATAGAAACAGGGAAATAGACTGGTGGGATTGGGGAATAGAAGATAGGTTCCATAAATTCCGAATCCGGTTTAAATGTAGCAATAATACCTGTCTCCTTGCGACTGCCAATCGAATTTTCTTCTGCTTTGATAATCATACCTTTGGCAATGTTACAGTGAATATTCAATGTGTCAATAGCTAAGAATTTTGGTATAAATTTACCTATGTGCCTAACACCTGGTTCTAATTTGCTATTGTTCTCGAATCCTAAAAGTTCTCCCATGGTAGATAAGTCCACTGTTTCATTGGTAGTTACAATCTCTACTCTGTGTGTTACAGAATTTTGAGAAACCAAGACAGTGGTTAGAAGTTCAAGTTGTAAAGTAGATAAGTTATACTGTCCAGGAGGAATAATATTTTTTTCGTTACCTACTAATATAGTATTGTTGTAGGTAGTTACATTCGGAATCAGATATTTACTGTAGAATGCTCTTAGAGCTATGGATTTTGGATAGATAATATCATCGTGAAGTCTCACTGGAGAGATGAAAAATTCCCATATTTAATATATAATACAGCTTTTTGAAAATCTTTTAATTTGATGTTTGGTATTTTATTTAAAATTCTAAGCATCGTAATGCAAACATGACCACATATAATTTGATCGAAATCTTGAATACGATCGTCGTTGTAATAAATTTTAACATGTTTCAAGTAACGAATTAATTCTGTAGGGGGTACCCCTCCGAAAGAATCGAAAATAAAAGCATTGTCATTTTGTTTATAAGGGGCGCAACGCATAAAAGTTGACCCGCCCTCGCTGGCGAAAAAAGGGCGGCAAGATAAGCTAACGTCGTTTCTAGCGAACGGTTGATGTGCGTTGCAGAGAGGACAGTCCGAGTCAAGCATTGATACGGTTAGGACCCACATCACGTTGGTTATTGGTTTCGCGGGCAAAGAACAAGCTGTGAGTGAACTAATGGCCATGATCTCAGCCGGAAAGAGAGATAGTGTCTATAGAATAAACTGTCAGTGAACTATCGGTCTGTGCAGTATCTCTACCAGAACATGTTACTAAAGAAGAGAGGCTACATGTTTATTATGAACCAACGACAGGAGGATTAGAAGATTGAAGACGTCGTACTCGGTGTCAGCAAGATTTGTGTTTTCCCCCCAACTCCCCTTAAGTGTTCACCGTTAGTGTATTTCAGCGTGTTTATCGCCAAGTGAATTGAATACCTAAGAAGTTACATCGAAGACGTAAGTACTCAGTGAAGTAACCACTAAGTTTGGTCTTATATCTCAACAAAGTCATACCGGAAGCTGACTAATCTGTGTATTCCGGAATAGTTTGTAAACCACACATGTCAGGTTACAAATATTAATACTGTATTTTGTGGTGTATGAATTCTTAGATAGTTAAATATAACAACTCACTGCTGGTCTACTTTTGTGTGATTGACGTTGTTCGACGAATGATTAAAAATTGCACTAGCAAAGAAAAAAACGATATACTTTATATATATATATATATTTTAATTAAAGATTCAATGTATTGGTTGGTAAGAGCTTCTTTTTTTAAATTTTCTGAGTGCTCTAGACTTCATACCTTTGCCTATTTTTTTCTCACTGGCAAGATTATGACGCTTTTGCTCTTCTAGTTCTGCCTTATTATTTTATCGAATCAATTACAGTTTTGGCAATAGCAGCACTACTCCCAGCTAAGCTCCCAACTACCCCCAATTCAGCCAGGATAGCTGGAATGCTGAATATAAATCCTCCACTGTGTGTTTTCTTTCTTGTATTTTGCAATCGTTTTAATTGTGACGTACAGAGTAATAATTTTATTCCATTTCCTTTGGCTATACATTGCCTCTTCTTTTCTTGTTGTTTTTTTAGTTAAAATCGAATTAAGTTTTAAATGTTTAAGATCATGATACGGTATTTGGTACACAACTCCTTTTAGTTTCATGTTGTTGTTGTTATTATTATTATTATATTTCAGGGTATTTATATTACAAACCCCACCCTAATTTTTGTTTTGTATTCATAGCAATAGTTGTACCCAATGCTGTTATTTTTTAACCCAATGATGCATCTCGGCTTGTTAATCTTCCAACAGCTGCCTCTTCCAGTTTTTGATCAGCCACATGACGATCATTCAGATCTTTGTGTGTGTTGTATGCAATATAATGTACTTTGCAAGCTGCATCCAGAGGATAAATACCCCTGTCCCCTCTTTCTATTCGTTTCTCAAGTTTTGTACCAGGACCACAATATTGGTAACCAGGTACGTGTAACTCGAACGGAAGTTTATTAATAATATCATTTACTAAACCTCGACCCTCTGATATATTCCAGAATTTAGGAGGTAAATTATTGATAATTTTAATTAAGTATCCTATACCTTTAGGATCGTTTACAATAAAATTAGCTAATTTGTCACTAATCATGTTTACAATACCCATTTTCTCATTATGGAAATTATTGTTCCCAGCATTTTCCTTCCCTGCTATAACCAGCAACCTATCTATAAGTTTTCTCACATCGTTTACCCATACAAATTCCTTAGGTAGAGTATTGTATTGTTTTATACCACTACCGGTTTTTAGTTGATTCCAGATAGGTTTAATCAGATTTTTGTATTTATCCCCGGTGCTCGATTTCACACGCTTTTGACTGGCATCGTTATTTTGGTACAAAGCATCAGAGAGTGTCAAAATTTCAGAGTAACTTTGATAATCATCTTCTGTAAATTTTTTTGGTTGCTTGTTGGTAAGAATCTCCCATAGCCCTACGGTACCAGGATATCTGGACCAGCTGTTTCTCCCACCCAAATTAATTTTTATGTTATCCCTTTCGAATGTAACTTTAGATTTGCCAATTTTCCATACTACGCCTTCATTAGCCTCTATAGTTGGAAACAAACCAAATACCTAATCTTTTTCGAATTTTCCAGTACTCAAATAATCCCTTGCCAGGGGACCCAACTCGATTTTCTCTGATTCTTCTATAGCTGCTTTAGCAGGTGGTTCCTTAAGTACCAGAGGAGTGTGGATACTAGATAATGGCGTAGGAGGGAAATCTGCATAATTTTTAGCAGTAAGAGGTACCAATTCATTGATGAGGTTTTTATCTTGTTCTGTCACACCCTTAATCTCTTTACTAAAACCACTAATTGCATCGATAATAGGTTGGTCTTGACGCTTGTGTTGTTCGTAAAAACCTCGATTCTCTGATTTCCAACATTTGAAACGTTTGGACAAGTACTCTCGTAATTTCGAATTATCTTCAATTTTGTGTTTTGTCAAATTCATTTTTTGATTAATGGTTATTTTATATCGTTTCAACGTTTAAAAAGTCGTTGATTTTATTTCTAAACTTACCATTGTTAGGTTTCCGAGTCATGTCGATAGTATCAAATCCAAAATCGTCCCTGTTCCAACAAGATGAACAGAATTTTGAAAATTGGTTGTAATTGAAGTCTCCTCCTACAAAATCATCGTATATATGTTTCAAATTAGTATGATCTTGACGAAACAAGCAGATTAAGTTTGTATTATCTCGTAGTAATTGTTTGGGAATTTTGGAATAAGTTTGAGCTAAATAAAAGCAGTCTATTTCTTTGTGACGACCCTGTGTAAAAAAATTTCTAGTTTCCTTCGGATTTTCCAGAATAACATCATCGAATACCACAACATAATTTTTCAAACATTGGTCGAGAGGTTTTATTGTTGATGCAAATGTTACTATGCCCAGTCCCTCGTACAGCTTCATGAGTTGTTGCTATTTCGGTTCTTCTAAACTTTTTGAGAATACATACAAGTGTCTATTTTTCCAATCTAGCCAAGCAAGAAATTATCAACCAGCAAAGTGGTTTTTCCACAACCGGATGGGCCTGCAATGAGACATCTTATGTTATCAGGTAACAACTCTCCATTTTTTTTTATTAGTTTCCACTACATCTGGTAAACGCTGTACCACATTCCATGTTGGTGTCAAAGAATCACCTGGTTTGTTTCTATCCAACTTTTGTCTGGCAGACCTAACCATTTCACATACAATTTATTATTTTTCTTCTTCAATATTTTCTCGATTAGATATGTATCTCGATATTTTGTTTTACTAAGTTCATCTTCATAGAATCTCCCCTTAAATATTTTGTTATGATTATCTTTCATTATATATGTATTTCTATTCCCTGGTAAAACTTGAACCACTGAGAATTACTCCGTACTCCAATTTTTAGTGAATCCCTTCTCGAATAACTGTTTATATTTACTGATCCTTACCTGATCCCCTATTTTAAACTTTGGCTTTTTGGTAGTATATTTATATTTTTTTACAATAAACAGTAAAAATCAATCATTGCTCATCAGATTTGGTTACCTCAACAGGTTTCATGTGAATAGTACTGTGTACTGTATTGTTGTAATTATGAACTAGCTCGGGTAAAATTTGCACTCATTTATAATTGCCTTGTAGAGTAAATTGTCTCCACATGCGATTTTTTAATGTTCTCTTGAGTCGTTCCACTATACTAGCTTTCAGATCACTGTATGTAGAATAATGTTTAATATTATGTTGTTGCATTAACTTAGCAAATGTAGAATTGTAAAATTCTTTCCCTCTATCTGTCTGTAAATATTTTGGTATCCTTCCCTCACTGAATATCGACTTAAAGGCCTCGGTAACACAAGTACCAGTCTTGGATTTTAGGGGAACAGCCCATGCATATTTGCTAAAGGTATCAATAACTGTAAGCATATATTTGTAACCATGATTTATCTTATCCAAATTTTTTAAAGTCTCCCTAGGGGGGGGGGTCATCTCAATCAGATTAGCCTGAAACAAATCATTCACGCCTTTCGTTACCACACTCAGTCGTTTGTACTTACGACGAGCTGGTCTGTGTAATTCATTAACTATATCTTGTCTTGACATCGGATTCTATAAGAAAATATGACATAAAATGGATTATCCTCGGAGTATAATTGTTTCACTTCAAATAATAATTTGTCATTAGCTTGCACAGGGAAAACAGATAATTCTTGATCCTCATGTATTTTATATTTATTTCCAGATTCGTCCCAATATGCAACAGGTATTTGTAGTGCTCTGTAGATGCCATCTTTTCTCTGTATGGTGAAATTTAGTACTTCCACATGATTTCCCTTTTTCACATAGCCAAATTTTAAAAATTTAATTTCGCCATCAAGGAAAAATCCATGACACTGACTGTAAGGATACATTTTGTAAACATTTCCTGCATTAATATAAGTCCAGTGACCTCGTACATTTGGTACACTCTCAAGCCTAACTATCTCAACAGTGAAAAATTGACGTAGTTCGAGATCGTCTAATCTGCTTAATACCGTTTCTTGATATTCGTTTATGGTGCGTACCTCTTCATCGTAGCTTGGTTTGATTTTTACATCGACATACAATTGTTTAAATTGTTCTTTGAAATCGTGAAGTTCTGATGTGAAACCTGATAAAGCAGATTCCTGACTTGTTTCGAGGGTAGCAATTTGTTCTCTAATGTTGGAAGAAATCTCCAGTAAACTTTCTACAAGTTTCAATTTAGTGCTCTGGTTTGTAAGATCGAATACCTGCTTTCTGATTTCTACAAACAATGCATGTAATTCATTCACAATCTGATTGGTAGGCACAGTAGCAATAGTATCTTGAATTATGGCAATTTCCGCTTGAATATTCTTAATGTCCTCCGACTTCAATATTCTATTTACTGATCTTTTAACAGATCTCATCTCCTGGGAAGTGGGTAAATTGGATACTGTGTTTTGAAGTGAGGTTAAAGCTTGGTTAACTACATCTAATTCTAGCAGATGCTACACTGGTTAAGGCATTTTTAAGTTGCTGTATGTCATCTTGCGTAGGGGTAGACTGTTGCAGTATTTGCAATTTGTTTTGTATGTCGTCTATGAGATGGTGAAAATGAGATAGTTCAGATTCAGTGTTGAAATTCTCTAATTTTGTGATCTGTCGTTGAATTACATTTAAAGATTCGGTTATGCTTGGCAACTTAAATTCCAGAGTTTCCTGTACATTCGTCAATTCGTTTCTCATGGTTGTCAAAGTATCTTCAATATGAGCTATGGTACACTGTATCTTTCCAAAATCTTCGTAAGTTTCTAATTCCAATTTGATGCTTGCAACACTGCGAGCGATGGCATTTAATTCGGACGATGAAGGTAAATTATTGATAAAGTCTTCTAATATTTGTAGTTTGGATTGAACTTCTGTTATGGCTGCATGTAATTGGTCTGTTTGCAGTTCGGATTTAATATATTCCAGTGAGGGAATTTCAAAAGATAAAAATTGGTCCCGTAATTCAAGAATACTTGCATTAAGCAGTTCATATTGCTCTTGAGTCTTGATAGTTTCAATTATGGAAAGTAGTTCGGTACGAATAGTATTCGCTTGGTTATTTAGTTCTTGCTTTAGATGTTCCGAGGTAATTGTTTGAATTCGACGAAATTTCTCAAGATCATTTTTTAATTTAGCTAAATTCTCTTTCAAATTTTCAACATTATCGAGAGACTGTAAATTAGTATATTTTTTAAGTAAAGACTTGAGTTCCCCAGCAATTTTTATTATGGGATTAATTAATTCAGACTGTAGATTGGTAATTTGAGAATGTAAGCTTACATTCAAAGAATTTTGTAATATTAATAAATCTGATTTAAGTTTCTTTAGACGTGCATCTAAACTAGCAATCTCGCTTGAATTATCTGGAATCTCCTGTCCCCTTCTATTACCAAATATATCCATGTTTTTTTTGTTGTTTTTAGGTATTTTTTATATTAATAAGAGGATAGATTATTCTTATTTCGATAAACAGAGGAATCAATTTATCATACTCTCCAATTATCTCAGCATACAAAAATTCACCAGGTTCCACATCATAAGACGTATCAGGAAGTAATGTACTATGTTTAATTCTATACAAATTTCGACCTATGTGCAAAACTGCCGCATTGGGTGGTGAAATGTTTATTTGAATTTTCCCACTAACAGGTAACTTATATGATGATAAGTTATTATTAAATACAAATAAGTGCCTTCCAGTATCCTCGTCAACATGAAACCAACTACTGTACAAGTGAACAAGAAGTAACCCTTTCAATTAATGATAAATACCTCTAAATACATCCATGTTTACTCTACAGGCTGATTATGTTGTTGCTTCTTAAACCAAACAATATTCATGACGTTTTATTTTATATTAGTTATTTTTTATTATATATAAAATATATATATTTGTACTAAGTATAAAAAAAAATAATGAGTACATCAAAACTCAATCTGATCAAAATTACTATGAAAAAAATCACTTGATACACTTTTTAAACTTAAAAATAATAAGTAGTATGTAGCTTTAAAATAAATACTTAACTTTTAACACTGCAACAACACATCCATACTCTTCAAACACTCTCACGATACTGACTGATCTGTAATGCGAAAACCCTTTAAGTAACCTAAGCGCGGATGAAAACATCCGAAACAGTAAGTCAATCAGAAGACACCCATTACGTCATAACCAACAACACGCTAGATACGGGTCTGCGTAATAACTTGTTGCGTAAACATTGCGCAATAGTTTACCTTACGAGCCATCGCAATGTTGTGTAATAACTTGTTGCATAACATGATGCAATAATTTACTCTTACGAGCCATCGCAATGTTGCGTAATTTAACTCGAAAGAAATTATGACACTCGTATCAAGTACGAGATGAAAAAACACAGATTTGCAATAGTATAAAATCGACAAAAACATCATTAAAATAGGTTTACCATTGTGGTTAAATTAATAAAAACAATAGGCCTCGTACCAAGTATTGGTTTTGAACCGCTAAAATATATGTACTTATAAAAAAAACTGGAAAATAGTATAAAATCAATAAAAACATCATCAAAATAGGTTTTCCATTGTGCTTAAATTAATAAAAATAATAGGCCTCGTACCAAGTGTTGGTTTGAACTTATCCAATATACTTACTCACAGAGGAGGGAAAACTTCAGAATTAAACATGAACGCGACACAGTTACACACCAAAAAATCTCAGTCTCTCCGAAAATGAGATCACAAGTTGATTGGCCGTTTATACACGAATGACTCTCATTACATTATCATCGTCTAAGCGTTAAGAGACGTCCAGTCAACCGCAGTCCCTCTAATTGATGTTTACTTAGCTGATCGCGCGGGAAGCCTGAAATAACATTCTCCTGGTGTTCCAATAGAAATGCAATCGGTTTACCCCCACGGCAATCGTAGGATGCGGTATCACCTACTGACACGAAGGGCCGAACTAGTTTTGGGAAACACGCGATCTTTCGCACACATAAATCTGCTTTGATATTACTTGTCACGATTAGAACGTCTTCAGTTACGGTCTGGGAGGAAAGTTCTGTTCTGGCTCTTTTGTTAACCTGGCTCACATCAAAATAAGGAAAAGAGAACAATACTAATGTGTCCATTGTCATGGGGGAAGGGGTGTCGTGACTAACATCAGCCTATTTTGAATCCCTCTCCATCAGAGCCTGTCCATAATGCAATTGAAGATGTCTCTACTTTACAAACTATTCGGTGGCAGCTTAACTAGTATTTTTAATATTCTCCTATCCAACCTGAAGTTGTTAATTGTAATTAGGAGAACAGATAATTGGTATCTCACATAATTCACATGGTTTATTAGTAGCTGTTATTACAACTGATTGATGTGATTTGGATTATTTTACTTTACGTTTCTGCCGCTTTTGGCTAATCGCGAATGAGGATGAGTGATGATGTGATGAAAATGATGCAAGGACATCACAATGGAACAAGTATATCGAACTCGGAACCCCTGGTGTCGTAGCGCGCTGTGCTAACTACTCCGCCAAGGAGCTTTCATTAGAACTGAAATGAATTGAACGTAGCATGCACATATGGCACTTACCTCTACTTTAACAAATGCATTCATGTTACTGGCGGCTGTTCCTTCATGAATTTCATTTAATCATCACTAATACTCATCGTCGCGATTAATCAAACTTTGCAAAATAAATAAATAGAATAGAATGATCTTTATTTAAGCAGGCGTGTTTCGGCCTCGTGGGCCGATTTTACAACCAACCCTTGTCAAAGATACAAAAAATGAATAAAACAGAAAAAAAACTTTGATCATGATAATACAATAAAGATTATGAAATAATAAAATGATACATTGAATTGATAAGTATAATAATAAGTCTTCAGTAGTTCATTGTGTGTGTGTGCTGGGGGTGTTAGGTATGCATTGTGTGATGTGCAGGTGCAATTGTTTACATATGAAGGTTAATGTAGTTGTTGGGACAATAGTAGGTTCTTTAGTTGTTTCTTAAAACTTTGATGGCAAACAATGTTAGTCAATGGTGCATTCAGTTTGTTCCATTCCCTTATCCCTGTAACAATGAAGGACTTGTTATAGGTGACGGTTTTATGTTTGGGGATTTTTAGATTGTGTTTCTTGCGGATATTATGTTCGACAAAAGTTCTACGATTGCAGATCTTATCGAATAAGTATTTTGGGGAGCCACTCTTAAGTATTTTGTGCATCAAGGTGAGTGTTTAGTATTTTCTTCTTTTGTTAATGTTTAGCCAAGGAATTTCTTCAAATACCGGGATACATGTTCTTTTCTTTTTAGAATAAATATGAAACGTATACAACAGTTCTGAATTTTTTGAAGTTTACAGTTTAAGCTCTGGAAGATATTACTGTACACTGGAGCGCAATTCTCTAGTGTGACGCTAAATAACAAAATACAATACAAATGAGAATTACAACTTTGATAAACAATTCATTAGATATGTTATTCCTTATCCCAAAGAATGCTTGCGAATAAGGCAAAATTAATTAAAACTTCCCGAATGCGAGATGTGCGTGAATCAAAATAATGCACGATGCAGAAGTTTGAGGAACCGACAGCGGACAGACAATTCGACGAGCAGGCGAACAGAAGTGTCAAGTGATGTCTTTCATTTTTATCTTTCTGAGTGTTTAAATGCATTTCCTTCTCGACTGAGAGCTCGAGAACGCGATAGCTCCATTAGTCTTCAATTACTGAGGTTAACAAGGAAATACGCTCAGGAGGGGGAGCGCTAATTGCATCACGCACGCCGCTGTTCAGGGCGGAACCAACTTAATGCATCGTTCGTCATCTCGACATCTTTCGACTAACTGCGGAGGTAAAGGTATCGGGAAACGTCTTACAAGAGGATTCACACGATCTTTCTTCTCGCCGTCAAGATCATGAATCATTAATGATCAGCCATTTGCCAGTGATACGATTTGGTTTTCTGACACATCAGGCTAATCGTGATGATGAGGATGACTGATGGGATAAAATTGATGAAGTGACACTCGCAAAGAACACCCATGTCCAGGACTGGATTACACCCCGGGGCTCGTGAAGCGCTGTGCTAACCACTCCGTCACGGAGGTCGGCTTGCAACTTCCTGGAAGTGAAGACTTACTTCCAACGCAATTACAAGCAACCAGGCCCGGATTTATATGTGTGGAGGCCCAGAGCTAGCAACATTGTGAAGCAAAGCTTCGCGAGATTGTTAGTTATATTTTAACCAAATTGCAAATACCTCAACGTTTAAGGCCTTCTCGGTAGTGCACTGGTAACGTCCGTCATCACTTTTAATCAAGGGCTCCCGGATTCGATCTCCGGTGGTCACACGATAGTTCGGATCGCAGCCTAAACTGTAGGCCTATTGTCCATTAGGATACCTGTGCATAAAGTGGACTTAACAACAAAAGCTCTAACTTACTGTTTCACTTTGTGTCCCTTTGAAGATAGAAGCTCACGGCTAATAGCCCCTCCAAGTCCGAAACGTGAACCTTCACGTAACAGTTTTTTTTTAATTTTTATTAACTGTAAGTATGAATTATTTTCTACAATGGCTGTGGCTGCAACTCTGCCACTTTTTCAAGTAAGTAGTAAGAAAAGTAAGATTTACTTTCGCATGGAAGAAAGCTCGCCTTTGTCAATTTCTTCCAGTGCCTTGAACCAAATATTCACATTGCGTTTCCTTCTCTATTGACGGTTTCTGTTTCAGCAGTTTTCTACCTTCACTTTCTTATTGACTGAGGAAGAACTGTTTTTAGGTGTGGCTAGCATTAGTTTCCCGGCCACACCTTTTACAGCATCCAATATCATGAGAGTAAGAGCAACATATGTCAGATACCTCTCTTTATCTCATCAAAATCCCCCTGCATTTCACTTCCACGATTTCGGAAAGATTCATCTTTGTCGCACGCCAAAGTAAAAATGTCGTCATCCGGATAAAGCGCAGAAAAAATTAAAAACTAATAATGGCATTCCTATTCACATTGCATGCCGTCACGGCTCCCTCTCAGTCTACGTCATTCTCTGCGTGTGCAAATGTGCTCGTACAATATTACATATGCGCGTTTATGCATGTCCATGTCTGCGTTCGTTCCTTCCGCTGGAATGGCGTACGTCACTCGAGCAGAAGGTGGAAAATTCCTCCTAGTTCTGGGTCACGTGATGACCCGTAGAAGCCGTTAACAAATGGCATACCAGTGTCGTTTTCCCTTTACCATTTCGGATTACGAACGCTAGTATTAGATGCCCTGCCATACGTGCTGGCTTGCGGTCTCATTCGCGGACAGATTCCAGAAGAGAAAAAGAGATCGTGGTTTTTATGACAAGGCATCCAACCCTGGGAAATAAACGTCATGTTCACGATGCTTAGGTGCGGAAGAAACCCGCGTTCTGCGTCCATCTAACACACACACGCGTCGGCTTCAACTTCCAAATGGGATGATGGCCTTCAAACCGTTATGAAACAATTACCTCTCCGTCGAAAATAACAGTCAGAGAGAGAATTCGAAAGGTTGCCACAAATGCAATGGCATCAGCCCCTGTTGTCATTCTACGGAGGGGTCCACAAAGCTTCACCGTATTCTGTCGTGGGTCTTTGAGCCCTGCGATGGATCAAAACCTTTGTACGGAGTGGTTACAAAGTATGGGCACCCTCCTATAATTTCGACACTACGATAGTTATGGCTGATATGGACACATACCTGATTGTTTGGGAGTTAGAAACATGGGTATGAAAACCGAGAAACATGGGTATGAAAACCGTCAATTTCGTAGCACAGCCGAATTTTGCGCCATCTGGCACACTTCGCGTTGCAAGTGTGTCATTACGTGAATAAGACTCTTCTCGAGGGTGGATTGGAAGAGGTTCTAAATGTCCTGAAGTAGTTCAGAGATGGCTGATCAATGACAGTCAGAAATAACCAATGCAAGAGTTACGAGCATTGTGGAAGATGACTTCATACACGTGACCCAGGATTATCACCGTAACACATCTGTAAGAACACGGTGCAGAATTCCGCCGTGTTACGAAAATGACGGTTTCCATACCCATGTTCTGGCTTTTTAAAACCACCAGGTGTGTCCATATCAAGCATTCAACAATAAGCATCGTAGCGTCAAAAATAGTCAAAAAAAGAGAGTACGCCCACTTTGCGACCACTCTGTACATATTTATCGACTTCACTGGCAAGATCGAAAGTCGACCAATTAACGTGAGCGACCACCAAGCTGATTGTATAATGGAGTTGTACCTTGAAAGGGGAGTGGGCAGCGAGGGCACATTCCGAATACCTTCAACCGAAAAATATGGCCCATCGAGGACAAAGTGGCGAAATATGCACAGGTATGCCCTAACGAAGAACCTTGATTTTCAAGAACATATCTCGCCAAACAAATAGGCAAAGTCGTGAAATCCTACTACCCTCCTCAGGAGATTACCAGCCTAGAAGCCTAACGCCGATGCGACGGAGGGGTTTATCTGCGAGGCCTCTGGAGCGGCGAAGACGCTAATCACCGTCGGAAGCCGCCGAGGAGTTAATTAGTGCTTTCTTCGCTGGAGGAGGTTATTCACGCACGCACGCCCTCGTCTCATTACAGACAGGGAAGCGTCCGTTCGGCCACAAATAGGTCCGCTCTCTGCATTCACCACCAAGCGATGAACTCCCACGCCGATCGAGGAAACCCGCTAACTTGGAAGTAACACCCAGTTCTGGAAAGGTTGCTTTTCAAAAGTAACCCTAATACGGTTACTTCGTTCAAAACGTTAACTCTGTTACGGTTACATTGCTCAAACGATAACTGAAAAAGTAGCATATTACAGTTGCTTCGCTCAAAAAGTGACTCGGTTACGGTTAAATTGCTCGAAAAATAACTCTGTTGCTGAAAAAGTTTCTCGTTTACAGTTACTTTTGATAAATGAGTCACTTTTGAGTAAAGTAACACTATTACAGTTACACTGTTCACGAAGTTACTTATAGGTCTCGCGCCACAACTTGAGCTCTGAGGAGAAAGTATTCGAGTTAACCGCGGAGGCAGTGACAACCCTCATAAAGAGTTCTCTTTCTCACTTACTTACTTCTTCTTCCCCTTCGTGCTGTTAGGCGTCGGGGTCCTTCAGCCATCTGCTAAAACTCTTCCTATCTTGTACCATTCTCTTAACTTCCATCAGTGCCTTTTCTCTTTTAGTAACCATCTCTGACAGGTATTGCTCCCATTCTATCCGAGGTCTTCCTCTTCCTCTCCTTCCTTCTGGTTTCGCTTCCATTACTTGTTTCGGTTTTCTTTCTTCTCCCATTCTCATGACATGGCCATACCAGCCCAGTGTTGTTCCCTCTATTATCTCTTCAATTGATTCTACTTGTAGCTGTTCCCTGATTTTAGTGTTCCTGATTCTATCTCGTCGGGTTTTTCCTACGACTCTTCTGAGGTATTTCATCTCTGTTGCTGTTAATCTACTTTTATGCTTATTTTGGAGCGTTAAGCTTTCTATGCCATAGAGCATTGTGGGTATAATTATGGTTTTGTAAATCCTTAATTTAGTATTTTCTTGTACCTCCTTTTTCCATACTATTGTATTACTTATTTGGTAATATATTTTATTTGTTTTTTGAACCCTGCTATTTATTTCTTCTTCTACTTTCTCACACTGGCACGTATTGGCACCGTATGACGTTCGTTCATGTAGGTTTCGTCTAAATAGTACACGGCTCCTCCAGTGTTTGGGAAGTAATGAATTTCTCTAAAGAAATCGGCGCGCACTACAATAATATCTGGTTTCTCCATGAAAACCTCCTACTGGTTTCAGTTCTTTAATAAGGGAAATAAAGATCAAGTAAACATTTCCATAATGTGATCCCAAATCGAAAATTGTTTCTTTCTCGCAACTTCTTTGATAGGTGTAGGTAAAGTATCGTCCATAACGTAAGAATCTCTTACAAGTCTTCTAATAACCCCTTTTTACGGTTTGTGGTGGAGTGGTTAGCACAGTGCGCTTCGATGTCATAGATCCCGGGTTCGAATCCCGGCCTGGGCATGGGTGTTCTTTGTGATTGTCCCTTCATCAGTTTCGTCTTATCATCAGTCATCCTGATCTTCGCGATTAGCCAAAAGTCGCAGAAAAGCGAATATAATAAAATCAATCAATGAATTAATAACCCCTTTATCCAAATTGGATTAATTGATTTGGTTCATTTTACTTGGCTTCCCTGCCACTTTTGGCTAATCGCGAAGATGACGATGAGTGAGGATATGATGATATTGATGAAGGGACACGCACAAAAACACTACCATCTACAGGCGGGAATTCTGTAGATGGCAACATTGGAGTTTTGCTCCACCAGACTGCCTTTTTCTTGACAAAACCCATGGCCGCCTCGGATTTCCACTTTCCTCAGAGCTCAAATTGTCGCGCGAGACCTATTGGGGTTCACCAGCGATAAGAGGAAATCCTATCTCACCAGTGCTGGTGACATATCAAGGAATGAAAATCAGCACATACCAAATAAATATAATGCTATTGGCCAGATGAAACAAAGATTCTATTAGATCCAGTCCTTGCCATGTAATTCAAACCAAATTTTATATTTCTCAAGCCTGGACGTAATCGAACTAATGCCCTTTATGATTATCCGATAATGTTTTATGAATATTACATTTCAAAGGTACATATTAAGAACGTACAAAGTTAAAAATTCAGAAAGCTAATTGCGAGTAAAATTATTGGGATCGGGGCATCCATTAAAAAAAATTAGGCTCGCGAAGTTTGAGGATCACTGTTCGAGAGGATTCGACAGTCTTCGTGTGGATTTTCTTCGCTGTTGTCTAGCCATCCGTGACAAAAAAACTGACTTGTGGTGCCACTCAACTAACAAAATCTAAAGAACAGTTACAACGATCCATAAAAAGATTCACTTGAATCTCTAGAAGAAATTTTAAGCAGATATACATTTTCAAGAATTGGAATATCTTAGCAATTTCTCGAAAGGAGAGGAAGTTTCAAAAACGACTTTGCTTTCCCAAGCCAAAGTCAACCATGGCCCTAACCGCCATTGACTGAAACTGACAACAATCTCGCAATTTCTTTGTGGAGCTATAGTTTCGTTTATTAAGTTAACGTTCTTCATCTTTTTGTAAACATTTGAAAACGATGAACTCGTACATTAGCAAATTGCTAATACTGTGTATCGGCTAGCTGAGTATGTTCCTCGAGCAAAAAAATGGTCCACGTAAGAATTGTCGCCCACCTTGATGGGGACGCGTCACCCCCGCACCCCGTTATCGACGCCCGTAGTGATGAATGTTTGTTTAGAACGAAGGCGCGATAGTTTTACATATTCTGAATCAAGTTTCACGCATGATCCACGTCAATTCCAGGAGGCGGTATTTCTCGGAATTAAGGGAATCCGTATTCACACGATGAAACGACGTGGCTCTCCTGTTACCAGATGCCAATCGAGAGCTGAATCCATGATGAGGGCGCTGATGACTGTCGTTCCGACTACCAATGCCGATTTTTGTTTCCTAAGTGTGCAATTCCACTCAGGTAGTGCAAAGTGTTTCAATGAACCGGAGTTTTGTTTGTATCGAAATTTTTTGCCTCGTGGTGTTAACACTGCTCGTAGAATCTCCCTCAAACCTACGCAATTTGTCGAACTTGGAATGGTGGAATTGATTGCAATATGCAGATGATGTTATGGCATTTTATACATAAAAAAGTAGTGAATGGGAGGTCGCAGTTAAGTCACCTGGTTTTAGCGTTTCTTGTTACTTCCTGCGTGGGACATCAGACGTATGAGGGGCTCAGAAACAACATCCCCATGGAAATCATCGCCATTCCTATCAGATGAAGCCGGTTGATTTCCTCATCAGTTTCTTTGAGTGTGAACATGATGTCTACCAAAATAACAAATCCAAAATACTTGACTTTTCATTACCTTTTTCCGGTTTTTCTTAACCTTTATCTATTCGAAGCCTACTTAGGTAAAGCTGGAAATTAGCAATTAAGAAAATCAATATTTATTTAATTAAAAAACCCTACCAAAAGGGGTTCAGTTAAGATGAAACCTGAAGCTGTACTTAACAAGAGAATTAGACTTGATTTATCCATGAATGCATCCTGGACTGTACTTGGCAGACTAGCGAGGCTCTGGTGTCTGGACTCTCGTCCAGTATAATCTTATGTGGGGCTCGTGTTCTCGTCCCTAAATATTTGTGATTGTCAAAAGTAAAGTAAAGTGTTCCCCTGTGCTTAGCACCACGCCATGAAGACGTATAGGGGGTGTGGGGGTAACGCCCCACACTTTCTTGATCCGGTCGTGAGTGGGGGTGATGTGATCAGCATCACGCCCCTGACCGCCTTTACCCCCCAGGGTTTCCCCCAGGTACCCATGTTATTCGACGCTGGGTGGGCGCCGGGGCCGCTTCCATCGTTAGAAAAGTTCCCGGATTTGAACCAGGCTGGGGATCGAACCCGGGACCTTTAGGATGGTAGTCAGACGAGTTACCGACTGAGCCACCGCGGTGATTGTCCCTTTATCTTATCTTACCACCATTTATCCTCATCTTCGCGATTAGCCAAAGGAGTAGAAAAGTGAAGAAAAATAAACTACATGAGTCAGTCATTGTGATAGCAAAAATTCTTGACCACAAGTATAATTTCATGACTTTTTATTGACTTCTTGACCTACGTGTTGATTTCTTTACTTTTTCTTGACCTTCACGACTGGTAGACACCCTGGTGAACATCGTCGGGGTGTTCGTTCACCTGTTTGGCAGTAACTGCGTAATATTAGTCTCATTTAAAAAGTATAAATTCACGCATTTAAAAACGCCCGCATTGCTGAGAGTTCGGTTCAGTCTTTCAACTGGCGGAACAACGAAAGACGTAGAGCATGCGCCACAGCAGCAGAAAGTCGCATTTTGCAACTTTCCTGAGGCACAGCTTCGTGCATGTCGCATGCCACGTGTTGCAGAGCCTCTTGGAATCTCTTTCTCTTGGTAGATCCGGAGGGGGATTAGAAGGACGATGCTCCAGTACGTAAATTCCCAAACGCCTTCTGCTGGTGCACGAAGCACGGCTTTTCGACGAAAATCGAGGCACGAATCGCACAATTTTCAGCATTCTCAGCGTCCGAAATTCTGCCTCACTCGTCCATGCAAAACAGCATTAGCTCCTGGCTGCGATAGCTTCAGCTCGCAGGAAAAATACCGATGAGGAAAAACTCTTCAGCTGCTTGTCCATTCTCGCCTTTGTGGCTGCATAACGAACGAAGTTGAGAATAAGCCCTTGCTATCACAGTTTCACATGAATAGTGGTGGCTTCTCCGAAAAGAAATAATCTGCGACAGCGCTAATAATTTGAAGTTATTGTTGCCACACTGCTCCTTGCATTGCAACTATTTCCTATGGGAGGACAGAGTGGTTTGGGTAGAGTACAGTAAAGGCAAAGTTCTACGTGCATATACGAGTAGTACCGTGCCATGAAGGCACATTTTAGGGGACGTGGGGTAGGGTCCCACACATTCTCGATCTCTGCCATTTTGGAGGTGATGTGATAAGCCTTTACCCCCCTTCCCCCCCAGGTACAAAATGATTTGAGGCGGGTAAGTTCAAGGACCACCTTATTCGGAGACATGGCCGAAAAATTCTTGAATCGCCCACTCCGGGAATGGAACCCGTGTCTGCCGCGTGGCAGTCAGACGCCCTACCGACTAGAATGATGGTTTGGGTACAGAATGATTAAAATAAGGAAGTACCATATCATAATTAGGATTCGTATTGAAGGATAAAATAAGAAAAGTAAACAGGAAGGATGTGCGTAGATAACTCTTAGTGGGAATCGGTAGTTTGTTTTAAATTCACTTTATGCACAGATAGACTAATCGGGACTCGAACTACAGTTTACAATGGCATCCGAACCACAGTGCAATGTGCTTCCACCGGATATCGAACCCGGTGGTTGATTACAATACGACATCGAACGCAGGAAGAGGGGTAGGGATATAGAGAGGGGGAGACACACACAGAGGCAGGAAAGAGGGAGAGAGAGAGAAAGGAACACCGAGAGACACATGAAAGGGAGGGAGACAAAAAAGAAAAATAGCAAGACAACGACGACATATGGCATATTGGAAAATCTACAAAAGGATGTTTGTTGGTGATGGAAGCCAATATATTTATCTTCATCTGGAAGAAGTGTCTCCTCAAAGCCTCTATCCGAGGGCAATCTCCTTTTGCAACTGTCGAGGAACGCGAATTCGAAACAGACGATATTTGAGGAAAAATCGATGCCTTTGTCCGGTTACAAGTTACTTTACTTAAACTTCAAAAGCAATCCAACGAGTTTTCTGGCTTCGAGCCCCGAACTTTGAGCAACATTGCGACGTGACAGGCGAGCGGAAGAAAAGGACTTTTCTCTGCACCGAGGAATTCCATTCCGAAAGTCTCCATTCTTCTCTCGCACGGATCAGCCAGGTCAGTGCGTGTGGCACGGAAGTTATCCCGCGATGAAAGCTACGAAAGAAAAGGGGAACGAAGCACAGGGAATGAGACAGAATACTCGGAGAGTAACACAGACAACGTCAATATGACTTTCATTTTGTCGGTTACTGAAGTTAGGAATCAAATTATACAAAGTGTATAAAGGAAGGAAGATTATTTTCTTTTACCGTATTTAGATACATTTACGTGGTGTGGTTCTCCTAATGAAAGTATATCCAAGCTGTCACTGCAAACAAACTATTTTTTCTATAGTTATATATCCAAACCTGAGTTATATTTGTATAATGATGCTTATCTTTGCGCTCATATTTAGGTATGAGTATGGATATGCCGTATATGTGAATGTGTATATGTATGTATGCATACACAAACACACACGCATATTTCTTTCATCTAAATTACCTGAACTCCTCGCTCATGACCATCAAGTGGACTTAGAAACAAATTAATTAAGTTCAAACATCGAAAATTATTGATCAATACCATAAAAATTATTGTATGATCATGATTGATTGATTTGGTTTATTTTACTTCGCTCCTTGTGCCACATTTGGCTAATTTGCGACGATGGGAATGAGTGACGACATGATGAAATTGATGACTGGACACTCACAAACATCCGCCCCCAGGCCGGGATTCGACGTGTGTGGATATGCGCCTCGCCATTAGCTAAAATCCAAAGTTTTTTTTCCTCACCATCCACTGATGAGATATTGCAGCTCGATAATAGACAAAAGTGACCCTAGGTCGTACATTTACAACATTCAAATGAATTTTCTTGTATAGCACCTCGCACTGCAGCAACACAGCAGATAGTACTTATTTTCTAACAACGAAATAGACAAAACTAGCTGTTGCTAAAAAATACTAAAGCGCTACCAGGCCAGAGTTCCTATGTTCTTGATCATAGCAATTAAACAGCTCATTTCCAAAACCGTAATTAATCCAAAAAGTATAAGATTAAGCACGTCGGGGACATTGGCTGCCAATGTCCCTGCATAAGCTGTTCTTGAAGTGACCCACCTTCTAGGAAATTTTTGATTATTTACAGTGCACGAGTTAAGCTTGGGCTTTTTGATTCAGTCACCAATTTTCACATTATCGAAAAAAACAAACAATGGATCTGTTTGTTGCTCCGTGCCACGGAGGTACACAATAATGTGCAGGTACGACTCCACACATTCATGACCCCGGCCATTGTGGAGATGATGTCATCAGCACAATGCTCCGACCTCCATCCTTTATCTGTACGATTGCCTTCTAGGCACACATTCATTAGAAGCTGGGTAAACCCAGTGTCGGAAAAATTCCCACTTGGGATTACTCACACAGGAATCCGAACCCGATGCCAGATGCCATACGGACTGTACCACCGCGGCTCTAAACCTATGACAATTACTATCAGGAAACTAAGAAAAACATGTAATACACGTGGACAAAAAAGTTATATAAAGGCACACGCTCCCACAATAACACCCACATAAAATTTTAAAGCGAATATTGAAATACGAGTGGACAAAAACATACGTAGCAGCAAACTTGGATGGCTGGGGCCCTACCTCCACGCTCTCTATTGCAGGGACGAAAATAATTTTTCACGTGCAGCGAAGCATATTAAACAATTGGTTGCAACGAAAATAAATTAAATAGCAAGGTGGACCACATGAAACACTCAAGGTGTCTACGGAGAACTCAGCATTTAGTAAAAGTTCCTGTACTCAGACTTCCGCCGACAGAATATTACATTGATCTGGTGTTTTAAGTCCACTTTATGCACAATAAGGCTAATCGGGACTGGACCTACAGTTTATACGGGGATCCGAACCACTATGTGCCTCCACCGGGTATCGAACCCGGGACCCCTTCATTACAAGGCGACAACGCTACCACTGTAACATATGGGCTTTATAATGATGTTCTGGCAACACTAGTGACGTGATCGTAAGATCATGGCGACATACATGTACTCTAAGAGTCATTCCATGCGAAATCAACACAGCCTCCAACCTGACCATCTCCGATTTTCATGAAATTTGGGGAGTTGAAACTATGCATGGAACTTAGTAACTATGAACATTTTTAGTCTTGTGCGTCTTGTAATTGTTAAATTATTCAAGGTCAAAGTTAGCAGAAATTGCCCTTTTTGAGTCCGCTTAGCTATACTAAATGTGCTGTAACTCCGCCACTATTTCGCCTAGAAAGCTCAAATAAAGCTTATTGTACAGGGAATTGAACAAGCTTTCCAGTGATATAGGGTAAGGACGGGGCAAACGGACAGTCCCTAAGAAAAATACGAATAATTTGGCTTTGAAGTTTGCAACAGTGCATCGGTTGGCGTTGTGATTTGAAGCAGAACGTTGGCGAGAAGGTGTGTTGAACATCGGTTGAAATCTTGAAGAAGAATGCCAATCCAGCCGTAAAACCTGAGCAGGTAAGGATATTTGTACTAGCAAAAACCTAAACAGTAAAAGTCTGTGCGCGGAACATAAGGATTGCTTGGATTATGATGGTCCCGCCAAAGTTGCGCTTTGTAGTGTCGATATGTCATTGCCTCCTCGACATACACACCCTGTGTCAACATGCTGCTGCCATCTGGTGGGCTTTTTCGAAAATGTAAAGCCCAAGGCTACAGGCGGGGCGAACGGACAGGCTTGTGTTGGGGCAAACGGACATGCATAAAGTGCATATCATTTAAATTCTATAAGGTATTATGTAATTCAGCAACTAATCTACATTTAACTCAAAGACGAAAGGGCATGTGTGAATTGTATGTAATGCATGTTTTACCCTTCAGATGTATGCCTTTCTAAAATAATGTGTCCTTGTTACAGGATAGTGCGACATCGTGAACGATCCACAGACCGCTGTTCCTGGACAGATGACAATATGCAGAGGGCTGTTAATGCAGTACAAGATTCCATGCCTTTAGCTACAGCCGAAAGAACATTGTCTGTTCCGCGGATCACTTTACAGAGACGGGTGAGTAGCAACGTGCAAATTCCGAAATTTGGCCAGCACACTACGCTTTCAAATGCAGTGGAGGTACAACTGGTGGAGCACCTTCTGAAACTTGATTCTATAGGATATGGTCTGACCTATAAGGAACTCCGCAGTTTGGTATATCGGTATGCATTTACAAATGGTGTGCCACATTCCTTTAATGATCTACAAATGGCAGGGAAGGACTGGATACAAGGATTTTTAGCTCGTCACAAGTAACTCAGCTTGCGTATTGCAGAGGCTCTGTCATATGCTCGCGCTAAAGGATTATCTAAGGCAAGTGTTAACATATTTTACAATAATTTATCAAAGTTGCTAGACGAACACAATATGTGGGACAAACCTGCCAACATATACAACTGTGACGTGACAGGCATGTAACTGATCTACAAACCAAAACGAGTCATATCAATGCGGGGCAAGAGAAGTTGTGAGCCAAACGAATTGTGAAAGGGGAGAAACAATCAGTGTTATGGCATGTGTATCTGCAACTGGCCACTATGTGCCTCCTTTTGTTATCATGAAGGGTTAAAGATATAACGAGAACTATGAAATTGGCATGCCTCCTGGGACGAAAATAGTTCTTTCGGATAGTGGCTACATGCAATGGGAATAGTTTGCTCATTTTATTAGTGTCAAACCCCCTGCTCCTGTAGTGCTCATTCTTGATGGACACGGATCGAATTGTTCAGATCCCCAACTCTGGAGAAGGCATTAGCCAATGACATGTACCTTCTGTGTTTACCTCCACACAGCACACACAAACTTCAGCCGCTCGACGTTTCGTTGTTTGGGCTACTTTAAACATTTTACAACGACGGCTGTAGAGTTTACGTGCGAAGAAATCCAGGGAAAGGTATCAATAAAGTGGCCTTTGGTGGCATTTTTGCAGAGGCTTGGAATCGTGCGGCCAGTAAATGGGTTTCATGCGTGTGGAATTCATCCATTTAATCCACAACGCCTGCCTGAGCACGCATTTATTCCTGGAACTGTCCATGAAGTGAATGGTCAAGATCAGCGATCACCATAACCTTTAGCGACAGACGATGCCTCATCCCAAGGAAGATGACAAGAACTCAACCCCTTGCCATCAACTTCTGGGACGTCGAGCAGGAAACGAAAAACGGGGGAATCGCACTTATTAACGGATCCTTCTTTCATCGCTCGCCTCAAAGAGAAAAACTGACTGCAGCTAATCAAACAACAAGACTGGGAAAGCATGTTAAACGCACCGCAAAAGATGTGTGCCGTGTATGCAACGTTGTGTACAAGCAGGGTCAACACTGGGTGCAGTGCTTAGTGTGTTCTGTCTGGTTCCACGTAAAGTGCGTTGCGAATGGAAATGACCCATACTTTGTGTGTTCTTCTTCTGAGAGACATGACAGTCCATAAATGAGCTAGTGTCCATTTGCCCCTCTCACATGTCCGTTTGCCCCGCCATAGTGGGGCAAACGGACACTGCTACACACACTGATTCATTTAACAATTTGAAGGACAACGTTCATTATTTTGAATTATACATTGTACTATTTGTTAGCTCAATGTTCACACTTTCTATACCGACCATAATTGTAATTTTTCAATAAACGGTTTGATAGTTATTTTGCAATATGTCCTTAGGGTGTCCGTTTGCCCCGTCCTTACCCTATAACAAGCCCACCTTTCGATAAAAATATAATTTTGTCACGTGACCTTGACTTTTGATCTTGAATATCTCAAAACATGTCATCACCAAAAATCGTGAAAAAAATATATTTGGTCCCTCATGCCATACTCTAAAACATCAAGAAATCATTCTGGGACTGCAGTGCATTAAATATACTTTGGAAAAACCTTCGGTGCTTCATTTCTCGTGAAATTCTAGTCTGATTGGATATTTCACATCACCCACTTTCCTTTGAAATGTTTGCGTTGAATGAAAAATGGCGGTCAACAATATGCCGGATCTGTGCTTGACACACACAGCTAGAGATCTCCCTGTGCCTAACCTATTTCTTTCATGACCAATTATACCCAGGATAACTCCTTTACATTTTGTAGGGGGTGTTAAAGGACTTAGACTCGTCATATTGTAATGAGGCTTTTATCAGTCACATAGTTAAACTTATTATTTTGTATTTTCTGATCCCACTGCAGTCCCAGAATGATTTTTTGATATGTTTTAGAGTATGGCATGAGGAACCAAATATATTTTTTCACGATTTTCGGTGATGACATATTTTGAGATATTCAAGGTCAAAAGTAAAGGTCACGTGACAAAATTACATTTTTATCGAAAGGTGGGCCTGTTATATCTCACTGGAAAGATTGTTCAATTCCCTGTACAATAAGCTTTATTTGAGCTTTCTAGGCGAAATAGTGGCGGAGTTACAGCACATTTAGTATAGCTAAGCGGACTCAAAAAGGGCAATTTCTGCTAACTTTGACCTTGAATAATTTAACAATTACAAGACGCACAAGACTAAAAATGTTCATAGTTACTAAGTTCCATGCATAGTTTCAACTCCCCAAATTTCATGAAAATCGGAGATGGTCAGGTTCAAAATTGCACATATCTGTGTTGATTTGGCATGGAATGACTCCTAATCAACTTACGTAGTGTCCAATAAATAGCCTAAGTACTCGATAATGGGTGTTTGTTAATATAAAAACACGTAAAAGTACGAAACAACCACTGCGCCATCGGGGTGGCTACCGTCAGGACATTAGTACAGCGCCTTGAATAACGTAGTGTAAAAAACGACCCAAGAAACTAGTTCCCCAGACGGATGACAAACATAGATGGCAGTGCGATCGAACCAGGTGCTAATTTTGTTATGAAAGTAATGCGGCTTAGTTAGTTTTTGGAATATATTGTGTAGATTTGTTTGTCTAGAAAGACGGTAAGTGAATTGATGGAAACAGTTATATTTGTGGAGTGATTTGCAGTCACGAAATGACATTAATTTGGAAAGAAAAGTAAAATAAAATTAATAAATAAATAGCATACGTAACACAAGAAGATACATCGCAAAGTGATTCCGGACGTCACGTGTTGGATTGTGTACTAGTGTGAGTAGATGTATTTACAATAGGGACAGTGCGAGAAAGTACGAACCCCCCTCCAGCAGCTTTGCTATACTTAAAACAGGCTCAACATGCCCATATGAGCTTTTTGCTCAAGTGTGGAGCTCTTATAATTCAAGATTTTTGTAAAAAATGCCCTCGGGAATTTTTCAGAAAGTACGAACCCCTCTCCAGTAGATTTGCTATACTTAAAACTTGCTCAACATGTCCATTTGTTTAAGTGTAGCACCTGCCTAACCCAAGAATTTTATAATTCAGAAAATATCAAACCCCTCCTCAAGCATATTTACAAAATTGCATCAGTTTGTCTATAAACTTGTCAATTTTTGGCCACACCAGAAATTAAGCTTATAGTATGTTTTTCTGTCAAAATCCCAGGAATCTTGAATTGATATCTATTGGGTTCTGAGACCGAGTGGAGTGTGGTGCATGGTTTTTATTGCCTTGTAATCAAAAGGTTCGGGTTTGAGTCCTCATAAAATCTGATGGCAAAATGTTAATATTGTAGTTTTGTAAACAAGGGGCTTTGGGTTCGAGTCCTGAGAGATGTGGCATTCCATACGTGAGATTTTGAGAATAATTTTGTTTTGTTGATAGCCCCCAGATCTTAAATTTAGTAAAAATGTTGTATAACAGAGCAAAATTATTCTCTATTAAGAATCACCAGAGTTTTGTTATCTGGGTAAAATATCGGCTCAACAATACGGGCAAAACTGCCTGATCGATACAATAGAATGGAGGTCAAGTAAACATTCCATGTTCTTTCCAATCTTTCTGCCAACAATTAATCATGCTTGCCCGGGAAATTAATGCCAATAGATATAATCTTTATTGTGTCTTTTCAGAGAGTTATTCATCATCAAAGAGACATTAGTAAATGCATGAGTGATTATATCTGTTGATATTACCTACACTGTGCCTTTTTCCGAGGGAAATTACATGTTATTTGTCATGGAACTCAAAGAGAAATTCTTATCTACACTGTGCCTTTTCCGAGGAAAATTACATGTCATTTGTCATGGAACTCAAAAAGAAATTCTTATCTGTACTGTGCCCTCTTTTTCAGGGACCATTCCATCATATTGAGGAAATTTCTTCATGGATATTGTCATGCAAAGGTCTGGTCTTGTTGTACACAAGTCTGTAACTTACAGAATAATTATTGCAATATTTCTGTATTTCAGTTTTTGGCAAATGTGCTGGGTAGGTAAAAGCTTTTTTGCCACGAGCAGAGGTGCTATAAAATGGGTAGGTAACTGACGGTAAAGTATTGTTTTATATCCAAAGGGCCTCTGTGTTTAAATCGTGCTTCTAGAACTGCTCCGTGACTCGCTCATTTCTTACATCATAAACATATGATTTTTCACCTATGAGAATGACACTGCATATGGTGTCATCTGGTAAAGCCTCGTGGAATTCACAGATAATTTTAATGTTTGTCCTGTCATTTACCACAACTTGTTTCCTTTTTGAAGTGTTAATTACAAACATGGGTCTCCGTGTCTTGAATTCCTCTGGTGAGTAATACATATCAGTACTGCCAGTAGTGACACGCTTGAAGGAAGAAAAAGCTTCATATAATTTAAGAAAATCATCCTTGGAAATGTCTAAATTGTAATTTTCTCTAGGAAAGACCTCATTTCTCCCATTTTTAAGATATATGTTCTTGATGTTGCAGTTATCAAATTTGCTTGAATTTTTTTCCTGATTATTGTGTCTTCCAGTCTGAAACAGTACCACCACAAAATCAGGCATGTCAAATTGAATACTGGAGAATGAATTTGTGGCATTAAATTCATAATAAGTACCAGTGGCAACCTTCTGTACGCATTGATATGTGTAAAATTGCAGAGGAACCTGTGGATTTTTTAGAATATCAGCTTTGTATTTAAGAGCGTAACTGGCCTCATATTCAACAACAGGGATTCTTAACTCCATAGTCTGAATAATGCACTTGCCTTCATCAGGTAGGGTATTAGGCAGAGCTTCTCCTGTAGGGTTTATCGCACTGTACCTCATCAAAGCATTATTATCATTTGCAGCTCTTCTAAATGTAATTCTTAAACCACCCTTCCACATAATTTCTTTGTAATCCGAGAAGAATCCTGGCAACAGGCGCATAGGAAACAGCACCGTGTGATTTTTAGATAATATCTTATCACCAGCTTCAAAACCACCGATTTTGTAGTAAGAAGCCTCTGTTTTGGATAATTTTAGTGTGGCCAAAGCCGTGGAGGTAATGCCGGGATAATCTATTCTGTTTATAACAACACCATGTTTTCTGATCTCAATTTCAGAGAAGAGATGCGGCACAAAATTGTCCACCAATCTTATGTTAGAATTTGCCGGATAATCTGTTCCATCGAGCTTTACAACATCAAATTTGATGTATAGATCTGCTCTGTGGGGGTGTATAAAGCCGTCCCCTACATCAAGATCAACCTCGATCTCCGTGTTGGGTTGATTTAAATTTGCAAATGTCCTCCTGTTTGGGGGGAATGATTGTAACTCATAACTCTCAATATTTTCCATTGTATGTATTTTTATTTAAATATTAATCTCTATGATTGCAGTTGTTGTGGCTCCAGCAAAATCAACTAATTCTTCTTTTTCATTAGTGACCATCAATTCAATGTAATCTATTCTATTATGACACACGGGAAAATATAATGTTGGGGATGGATTGTAGATGATGGGCTCCATGAATTCGGAATTAGGTTTGAATGTTGCAATGATGCCAGTTTGTTTGTGAGTACCTATGCCATTTGATTTGGTGATCATACCCTCGGCCACATTACAGTGAATATTCAGAGTCTCTATGGCTAAGAATTTGGGTATATTCATAGCAGTGTGTTTGATTGCTGGTTCAAGTTTTGTGTTGTTCTCAAAGCCTAACAGCTCTCCTATAGTACCCAGATCCACTGTCTCCGTGGCAGATACAATCTCTACTCTGTGAGTGACAGAATTTTGACTTAACACTATACCTCTGGGTAATTGTGCATTTAGAGTGGACAGATTATACTGCCCTGGAGTGATGACAATTTTTTGATCCCCTACTGCAATTGTATTGTTGTGGTGTGTAATATTAGGTATCAAGTACATGCCGTAAAATGCTCTGAGAGCTATTGTTTTGGGATACACTATGTCATCATGTAATTTGAGTTTCAATATTGAATTTTGGCTGGTGAGATGGAATACCCCCATGATGTTTCAGATACCACAAGGCTTTTTGAAAATTTTCAATTGATGGTTTATTTATTTGAGACATGTATCTGAGAACAGATAAACACAAATGTCCGCAATTAACATCTTTGAAGTTTTGAACACGGGCATTATTGTAATAAAGATTAGCTGATTTTAGATATTTTATTAAATTTTCAGGAGGAACACCTCCAAATGAATCAAACACAAATGCCTCATCGTTTAAATATTTAAGATAACAGATCCAGTGAGTGCCCTGATTTTTGTACTCATCCAAATTAACAATGCCACACTCTTTGTTGAGTGGTTGTTCCGGTAAAGAATCAGACATGTACACACCTCTAAAATGTTTGATGCCCAGTGGCTTGATTAAAGCTTCAATATCTTGGTTTGTAAGCGGCTCTTGTTTTTTTTAAACTTATTCATGGCTCTCTTAACACCTTTGCCTTTTTTCTCCATGGCCAGGTTATGGCGCTTCTGCTCATCTAATTCTGCCTTATTCTTCTTGGCATCTATTACTGTTTTTGCTATGGCAGCTGAACCCCCGGCCAAGCTCCCCACAGCCCCGAGAGCAGCTAAGATGGCAGGGATGGTAAATATGAATCCCCCTGTATGCAATTTTTTTCTTGATTGCTGTAATTTTTTTAATTGGGGGGTACTAAGCAACAATTTCATACCATGCCCCTTTGCAATACAAGAGCTTTTTTTCTTGCGCTGCTTTTTGGTCAAGAGACTGTCAATAGTTTTAAGAGATTTGAGACCTGCATAAGGTATTTGATACATAACACCCTTGGCCTTCATCGTAGGTTTATTATATACATATTCACAACCCCCACCCCAGTTTTTGTTTGGTGCTCATAGCTATGGTGGTTCCCAATGCTGCTATTTTTTCACTCAAAGATGCATCTTTGCTTACAAATCTGCCAAATGCAGCCTCTTCTAATTTCTTGTCTGCAACATGTCTCTTGTCAAGATCAGAATGTGTGTTGTATGCTATGTCATGGTCTCTGCAAGCAGCATCTAGGGGATTTACACCAGGGTCCCCTCTGTTTAATCTATGGTCCAATTTTGTGCCTGGACCACAATACTGATAGCCTGGAATGTGTAGTTCAAATGGCAGCTTGTTTATAATGTCATTAACCAACCCCCGACCCTCGGAAACATTCCAAAATTTAGGTGGTAGAGTATTAATAATTTTTATAAGATATCCAATCCCTTTAGGGTCATTCACTATAAAATTAGACAATTTGGTGCTTATCATGTCCATAATTCCAACCTTTTCATTGTAAAAATTGTGGTTGCCAGCATTTTCCTCCCCAGCTATCACCAATAACCTATCTACAAGTTTCCTGACATCATCAACCCACACAAATTCTTTGGGCAGGGTGTTGTATTGTTTGATCCCACTACCTGTCTTGATCTGAGACCATATGGGCTTGATTAAATTATTGTATTTTGCTCCACTGCTAGACTTGACTCTTTTTTGTGTGGGATCATTGTTCTGGTACAGAGCATCTGATTTTATTAATATTTCTTTGTAATGTTCATAATCTTGATCTGTATAGCTGCCAGGCCTTTTCCTAGTCATCAGTTCCCACAATCCAGGTGTGCCGGGATACTTAACAAAAGCACCTTTTTCTCCGAGACGAGATTCTGAATAAACAATGATATCATCCCCCATAAAAGTTACTCTGAAATTACCGATTCTATGAATAATGCTGCCATCAAGCTCCGTGTCGGCATATAAGCCAAAGACCTCATCTTTGTTGTCTTTAGGTGTGGTTAAATATTTTTGAGCAAGAAGACCCAATTCAATAGGATCCTGACTAGCCTCAATTCTTCTAGGAGCAACAGGACTAGGTGTATGAATACTGGAAAGTGGAGTGAATGGATAATCTAATATGTTCCTAGCAGCTACAGGCACAAGCTCTGTGATCAAATCTTGATTTTGCTCTGTAACAGTTTTGATATTCTTACCTAAATTATTAATAGCATCAATGACAGGCTGTTCTGTTTGTTTGTGTTTTTCATAAATTCCACGGTTCTCTGATTTCCATCCCTTAAATCTTTTTACAAGATAATCTCTTAACTTAAGATCATCAATGACTGGTCGTTTCATGGTTGTTTATTTATGTCTCAACGTCTAGAAAATCGTTGATTTTATTTCTGTATTTGCCAGTATTAGGTGTTCTTGTCATATCAATTGTGACAAACCCATAACTGTCCTGGTTCCAGCACTTGCTGCAAAACTTGGAAAAATCATTGTAGCTCAAGTCCCCACCTACATATTCATCATGTATGTGTTTGAGGTTGGTATGATCTTGATGAAACACACATATAAAATTGCTGTTGTCTCGGATCAGCTGCTTCGGTATTTTAGAAAAAGTCTGTGCCAGGTAGAAGCAGTCAATGTTTTTGTGTCGGCCCTGTGTAAAGAAATTTCTAACCTTGTTTTGATTATCCAGTATAATGTCATCAAACACAACAACAGAATTATCGAGACATTCATCAAGTGGCTTAACATCTGGTTCAAATGTGGCTATATCCAATCCATCATATAGCTTCATCAGCTGTTGATATTTTAATTGTTCCAAGCTCTTAGAGAAGACATACAAGTGCCTGTTTTTCCAGTCTAACCAGTTGGGTGCCAATAAAAAATTATCAACCATTAGTGTAGTTTTACCACAAGCCGATGGCCCAACAATGAGACACCTAATATTTTCAGGCAGCAAGTTGCCATTTCTCTTATTCTGTTGTTCAGGTTCTGGCAGCCTTTTTATAACATCCCAGGTGCTCATATTATCACTTTGTCTGCATCGATCCAGCTGTTTTCCGGATGACCCAGCCATTTGACAAGTAACTTGTTGCCTTTCCTGCGGATGATTTTTTCTATGAGATATGTGTCAGGCTGTTTAGTTTTGCTGAGCTCTTGTTCATAGAATCTGCCTTTGAGAATTTCTCCTCGGTGATCTTTTATTATATATGTGTTAAGGGTCCCGGGTTTAACTTGAACCACTGTAAATAATTCTGTGCTCCAGTTTCTTGTAAAGCCTCTCTTGAATAAGTGCTTATATTTGCTGATTCTTACTTGATCGCCCACCCTGTATTTGGCCCTTCTTGTTGTTGGCTGGTATCTAGGATAATAAACAGTGCTGATCAATTTTTGCTCATCAGATGAAGTTACTTCAGAGGGTTTCATGTTGATTGTGGAATGGACCGAGTTGTTATATTTATGTAGAAGTTCTGGAAGAATATTAAGCCATTTATAATTACCTTGGAGTGTAAATTGTTTATACATAAGATTTTTTAAGGTTCTGTTGAATCTCTCTACAATTGACGCCTTGAGGTCACTGTAACTCGAGTAATGTTTTATTGACTGGCTTTTAATAAATTGTTGAAACACAGAATTATAAAATTCTTTGCCATTATCTGTTTGCAAATAGCGCGGTGATCTTCCTGAATGATTGATGATTGTCCTAAAAGCTTCTGTAACACATTTTCCAGTCTTGGATTTGAGTGGCACAGCCCAGGCAAATTTTGAAAATGTGTCTATTACAGTGAGTAGATACTTGTAGCCCTTGTTGATTTTGTCTAAGTTTTTCAACTGCCCACTTGCCAACTCAATCAAGTCGCTCTGCCATAAATCATCTATGCCCTTTGTGACTACTGGCAGTCTCTTAAAATTATGTCTGGCCTGTCTGTGTAATTCATCAACAATAATTTGTCTAGACATAATATGTAAACAAGAATATTGCAACTATGGGGTGTTCAGCAGCTGATACTGCAGGATTTTCTAAATATAATTTGTCCCCTATTTGTATTTTAAATTCCAGAGTGCCATCATCTTCAGTATAGGCTGTTTCTAATGTATTGGGATCTGTAAAATCCTCTAACTCTACACTGGTGATTTTCGGTTTGTTGTCAGCATTTGTTATTGATAAGGTGGGGTAGTGGTGTGCCTGTGGTTGAAGCCAATATTTGATCTTGATTGGTCTCAGTGTGCCCCCAACAAAAAACTGGTAATAAAATTGTGCAGGGGACAGCATATATATTTTGCCGCCTGGTGTAAATGGTGAATCATATTCTTTGTTGGGGATGCTGTACAATTCAAGAATTACTGTATGTTTTGGATTCTCGATTATGCCGGTTATTTCTTTTTCTGCTGTAAGCAATCTGCTTGTTACAGATTCAAGGTGCTCATTGATGGTCCTAACAACATCATCATGGCCTGGCTTGATTTTTATGTCCACAGCAAGTCTCTTGTATTGTTGCACAATTTCTTGAAGCTGGGTGGCAAAAACAGACAGAGCATTTGCTTGATTGGATTCCATGGTCCCTAGCTGTTGCTTGATATTAGCTACAATTTGTTGCAAATTTTCAACAACTGCCAATTTTGAATTTTGAGCAGTAAGATCATGGACCTGTCTTCTGATATCCTCAAACAGGGCATGCAGTTCATTAATATGTTGATTGGTTGGAAGAGTGGCCACTGTCTGTGTGAGTTGTTTGATCTCTGTCTGGATATTCTTGATATCTTCTGATTTCAATATGCGATTCACAGCTCTCTTTATATTTTTAAGTTCCTGTGATGTGGGAAGATTTGATACAGTATTCTGCAAAAATTCAAGTGCCAATTTTACATTGTTTAATTCAGAAGCATCAGCCACATTTTGCATAGCATTTTGGAGCAGGGCTATATCTGCCTGAGAGGGTGTGGATTGTTGTAAAATTTCAAGCTTTGTTTGGATATCATCGATCAAGTGATGAAAATGAGATAGTTCAGATTCAGTGTTGAGGTTTTCAAGCTTTGTGATTTGTTGCTGGACACTGACAAGGGTATCTACAATACCGGGCAATCTGGATTCTAGTACATTTGCCAAATCACTTTGCACTGCTGCTATTGTACCTTCAAGATGGGTTATGGAACTTTGAATTTTTCCAAAATCTTCATATGTTTCAAGTTGCAGCTTAATGTTGGCAACACTCCGAGTTATTGCATTCAAAGCATCAGAAGATGGCAAATTGTTCATAAAATTTTCAAGTGTCTCAATTTTTTCTTTAACCTCGGCTATGGCATTGTTCAGAGGGTCCAGATTAGGTATCTGGAGTGACTGAATCTGTTCTTTTAGAGTGGAAATCACTAGATCAAAATCTTCTTGTGATTTTATGCTTTTGACAATTGTTTGGAGCTGTGCCTGGACATTATTAATCTGTTCCTCCAATTGCTGTTTCAATTGCTCGGAGTTGTTAGCCTGGCTCTTAAATTTGGCTTGAAGAGCTGCTACAGCTTCTTCTAAACTTTGAAAATTATCCAATGTGGCCAGGTCAGTATATTTCTGAAGCAGCAATTTGAGTTCTGAATCAATTTTAAGAAGAGGGTCCATGCATTGTGATTGCAAATTTGTAATTTCTAATTGAAGACTGGCATTGAGTGTGGTTTGTAAAGCTTGTAAATCACTTCTTAATTTCTTGACTCTGACATCAAGCATCAGAATCTCATCACTGTGATCTTCATGTCTTGTATGGCCAAATATATCATTAGGCATTTTTGTTTTAGTGGTTATTTATTATAGAGTATCTGATTCTTAATTCTATAAAAAAAGGTATAAGCTTGTCATAGGATCCAGGGACCTCAATATATAAGCAGTCACCAGCAGAAACAGTATATACAGTGCCAGAAATCATGTTTGAGTGCTTAATTCTATAAATATTTCTCCCTACTGAAATCTTGACATCACCCTCAGGGGTTGTAATAAATTGCAATTGCCCACCTACAGGTAATTGGTAATGATTTAAATTATTGTTAAATATGTACAATATTTTGCCTGTTTCATCATCATTATCTGTAAGTATGCTGTTCAGATGAATAATTAACAAGCCACTCAGTTTAGATATCATATCAGAAGAGGGTTGTGGTGTCGGCAGCTCCATAATAGCCTGTTTTTTGAACCCAAATAAGTTCATAGGCATGTTTATTTATTTCAAATCATGCTCTGTAATTGGGCATTGTTTCCCATTTTTCAAATCACAATGCCCCCAAGGTAGAGTATGTATGCAACATGATAAAATGCATCTCTTATCATCATGTGGGTCCAGGGCCACTTTTCTTACAACATTTGAAGTCAACAAGTGATCCTCACTCTGAATTCTATTTTCTGATGTTCTAATTGAACTCTGTGATTTGATGCAATTTTTATAATCTTCAAATACAAGATCTTTTTCCACAGTAACTCTGCCAATACCCTTGGCCTTTTTGACAACAGCACTACATGTTTTAAAACTATACACCTTGGCACTTAACCCAGCAAATTCCACAATAACATCACCAAGTGTCTCATCTTTTAACTTGCCAGGCACCTTTTTGTTGTGGGGTTGAATTCTTGTATGTTCACTGGTATCAAAGTATGGAAACAATTCAGGCTGTGACATATCTTGATAAACATCTTCTGTTTGAATATCAAGAATAAAACTATCCGTATCCATGTACAATAATTTTACACGATCACCATAAAAAGGTTTCAGCACATCATAATACAATGTTAACATATGTAATTTGGACAATTCCAATATCACAGCCCCTACATAAATAGGTTTATCAAACTTAATCTTTGTTTTCATCATGTTGAAAAGTGCCATGTGCTCATCATAAATTCTTCTGTAATTGAAGTTGGGCTTTGCAACCAATTTTTTGCTCCGGCTGGGGTCAGTAATTATTTTAACATCGGTATGTTTTCTGACATTTTCAATTGTTTTGCCATACACTGAATTCACCATCAATTTAAACAAGCCCTTATCAAATTGGCTCTTTGCCGATGTTCGAAGCTCTGTGTTTGTATCAATGTATGGCTTCAACCATTCTGAGTGCCTGAACCTCAAAACTTTGCCAACTTTGGTCACTTGAACACCATGTTTCATCAGGAACTGGAGGTTTTTGTAATATATGACATAATCCTGTTTTGGCTCCAGGGTCATCATGAGCTTCTTCTGTTTAGAGCCAGGTGAGCACTGAACCTCGGGAATTGGGGGCAGATCAGAAAATTTGTTGTGCAAATAATCTGGAATTGTCAGATCAACCTCTAAGAATAGGCCATGGTTACTGTCATCAAAATCTTTAAGATCTTCAATATTGAAATCTTCAACCCATTCAAGCCCTGCATATGGCAATTTATCCATCATGGCGTGACCATAGAGGTTGTTTGCATCTACATACAGTATATAATTTGATGGCCGTGCTGGATCATAATCAGGCATATGCTTGTTATTTGCTCTGGCATATCTCTGGGAACATTGCACCATCCCACCTCTTATACATTGCTCCATAAACAGATACGTATCTTGATCGTGGATCAGATCCAATTGCTTTTTGGTGTTGAAAAACATTGCAGACCATGCTAGGCCCGGGGCACTGTAAAAATACACTGGGTCCAGTTTATAATTTTGCATGGAAGATTTTCTGAATGCTTGCAATATATCAGCTAAGAGAGTGACATCAAGTTTCAAATATGCCATGTGATAATCACCAAATGTCTTGCATTTTAAATCGTTCCACATCAACTGAGCATGGTGATAATCATCATCACTGATTCCAGATCCTCTGATTTTGCTGTAAAACGCTTCTTGTGGTGGCAGAGAACACTCATCAAATTTAGAAAAATCTGTAACATAGTCATATGGATATACACCCTTCCGCCTAATTAATTTCAGGTCCTGATTTGGAAACAATGCACGTGTGATTTTGAATTGATCATCAGATAATTGAGTGGCCAGTGTATCCAGGCTAGCAGATAAAAATCTGTAAGAATCAAGAAATCTTATGTGAATAGGAACACCATCAACTTTAATTATCTTGCTAATAGATATATATTTCTCATCATTTTCAGCTAAAATATTTAAATTCTGCTTCTCAAACCCCTCGTACCTGATCAGATGATGGAAATCATAATTGGATGCTCCGTGGCAAAATATGGGGATAAATCTTGGTCTCTTGATCTGAATATTGCAGCTATTACACAGGGCCATTAAGAATTTACCATCTGTATGAGAATGGTGATGAACCTTGATATTTGTATCTGAAAATTCACAATCACATACCGGGCATTTTTCTGCATTGTTGAAATCTTCAATCTGTTCCTCTGTTAAAGGCAACATGGGTTTTGATTTTAATAAGATGTTATATGCTATGTCACGGCACTCATTTTCTATTCTATGTGCAAATATTTTGATGGCATTTGGTCCCTTGTATGAATATTCTTTAGTAACAACACCATCCTGTACAACCACATAACAAAAACTGGAAGGTTCATGTTGCTGGTATGGTGTAGCTGAAGATTCTTCGGGATCTGGATTGCAGAATGCAAGAGATTTGAGATTTGATTCGGAATCCCAGACAATATATGCCGGGTGTTCCAACAAGGCTTCAGACTTTTTGAATTTGCAATTTTCACTTGGATTAGGCATCACCATATGAACAGGTTTATGGTTGCCACAGTATTTCATATGCTCAATTAACTTGTTTTTGGCAATTTCTGCATTCACTTCCCGAACCCCCTTCACCATTTTTTGACCATCAAATACAGTTAAGCATCTTCTGCACAACTTGAATATTGTATTGGATTTGTCTATTTGCTTTCTCACTAAAGCTTCAAGATTATGTATCAGAGTATAATGATGTATGCCATCCCCTTCAATTAAGAGCAGATCAATCGGAATTGCAGATTCATCATCAAGTGTACTGATTCTGAGAGGTGCTATCGGGCAATTGCCAGTGGAACAAATAAATACATTAATAGATAATTGTTTGCCATCGATGTGCCTGGCCCTTTTTTCAAATTTATCAATATTCTGAACAGACATTGGATATTCCAAACCCTCCATTGCATCGTCAAAATCGTGCTCATGCTGTTTGTAATAAGTTATTCTCTCAGGATTCCTTGAAACTGGATACAAAGCAGCTAATATACACCACAAAAAGCATTTCGCGTCATTATTTTTTATATTGACCACGGCTCTTTTGTTTTTGATATTGGCAGGTAATGGCAGATATGTAGAACCTTTTAATGGGCTGAATTCAGAAATATTAACATATAACTTGTGCGAAGAGCCACATAGGCTCCATCCGGACTCTTTTGCCGCAAATTCAGAGTGTTTCATGTTCAGTTGATCCATCAATCTGCTTATTATTGTGTCTAAATTTGCGTTTGAATATACCGGTACAGTTTCTGTTACATGGGGGTGTGTAAATTTTGTGTCATTTGGTTTCTTATATTGTACAAACAATTTGAGGGCGAGCTTATAAGAGCCATTTTGTGCATTTAGAATTGCCTGCAGATTAGGATTTACACTGTTCAAGAAATTCTCAATGCCGCATCTTGGCTCCGATACAAACCGATAATCCCTAAGTTGGGTATTAAAACTGCTACGGATGGGTGCATGGCATGGTTGCTTTGCTGCTCTGGCATTAAGAGGTACTTCGTGCCTTCTTTTCAGTCCAGATGTGGATGGTTGAGGGGGCAATGCAGAGCAAGTATCTTTATGTTTATATGTGAAATATTCCATGTTATATTCTCTATGGCATTTGGGGCAAATTTTTGTGGGAGTTCTGTATTTGTCCGGATTACAAATTTTTTGATGCTTGGCCCAATTAGAGCTGGATATATTCTTATTGCACTGATTACAATATTTTTGATTCGGCATTTTTGTTGTTGTTTATTATATACAATTTCCTGGGTTTCAATTCAAAACTTTATACTGAATAAAAAATATCAGTTGGGTTCAGCTGTGTGATTTGTATGTGTGTATATGTGTGTATGTGTGTATACACTTAATATTTTTGGCTTTGGTATTTATATAAAATTTCCTGGGATTCAAATCTAATCTCTATGGATTAATATTAATAATATTAATCTTATGACAGGTTGTAAAACCAATAGCCCACAAGTGGAAAATCATTCACATTGACCCAGCGCAAATGCCTGCACGGACATGCATGTCTTGAATAGCAATAACCTTGTTATGTATAACACGCTGGGACAAATATAAGCTTGACTCTAAATATGAGTGGATTACAACAAATAACAGATTTTATATTGTTCAATATGAATTTAAACCTGTAAGTATGAGAAGTACTGTATCAACACATCTATTCTCCTCAGTCAGTCTCACAATACTGAATGATGCAATACTCGGGAATTTCTGTAAATACTGGCGCTGAGGTCAAGGCAAAAATCAATACTACCGTCTCGGGAATTCCACACACTGACACAGAGGAGAAACATGCAAACACGAAGCGATTCTAGAGGTAGGCTCTGCATATTGCATTGTTTTAATATTAAATAAGCAAATTAAATGGTATCCAATTGAACTTAAACCTAAAGTAAATATGTATAGGTGGGTATGGATACAAGTTTATAGACAAACTGATGCAATTTTGTAAATATGCTTGAGGAGGGGTTTGATATTTTCTGAATTATAAAATTCTTGGGTTAGGCAGGTGCTACACTTAAACAAATGGACATGTTGAGCAAGTTTTAAGTATAGCAAATCTACTGGAGAGGGGTTCGTACTTTCTGAAAAATTCCCGAGGGCATTTTTTACAAAAATCTTGAATTATAAGAGCTCCACACTTGAGCAAAAAGCTCATATGGGCATGTTGAGCCTGTTTTAAGTATAGCAAAGCTGCTGGAGGGGGGTTCGTACTTTCTCGCACTGTCCCTATTGTAAATACATCTACTAGTGTGTTATTTTTCTATGTTCTTAGAATATAAATAGTATCCTGAGAGATATTTCATACAGAGGCGACAAACCACAAGTGTCGCTTGGAAGCGAGCAGTCCGTAATCAATGCAGCCTTTCGAACAGTAGAGACACAAGCTCTGACTGCACAGTTTCCTCAAGGAGATTTTACACCAAAGCGACACGCGACAAACGATACGAGGATTTCACACCAAAGCGACACGGGTCCTTCGGTCCAAGGCAACTTTCATAGCGAAGCGACACATGTTGCTTGGAAACGAGCCAATCAAGAGCAACATTTCACATCGTAGCGGCATGACGGGCCAGCGATCGGTTGGTGAAATCCTTAAGGGATAAGTGTCGCGTGCCCCTTGTCGCTTTGGTGCGCAATCTCCCTAAAGCAAGACAATCATTGCATCGCGCATGCGCGAACAACAAACCATGGCAACATGTTGCAAGCTATTGAGGAAATGGCCCAATTTGAGCGACGCACAAGCGACAAAGCGACACGTGTGGTTTATCGTGTCGCCTAGATCTGTTGTTGTAATGTGCGGTTTGTCGTGTCGCCTATCTGTTGTTCGCACAATTAGCAGCGAACGCTTGCAAATAGACTGAAGGTACCATGTCGCTTGTCACTTAGTTGGGAACTCCCCCTGTAGCGCGTCGCTTCGGTCTGAGCACCCTTCCTTTAAGGAGCTTTCCGACCGAAGTAACAAGTAGCACGCGAATACGCCATATGAACGTGTCGTTTGCTGTTTGGACCCTCATGTGCAATGAATGCTATTTTACAGTCTGGAAGCGTGTGTCACTAGTGTGACAGTGTCAACATCCCGTGTCGCTTGTCCCATTGGTTTGAAAGTTTCCTTACTCTCATGTCGATGGCCCTAAGAAATTTTTGTGGGGTTCCCCTTGTCGTTTCATGCAATCATCATTTTCATCATCGCCGGGATTAATTTAAAGCGAAAGAAAAGAGCCAGTAAATATCAAAAATACAAATGCTTCAGTGTGTATATCTTTAAAAGAAATGATGATGATGATAATAATAATGAACCTAATTCATACACAAAAATTTAGTTGCCAAGAGCATTCCACGCGTATTTTTTCTCCCGTATTATTAACGAAAGTATGACGATAACAGGACGTAGTCGACTGTCTAGAATGTACGTTAATATTTTCGCGACCACTGTACCAAATATCATAGCAATTATCTCATTCATAGAAATGCTTCATGTAAAAGAATCAGACGTTGCAGCGAAAACTCCATTTACTTCCAATAGAAGCAGACGAATACCAAGCACCGGGTCCAACACCTGCGCCTCTAGCGGATCATTTTCGAGTGGAACCAGCAAGAGAGCGCAGAACCGTGCCGTTTTCCGCAGTTATTCAAAGCGCTGTAACATTAGTAAAGGAAGATATAGTGAGGTCGGGGAGAGGAAGGGTGAATTTTGGCTTTTTTAGATGGACAAGTGAGAGAGATAGACTTGTGTGTGTTGTGTGTGCGCAAGAGCCCTATGCAGGACATCACAGGCCATGTCAACAAAAGAGGTATGTGCTTCCAGGGGCCATGCATGTAAGGTCCAATAAACCAGTTAAAAAGGTTTCCGTCTAGTGTACTATGAGCGGTGTTTGTTCGGATGGTCATTAAATCAAGGCTGTCCTAATTATCATCGTCCACAGCCCTTTGTTTATACATCCCTGCTCTACATGATGCTACGATACGCAGGAGACAACATTATCCTTTCTTTTACTTAAACGAGTTCCCATAATGCACCCACACAACTCTCTGGGAATGACTGATCTCTGTGGTGATGAGCAAATATGTGCGTAACGCCACGTGGGACGTTCCTTCAGTCGGCCTTGCATCTCGAAGTTGACCCCCGAAGGCAAAGGTAAACATCCGCCACACGGAGAGAAGGCGAAGTGAGGCGGGCGGGAGCAGATGTTCCTCCCGGTGAAACGAAGACTGAGAGCTTTCTTGACCGACGGAACGCGCCGGGCCATTTGTCTGGATGATGCAGAGCCGAGTCGCTCGCCATTAGGAATCAATCGCTCGTTGTAACGCAGATGAGAGGCTGCTTGTTCTCCGTGTGGGTTAACTGGATGAGAGGTCGTTTCTTACCCGCAAAACAACACTGGATATTCATAAATCTTGTTGAGGTGCTAGCAGAAAGGAATTTTAATGTGCAGCATAAACATGCCGAGTTGGAGCTGCGTTTACTCCCTCATGTTGCAAGGACAAGACTACTGAAGGTTCAAAAGAATCGGTCTCTGATAGCGTACTGAAAGTCGTGATCAACTTTTTATTTCAGACGTAAATGTTCACGTAGAGCGATGTGCTGTATAAGACAGTTAGAACCATCTATTGTGACAACATACACTTGAAAGTGAGGTGATCGGCGCAGTACGTATGCGCATTAGCGAGTAGCGAGGAATGGCTCTGTTTGACACGTCGTTTCGCCAGCGTGCAGTAATTGAATTTCTGTTGAAGGAAGGTGCATCGGCATCAGATATCCACCGCCGATTGCAGGAAGTGTATGGTGATCAGTGTATGGCTGTCAGTAGCATCAGGCGATGGATAAAACATTTTAGAGGTGGAAACACAGACATCAGTAATCTCCCTCGCACAGGCCGCCCGAGAACTGCCTCGAACAACAGGAACGTGGCTCGCGTCCAGGAAATCATCCAGGGGAACAGGCGTGTTTCTGTTAGGGAACTTTCACACATTGTTGGAGTAGGGCACAGTGCTATCCAGGAGATGATTGGTGTACTGGGTTACCGGAAAGTGTGTTGCAGATGGGTGCCAAGGGATTTCAATGCGGCACAAAAACGAAACAGAAAAGATGTTTGCACGGAACTTTTGGCGCGGTACCGAGCAGAGGATGGAGGAGGCGAGGGTTTCTTGAAGTGTTTGGTTACTGGAGACGAAACCATTTTCCACCTCTACGAGCCTGAGAGTAAACGTCAAAGCCTGGAGTGGCGACATCAAACATCACCAAGAAAGAAGAAACCGAGGACAACGTCATCAGCTGGCAAAGTAATGGGAACTGTCTTCTGGGATTCGGAGGGTGTTCTTCTCGTGGACTTTCTCACTCCTGGGGAAACAATCAATGCATCTCACTACGTGCGCACTTTGAGAAAACTTCGTCGTGCTATTCGTGAAAAACGTCCTGGCAGGGATAGTGTTATCCTCCAACACGACAATGCCAAGCCGCACACAGCACAGCTAACGAGGGATGAAGTTGCCAGATTTGAGTGGGAACTCCTTCGACATCCTCCCTACAGTCCAGATCTGGCTCCTTCTGACTTTCACTTGTTTTCTTTTCTGAAAGAACGCATGCGGGAAAACAGATATGACACCAACAAGGAAGTGGAACTTGCCGTTAGGAGAATACTCAGACGTGCCCGAACGGAGTTCTACAACAGAGGAATTTTCAAACTTCCAGAACATTGGCAAAAATGTGTCGATTTAGATGGTGATTATGTTGAAGACTAATAAAGGTATGTACTTTAACAGGCATATATTAGATTCTTTTTTGTACAGTTTACTTCCTTCTTGTAACATGTTGATCACGACTTTCAGTACGCACTATCAAGCGTATGTCGTCACGTACTGTATACAGGTAAGCGATAAGCCATGATGGTCCGATCCTGAGTGATGGTGGTTCGTCATACTGAATCGTGCACGCTCACCAACTGAGGGTGATTTTTGCGTTCCGAGTTCGATCCTGCTTGAAACATTAATAGAGCGAAATTTCGAACTGGCGACGAATCGTCGACGTGGAGTTCCACCGCAAGCATTTTCAAATGAGCTTCTGAGAAACATTCTCTTCCACCTTAATTTTGACCTTCTACAGGTCTCTTACTATCAGATTTCCTAACAAGAATTCTCAAAACCCTTCTGGTTAATACTACGCTTCGAATTAGCAAGAATATAATTTGAAGGTAACGCATATCAAATCGGTCGAAACACTAAAACCTAGAAAGTTTTGGGAAATGAACAGACTGAGATGAGATGGGTCTAATGCGTTGTCCTTCCCGCGTTCGGCGAACGATGGATTGAATCAAGCTCAGAGTTTTGGAAAGAAGGGTTAAAAATGCGTTGGAAGAAAAACAACTACCAGGATATTTCCAAAAATGACCTCCTAAAATACGACAAACGTGAATTAACTATTAAACCCCAAATGGCAAGACCAACTGCACAAGCTATGAACTACGCTCTTCGTACTCTCCTATATAGCAGACGAATCTTTCATTTCCTTTCTTTCATCCAGCCCATTCAATCGTAGAAATTTCGAGTTCCAAAGAGTGCATCTCAGACCCACAGCAATTACAGAAACACTAGAGTAGACATCTTGAATTTGGTACACTACTCTAAATCACAACTCGATGTCTTCTCCAGATTCAATTATTTTGGGCCAACTGGATGCATCATTTTGAAAAATGTGCCTAAACATTGTTTCAAGAAAATCAAGATGTGCGGTCGTTTTCTGGTGCTCACACAGGAATCGGCAAGAAACTTTCTGGACCTCTAAATTTCTACGGGGTTTTGAGCAGAAACTGTGGAGCCGGAAGAAAACCAGCCGAGGCCAAAGGGCGACGAAACATTCATCGCAGTTCACCAACGCCCTCGTACCTCTGCCCATCCTCCCGTTAAGAAAATTGACCTTGAAGATCATTTCTTACCGGCGAAAAGTACTACAAACCTTAAAAGTTCCTTTCGGGTTCGGCGGCAAAGTTCGAGGAACTCGTCCTTGCCTCATCATCTTCCAGTGTTTCCTATCTCGCATTTCGTTGCATTCAGCCCCTCCAATAATGGATCTCCTGACAAATCGAGCCCTTGGATACGAGCGACAACACTTGGCAGGATAGGAACCGGACTAGACTACGCCATTTATTACCCAGATAGCGAAAGTGGAGATCGATTTTCAGCACGGACGCTTCTCCAAATGTCGATACATTTTTGGTTGGTTTTTTTAGGAGGAAAAGGCACGAAAGAAAAATATACTTCCAAAATAGAACCTCGTCTGTCGTGAGTTGTGACGACCCAATTTAGTCAATGGGATCGTCACAACCCAGAAGCGAACGTGACAGGAACATGGCGAACATTGACACTCAACCCATGATATTCATAAAGGAGGCTGTGTGTTTCGTACTTTATACTATTCCTCTTCATCGAATTTCTCATCTTTATATACCTTCCTTTATAATATCAATTATGCTTGACGGAAAATTTAACTGAATTATAAGCTTGCATTTTTAATACTTTATTGGCTTTTGTGAGCTTTACGCGCCAACAGTTTCATATTACAGATTACAATACACAGGTTTCACAATTCATAACCGAACCTTCCACTTTGATGAAGGTTCGATCAAAGACCAAACAATATACAGTAACTTATATGAGAAACTAACTCAGTTACAGTAACCATTACTTTAAAAAGTTACTATGTTTAGATAGGCTACTCTAGATATCAACTGGTACAACATATTCTACGCAAGAACTCTGACTCATTTCTTAACCTAAATTCCGAAGCATTTGTCTCCAACTTATAGTAACGTCTTTCCTTAATATGGAATTTTAGTACTTGTTGATTGCAGAGGGGAAAAATATATTCCATAGAAATAGGGAAATGACTAGAATTATTATATCGAGGGCCACTAAAAATAAACACTAATTTTCATTAAATTATAATTGACCTTCTATATTAAATACAAAAATATACAAGTGACAAAATTCAAGCAGAGACTCATAAAATTGAAAATGAAGATCAGCATTTAAGTTATTATTTAGCAAGCCATAATCCTGTTATCTTCCCGCACTCATTCCTCCATTGTTTCAGGTGAACGCAATGCTCAAGGTATTGACATCTGGCTGACGAAATCCTCCTTCCATGTGAAAAAGCAAAGACAAGTAATTACAATGCAACTCTTAATTTTGTTGTAAGTTACTTGAAAATAGTAACTGAACTACGGTTACTAATTTTAATAAAAGTAACTCAATTAACTCATTAGGTTGCAAAGACTGTTTTCCGAACTGGATGCTAACTGTGGAAGTAGTCAGAAACACAAAGAAAGAGGAAAACGAAAGCATAGGTTTATCTGCTAATACGGCAAAGACTAATGCGAAGGAGCTGCGACGTTCTGGTCGTACTAGCTAATAAGTATGTATAGGGTGGGAAATAACCTTTTGCTAGGGGTCTGCAGGAAAAAGTAACAACAATTAAGAAATTATGGTAATACCAAATGTTTACTACGACAATTGTGGTTACAAAAACAAAATTAAAAGTTAGTTCACGACAAAGCCCCTTGCTTCAAGGCAAATGCTAAAACCAAGACCTTCTTCGGCGAAGTGGCATTGACTTCTTCAGCAGTTCTTAATGGCCAGGTGCATCACCGGACCTGAATGCAGCGGAGCACTTTTTGGCTATTCTGAAGGATGCAGTTGAGTCCTTGAAGATACTGGAACGCGAACCGGACCGCTATTCCTGGCCAACACTCCTTGCACATCTGGAACAAGTCCTCCGTGACATGGAATGGAATACGGACTGTTTGTGAATCTCATGAGCTCCTACCCTGATCGTCTTCGTGCTGTGAGAGAAGCAAACGGAGGACATACTAACTTTTAATTTTGTTTTTGCAACCACAATTGTCGTAGTAAACATTTGTTATTACCATAATTTCTTAATTGTTGTTACCTTTTACTGTGGACCCCTAGCAAAAGGTTATTTCCCACCCTGTATGTGCATTAAGTAAATGAGATGCATGATAGCACAATCACGTCCTGGCGTGGATTCGAAACTCGGAACCATCGGTGTCTCGCACCGAATCTGCCAACGAATCGGCGACACTTGACAGTGTTTTCTTTTATGACGTTCAGCACGGCAGGAGGATCTGACGTCACTGGAAGAACCGATCCCGGCGCCGCCACTCTACACCTCCCAGGGGAACCATTTGGGAAAATAATAAAAAGCCCACACGCGGTAGCGAGTTGCAACCGTTACACGAGCACTGAAGGGAATTAGGGCGGATAACTCCTCTTGCATCCCAGAAGGGCAGTTGTTCTGGTGACAAAGCCGATAATGATGCCAACCGATGCAAAAAAGGGGCTTCGATGCAACATGCTCTCTCTTTGGTTTTCATCCCAAGACTCGGTTGCGTATGCGACGGACAAGGACACGAATTTAATGATAAATAACATTTTTTTCTAGTATGCTAATGAGTACAAGTTTACAAAATTTTACTTTTTGTAACTGTTCGTCTGTCCGTCCGTCCACGTCAACAAACGCTATCTCAGAATATACAAGAGCTGCATTAACAAAATTTGGTGGACTGACAAAACTAACAAATACTAGCTCAATCATGGGCATTCAAGCCTTGTTCCAAGTGGACAAACATTACACTTTTCCAGATGGTCCATTCAATTTCCATTCAATAACACATTTGAAATTGAGATCGATTATCATGCTGGGACGAAAATTATGTAATTCAATCTGCATAGGCTTCGCGTTACAGATATTAACGTACATAAAGAATATCAGCTGATTTTTAAATAACACGTCTGAAGTGTTTAAGTGCCGAAAAAGATCATCTAGTTCACATGAAGGAACATTCAAGCTTGTAGCTTAAAATATCAATCACAAATAAGTTGCGACAACGATTGACTCGTTGCTTGGGTAGCGAGATAATAATGATTACAACGTTGCATCATTAATCTTTATTAGCATTGGACATTCCCTAAATTTTTCTCCTCTGGCTAAGGTTTTCAAGGCATCCACCGCGTACGCGGCTTAAGTCTTCGTCCATTTCAATATTAACTGCCAGAAGGGAGCCCGTCTCCGGAAGAGCAGAATGGATTTTACCTGCGGAACGTGACTTCGGAAAGTGATTCCCTCATTCCAGCAGAGACGCTCTCCAGATGCAGCTTCCAGAAGACCCACGCGGGAATTCCAAGACGCATTATGGTATTGGAGTGTGGGAAGAGAATGGGAAAGGTGGTGCACGTTCCTCCTCCCTCTTCACGATACGGCAAACGCAAAAAGGTCGAGGGAACGATTAAGAAGGAAAAACCACGTGAGACAGTGGATGAAATTATGTGCCTTTGGAGAAGAAAGCAGTTCATTAGCCACGACAGGAATTTGTTGGTTGCAGCCGCAGATGCTATTCCCGAAAGTCTATCATGCACACACACACAAAAAGAGAGGGAGAACCAGACAAGGGGAGGAGGGGGAAATAAAAGTGAGAGAAAGCAGTTTCTGACACCTGTCAGGCCTCTACTTCCCCCCCCCCCCAATGGCGTGATGGTAAGCATTGTAATGAAGTGGTCCCGTGCTCGAAAGCCGGTGGAGGCAAATAGTTGTTCTGTTCCCACAATAAAATGTAGGACCATCGTTGTTCTTCTTTTGTGTCTCTTCCTTTCTATTAATAGGTTTCTCCTTCCTTCATCTCATCTGTCCCTTTCCCTCACTTTCTCTGTCTCCCCCCATCTTCCTGCGTCGCTGTCGCCTTCTAATCAAGTGATCCAGGTTTCATCCCCTGCGGAGGCACATTTCGCAGCTGCTCGGATCCCACTTTACGCTGTAGGTACAGTCCCGATTAGCCTATCTGTGCATAACAAACTCACTCACTCTCTAACCTTCTTAAACCCGAAGGTTTATGACTGCAGCAACACAAGCCTTCCATCTGTCCCTCTCCTGGGCAATCAATCCAATCTTTTCCATCCTTGCCGATTTCCTGTAGGTCCATCTGAACGTTATCTCTCCATCTTCGTCTTGCCTTCCTACAGGTCTCTTACCATCAGGTTTCCCAAGAAGAATCCTGTAAACGTTTTTATTTTAAAAAAGCAAACTTGGGCTGCCGTTGAGTCCAGGTGCCAGAGCCTGTAAGAAGCAGTTCAGGGTGTTCTACCTGGAAGAGAAGTTCACATTCGGGTGTGTTCGGAAAACCTCTTGGAAACGTGAAGCCAGAAACGAAAAGCAAGAGGAAATCGAGTTCGCGCGTGGCCGTCCACACCACATTACTAAAATTCAAAACCGCGTTACCCAGTCGCATTACACGCCAACACATTTAACTCTCGCTCATTCCAAGCTCGTCCGATGGAAGCGTCCCTCGGTCGGCGACAACTAAGCCCCGGCCACAGGGATAACCTTCGGGAACTCGTTCGCAGCTTTTAATGAGAATGTCTCCTCCAGATGGAGGATTCGGCGTCTCTCGACAACTTGGAAAGACAAAGTTTCCTGTGCGGGGCAATTCGACTGAAAACCGCCGAAGAGGCGACGCCATCCCGCTTGCGGTAGAATGGTTTGGAGACGCGCGAACAGTTTAGTGAGTGACAGCGACGCTCATCCTGGGACGAACGTCTATCCAAATAACCTCTAATAAATATTGTCAACTGTGGAGCTGGCAAACATGCATCAAAATGTGAAACAATGTATTATACGTTCACTGGAACCAGGTGCACAACAACCAACGAACTTGCACAGAGCGAAGAAGATGTCGACCACTTTCTCAAAGTTTGTTTTAAGGTTTCTGAGACTATTCGAAACCTATTAAAGATTTCCTACGGTGCTTGGCAGCGGCAGCAGAGAAGCTGTGCTGCGTGATGAAAAACATTTCAAGGACGTAGACTCAAAATGAAATCTCAACGGGCATTAGCTTATTCAGAAAGCATTATAAACTTGTACTTCCACACTGGGAAATTTTCACAGCAGTATGTGACAACACACTGTATCTAGTCGTGAGTTTCAACACTGTTTTCGCTATACATGATCGATTTTCTATTATGACACTCAAGTTCCGGGGTTCGAATTCCAGCCTGAGCATGATTGTTCCTTGTGAGTGTCCCTTCACCAATCACATCTCAACCAATAGTGGCACAACTTCGACGTAAAAAAAAATATATATAAGATACTGTTCATACGTCATTGTTACTCTTTACGCAGCATAAAGTGAAAACTGACATCATATGGGATTTGAGTAAAAAAAAAATTATCAAGTTGTCTGATCTTAATTCGTTGCATAATAACCCGAGAAAGGGTGTTCTCAGTTTTTGTTTAAATAAACTCAACTGTAGAGCTCCATTTGGTGTCATATCGAAAAATCTTCACTTCTAATTCTTAGAAGGTGGAGTCAAGTATCTCCAAATTATGGACTCTCTCTAAGAATAAGTCACATTCCTAAGAATACATTACTTTCTCTCTTCTGTAAAATGGATAAATTGGAGTAGCGTCCCTCTGGTTATCGCAAGGTGATTTGATGTAATTTTAGTGCATGGCACGGAAGAGAAGCTGATAAAAGTATCCTTTGATGCATTTATGTATTTTAATGCACTTAAAGTGCATCATTATCAGTTTACGCACTTTCATGTGTTTCATCTAACAATGACTGATCGAACAATATTTTGTATAGTAAATAAGTTGGTTGAAATAATTTCAAGCAATGAAGAGCTTGAATACGGAACCTCAAGAAGGGTGCCAGGAAATGGCCAACCAAATCCTGGGAAAGCAGTGACAGAGAGAAGAGTCACAGCTGAACTAAGAAGATCTACAAGAAGACATGAGAGGACTGACCCTGAATCTTCGGACTCAGAAGAGGAGGATCCTGATGGTAATATCAAGTTCTATGAGGATGGACCTACTTCAATAAATAGAAGATACTACATAACTACACTCAGAAAGAGACCGACTGGAATGGAACGAATCGAAATTGTCAGAGATTCTCACAGACACCTCCAGGCTGAAGAAAGAAGGGGATGCCAAATACGGAACACCTAATTATACTGGATAGTTTATCATCCCATTAACCATATAACCTATTATTATATTCCTACATAAATGTATAATATATATACTCTTTCTCTTATTATATTATATATACTCAACAAACTTATAAAGAACCAACACGAAAGTTCATACGTCTTGGTTTTCATAAAGGTGCCAAGACTCAAGTTTCACTTATACTCGTCTTATTCTATTCTCAATCATATTTCGAGAGGAGACAACAGTGGAATCCTTCTAACCCACTCCTAAAGTAATACCCTTTCTTTCCAGGACACGAACGTCAAAACCGCACTCAGTTTTTGAAGAAACAAGATCTAAGCAAAGAAGAAAGAAGACGCCGAGTGAGAGGGTGAATAAAGAGCGAGTAATGAGTGGAGGCGGAGGATAAAAAAAAAATCATGTGTTACCAGGGTCAACATTTTGTATCCTGTGAGACTGTTTTCCTAAAGCTTTACTTCAGATTTACATCGTTGTTGTATGCACAGAAATGCGTTGATGAGTTATTACAAGGAAATACTACTTTATTATTCATATACTGACATGCCTGCTGGCACACAAACTCGAGAAGGAAGCAAGGGGGGGGGGGGATATCTGAAACCGAGAATCTGCTTCTAAATCGTCATTTTTTTATACAGCGTCCTATGAATGACGTGGAGTTCACGTAATGCGTATCCACTTCGTTACTGATCCAAGGAGAAGCGGATCAAGTTCCGTAGCGACCGATTTCCTTCCGAGACTCCTAAAGCCTCGCTGGTTGACGGAGCTCGTCACTTTCTCACCGCGCATTAATGGGTGTTACGGGCTTCAGTGATTGGTTGTGATATTAACGTGTCAAACGCACGGGTACACTTTCACACGAACACGAGGAGGTGGTACGCTGCGCGGTAGAGTATTGTGAGGATGATTAATTCATTTTCAAACATTAATATGGATAGTTTCTGCGAAGTTACTGCTGAAGAAGAAATATTAACAGAAAAAAATAAGGCTAAATAAACCATTAAACCAACCAGGGTTGGGCAGGTAAATTACTAGATACGTTTTCTAGGCGATTGCTCGGCGTATTTAGATCTGCGTAAAAAATATTTTTCTTAAATTTTCTCGAAACATTCGGATAAATTAAAATGCATAATTCAATGGCTTCCTGTGTGTTAAGTGAAATCACTCACTGTATTTCTCCCTACTTTAAGAACCAAATATATGATAATGAGGGATGTCTAACAGTGCGCCCCCTTACAGCCTCCAGCCAACAACCAGAAGTAGAAAAATAAATTCTGATTTATCCAGAATATGAATTTTGGAATGGCATTTATGAGTATACAAACGTGGACTGCTCCCAGAAAATATCCCCTATCGAACATGTTTTCATGTGCTGTCACTGTCGGCTATACTCTGTCGACCGAATCTGTGGAGCAAAACCGCGCATAGCGGTAGAGAAGGAGGGAGGGAACGAGTGGGCAGAGCAAAGAATTACATGCTGCTGTTAGTAACTGCAGTCGCTTTTCCCCCTCCACGCAATCCCGTTTCCTCTGATGTGTTCATTGGTGGAGCCGTCTCGCGTCACTACTTGCGCAGACTTGTTTTCGATCGCTTGCTCCAGAGATAACCGGGACAGGGTATAGGTATCAAGGAGATTACTGAACACAGCCATCATCCAGATATATTTTAAAAAGAACCGTACTCCGAACGTCAAAATGTATTATTTCCTACCTGAGTGGGAGGAACATGAGGCATGCTTCCCAGCACGAATGTAACTACCTAAAGCAACATGTGGTTCAACTCTTCATCTGCAACTTCTTTGTCTTCAGTGGAAGTTCAAGTTTGACGTTTCTATTTAGGGAACCTAAGTTTATAGCGGGCACAGCTTTAAACTCGTTACAACGTGGTTTCCTGACCCAATAGCGGCGGTATATTCAGGCCTTGCACTCATTATCGTAGCTTCTAAACTAGGAGATGTCACTCAACGTCCTGTGGATGCTTGCAACGTGCGGGCAGCTGGCCATTCTGAGCGCGGCCTCCGAGATAATCCCCCGTCCCCCACACTTGGCATCCCCGACAGGAAGGAGGAGGATCCTTGTGCCTGATTTTCACTGGATTTTTGTTATTTATCGTCGCTTTTATGTCACTTTTGGCTAATCGCGGCGATGAGCATGAGTGACGATATGATGAAAGAACTGAAGGGACATTCACAAAAAATGACCATGCCCAGGCCGGAATTCAAACCCGGGACCCCTGGCGTGATTTTGACAGGAAACTGCATGAAAAAGTACAAAGAATAACAAGATGGTCATGGCAGTTTTTGTTTGATTACAAAAAAATGCCACTCGGTTTTGTTGCAACTTGCAGCCTCAACTATACTCTGTACCGGGTACTGTGTGGAGGAGGAATCGACTGCTTAGCAGCATTCGCAGCACCATGTCCTGTCTTGCTCTGCCCACTCGATTCCCCCATCCCCTGCCGCTATGCGCTGCCTGCTCCAGAGACACCCGGGACAGAGTATAAGTACAAAGATCCTCAAATGTCCCTGTTAAAGATGCCAAGATAGGGAGGATAAAAAGGCATTTGTGAAGATCAGGAAAACTAAATAGCTATTTCTGTCTGGTCGTTGAAATTATTGCTATCATTGCATGACTGTTCCTGTATAATCAAATAGATTGAATAACTTCATGGTGCACCTCCCCTATGACGTAATCAAGGGTTCAGAGTTCGATACCAGTGAAGGCACTTAGTGGTTCGGATCCAACTTTAAACTGTAGATCCAGTCCCAATTACCTTATCTGAGCATAAAGTGAACTCAAAACAGCAACTCTAATTTGATGGTTTCTTCGAGTTCAATCAATTTGAACTTCGATCCAATTTCAATGAAAACTGAAACCCATTATGCTTTTCCAAAACGGAGTGGATGTTGACGCAGTGCCATTATTCTCGTCTGTCACGTACAGGAAAACGCCCGTTAACCCCAACGAGTATAATAACGCGGCGTTAATGGAGCGCCTTACGTCAAAGCCTCAACAGGTTAGCTCACGACTAATTGCGAAAGTTCCCCAAAACAAATTACATGAAATTAGAAACGGCGAGAACATTCATACGCAAAATGCCAAGTCCAGTGATTGGCATCTGTGCCGATACGAGCGAAATAATGAACGTTTTTTTTTGTTTGTTTGCTAATTGCCTCCGAGGCGCTCTCGAGATGCCATCTGGAAACGGATAATTTAAAAAGGTTTCAAGTTGCCTGTTTACCTAAAAAAAATACATCGATAGTGTTGCTGCATTTAATTCCCAGGCTCCACCGCAGCATTCTCCAAAGTTTTAGAAGCCCAAATTGCAAATACTGAAACCATTAGAACAACCAATCAGATATATTCGACCATATTCTAAATTTAACTCAATGTTGACAGAGAAACCCGTACTCGACTTGCAACATAATACACGCTTTTTGGACATCGAATATCTGAAATTAGTATTTTAAAAATCTACAGAAGGTTGTTTCACCCTTATGTCAATGCTGTCCTAGGCTGTAAAATGCCTGTTCCACCAACGATCAGCGTCTATGCTATGGCCCTGTCGATGAACTCTTGCACGACATCGGAGCTTCCATTCAAGGAGGGTTTTGTTGAGCAGTCTGATCCAGTTTAGGCCACTCGACCTTGCAAGTTTTCCTAAGTCCGTCAAGTATCGTGGCTCGACGTTTTCGGATGTTCCGTTTAAGTAGGCCAAAGACACACAATTGATTGATTTGGTGTGTTAAGTCCACTTTATGCGCAGTAAGGCTAATTGAGACTGGACCTACAGTTTAACGTGGGATCCGAACCACTATTTGCCTCCGGCGGATATCGAACCCTGCAACATACTACACCAGGGGACGTTGCTTTAGTTTACCCATGCTGCTAACTCATTTTTAATCGAAAAACATAAAACTCTTATACACTCAGGGCTTGCTGGGTGTAGGGCACTAAATACAAAAGGTAAGGCTCGAAAAATCATAAACAGAACTATATAAATTGAATAGAATGATTTAATGATCAAGGTACGGCACGAGATTAAAAAGACATAACTATTACATGGCACAGTGTGACTAAACAATAAATTACCTTACTAATTATCCATTTAACATTACTGTACTTAATTTACTCGCTGCCCAAGAGATGGCGCGAAGTTCACGTTCAGTACATTTTCCTTCAGAACGACAAACGGTGATACTACAAGCAAATTTCAACACTCTGAATTACAAAGAGCCCCTCCAGGGAACACCGCCTTAAAGTAGCACTGACCGTGCGGGCGGAGGGGTTTGTGTGCTTTGTTGAGGCTGAGAGCTATGCCAGCGGTAGAATCTACCCATGCTGGACAGGTCTCAGAAGAGAAGCCAGACTAAGGTGTTCTACAACGTCCCATCTTTACCATATCCTATCCTTATATTCCTTCCTAGTCCCAAATACTGCTGCCTTGTAGTCATAGAGGGATCTATAAAGGCTAAGGGAAGAAAACCCTAACAGAAAATTACCTGGTCCTCCAGGTTGGGGGTTGGCGTGAGGCTGACAACCTTATCCGGAAAAATCAATCGTTCAGAAACCACAACTTGTGCCTCGGAAAGTGGATAAACATGATGACGGACCAGCTAAACGGATAACGGACATGAATATGGCCACGTGGAATATAAAGACAATGCTAGCCCCAGGAAAGATGCAGGAGATAGCACAAGAAATAGAAAAAAATGGTATACAGAGAGCAGCAGTACAGGAAATTAGATGGGTTGGAACGGGTAGAGTAGACAAAAAAGACTTCACAATGTTTTATAGTGCAACAGAACAAAGGACAGGGTAGAGAGGTACAGGCTTCATAATAACTAAGGAAGCAAGAAAAAGTATACTGCAGTTTGTGCCAGTATGTGATAGAATGAGCAAGCTCAGAGTTAAAGGATCATTCAGAAACATAACAATTATAACCGTGTATGCACCTACAGAAGACAAAGGTGATCAAGAGAAAGAAGAATTTTATGATAAGCTGGAGGAAACATTAGAAGAAACACCTAGATATGATTCAATTATTATCATGGGAGATTTTAATGCACAAATTGGCAAGGAGGATAGGAGAAAAGGGATAAGTGGAGTCTATACCTTACATAGAGAAAGCAATAATAATGGCAATCTACTCTATCAGTTTGCAATCAGAAACAAAATTATAATAAAAAGCACGTGTTTCCCACATAAAGATATACATTTGGGGACCTGGAGATCCCCAGATGGAACAACAACAAACCAAATCGACCATGTTTTGGTAGGTCACAGATATTCCTCCTCAATCACAGATATTAGAAGTTGCAGAGGACCTAACTGTGACTCTGACCACTTTCTTTTGAAAGTAAAAGTTCGAGAGAGAATAAGAACAACACAACAGACAGAAAAACTAAAAAGAATAAAATGGAATATGCAGAAATGGAAAAAAGAAGAAATCAGACAAATATACCAAGATGCAATAGCTCAAAAAACACAAAGTTGGACAGCAGAGGAGAGAAGCTCAACCGAAAAACACTGGGAGAAAATACAAGGAACTCTAAAAGAAGTAGCAGAAGAAATAATAGGAGAAGATAAACAAGTAGGGGAAAAATGTGGTTCGATGAGGATTGTGAGAAAGTAATAAAGGAAAAGAACGAAGCTAGACAAAAAATGATACAAAGAAAAACGAGAGGAAATGTCGAAAGGTATCGAGAAAAAAAAAGGAATATAGCTAATAAAACATGCAAACAGAAAAAGAAGGAGATAATGAAGAAACAGCTGATGGAGATAGATGACTTGAGTAGACAAAATGAAACAAGAAAAGTATATACCGCAATCAAAAAAGTAAATAAAGGATACCAACCAAAGGAAATTGGCTATAAGGATAAAAACGGAGCAATGATAGGAGATCAGCATAGAAAATTAGAGAGATGGGCAAAATATTATCAAGAACAACTAGGAAAAGAAGAGGAACTAGTGGGAACAACAGGAATAGATGGATACAATGAGGGAAGCATTGAAGACCCACCAACAATGGAGGAGATAGAAATAGCAATTAGAAAAGCGAAAAATAACAAAGCACCAGGAGAAGATGGTATAATAATAGAAATGCTAAAGATGGCAGGACTGACAATGAAAATTGAAATCCATAAACTCCTGGAACGGATCTGGAAAGAACAAATGCCGGAAGGATGGAAAGTTGGAATAATATGCCCAATACACAAAAAAGGGGATCGAACGGAATGTAGTAACTATAGACCAATAATGCTGCTAAATGTGGTGTACAAAGTTCTTACCAGTATTATTAATGAAAGACTGAAGCTATAGTAGGAGAATATCAATGTGGATTTAGACCAGGCAGGGGTACAACAGATCAATTATTCGTTATACAACAGATAATTGAAAAACACTATGAATATGCAATATACCTCCTAATTCTATTCATTGACTACAAAAGAGCATTTGATAGTATAAGGAGACTCGAACTGAGTAGAGCTATGCAAGAATTAAAAATCCCCATCAAGTTAATAAATTTAATAGAAATGACAATGAAACAAGTAGAGAATTTCCATATTACAGAGGAGTCAAACAAGGAGATGGACTGTCAACCACACTCTTCATACTAGCATTACACGTGGCCGTTCAAAAGGTAGATAAGAGAGGATCAATTTTTACAAAGAGCACTCAAATATGCGCATATGAAGATGATATTGCAATAATAGCACGAACAGGAAACGATTTAAAGAAAACATACCAGAGATTAGAAGAAACTGCAAATAGGTTAGGACTAGAAACAAATGTCAATAAAACAAAGTACATGATTGTTACCCAAAAACCTGACAAATATAGAGGAAAGAATAGAAATAAATGGGAAGGAATTTGAAAGAGTCAGGTCATTCCAATACTTAGGGCTGATCATAAATGAACAAAATAAAAAAGATAGCATGATAAAGGAAAGGATATACATGGGGAATAGAGCATATTATGCAAACATGCAATTATTAAAGAGCAAACTAATAAACAGGAATCTCAAAATTACCATATATAAAACGTTCATAAGACCTATAATAACATATGGTTCAGAGACATGGGTAATGAATAAGACAGAAGAGGAAGCATTGCGCAGATTTGAGAGGAGGGTGATACGTAAAATATATGGACCGGTTAATGAAAATAATTTCTGGAAAATAAGAACTAATGAAGAAATTAACCATATACTAGGTAAAGAGGATATTGAGATTTATTTAATCACAAAGAATGCGGTGGCTGGGTCACGTACAGAGAATGGGAAAGGATAGAATGCAAAGGAAAGTGATGCACGAAAAAATCTATTCAACAAAAAGAAGAGGAAGACCAATGACAAGATGGTTAGATGGTGTCCTGGAAGATCTGCGTCACATGAAGGTGAAAAGATGGTGGGAGATTGCAGAGGACAGGAATAGATGGAGGCACATAGTTGAAGAGGCCAAAGCCCATGAGGAGCTGTAGCGCCATGTGGTAAGATAAGAATTACAAAGAGGTCAACAGATGGCACTTGTTTACAATTGACTTGTTTAACACGTTACTCTGAACAGTATTATTAGCATCTACCCACACACTAGGAGCTTGAATTAAATTACACCTTAGTTGACTTCTGACTGAAGGTATACTTCCTGAAAACTTCGTGCGCCGATGAAACAAATAACAACACGCCCTTACTATATTAATATATAATAATTTTAAAAAACAACAACGGTAGATAAAGGAGCTGTTCGACAATACAACTCTGTCCCGGAAAGGAACGGGGACAGGCATCGAACCCGAAAAGAGAGAGACCCAACATAGCGACACGGCTGCTGACAGCCCTGGGAGGACAGGGGACCATTCATTTTTCTTCTTTCCCTTTATAAATCTTTCTCTCCATGTAAGGAAATATAGGACACGGCTGGGGAGCCGGGATCAGACCTCAAGGGATATGATCCGACAAAGCGTCTCGGCCAAAGGCCGGCATTAGACCCAGGAAGGTTTTAGGAGGGAGAAGAGTACCTCAGGTTCTCCTCTGGTCGCTGTCAACTAACTACCTTGGATAATAAACCTTTTTTCGAGCACGGCCTCATCTCCAGGAAGCTATCAACTCACGGCAAGCCACGGCACCTAGCGACCTGTTGGGTGAGATGAGTCAAGGCAAAATGGATAATAAACATTTTCCTGCTCCCACAAAATTAGGCAATAGTTAGGCTGGAGAGCTCGAGCTCGCTGCTTATATACACTCGGATCAGTTCCGTTGCGGCGCCGCGACGAACTACCAACGTTCTGTACAACCATATGATACTAGTCAACTAGGGTCACATTACCATAACATTTACACCAAGGATCGGCCTTACATACAAACTCAATACGGATATCAGGCCATAAGGTTTATTATATCCAGCAAAACATATTACAAGGGAACCTTAAGATAAAGACAAAAATCTTTAAGCACCTTCACTTATCCCACCAATTAAATAGTTTACGAAGAAACACCACAAGGTTCAGTTTGCATTATTACCTAATGTGCATGACCCTAACAACCAAGTAGTAACCTAGCGTCACGCCGGGCACGTTACAACCCGGGATCAATTGATTACAAGGTGACGACGCTACCACTGCTCCATCGAGTAGGCCCTCCAAAGGAACAGAAGTCCATGGGCGATTTATCAGGGATGTCTCTAAAAATGGAATAGCCTTCACACCTGTCTCCTGTTCCATACGAGCCATGTAGGCCACAGAAACAACCCGTTTGCAGTTCATGCATGCCACACGTTATCTACAGTACAATAGCTGTAAAAGTAATGTAAATTTACTGTAACTGACTTACACTTCAGAAAGAGTACGTGTGGCTGAGATGTTTTTGAGCAGAGCAACTGCAGCTGTATCTCGGTTATTTACAAAATACAATCTCCATAGTGTAAAAAAATTAAGGTCGTATTAAAAAATGCGAAACAAACAGGGATTACCAAGTATTGAGCACATGTAAAGCGTGCTTACATTAGAGGTCGTTCAATTGAGAAAACATTAATGAAGCCGCCTTTTTGGAAATTGCAATATTCGGGATGTGCGTGTATGGACGGGAGATGAAGCGTGTTTCGAAATTGAATAGCAGTGCTGGAAATGTTTTGCGCTGCCGCTGGGCAAGGAGGGCCTGGAAAAAAGCATTTTATTTTACACCGATTTCCCATTAACAGATCCCGCGAGGTGGAAAGAATCCCTTTGCCCTGGTTGCGACGAGAGAGAGTCCCTCCCGATAGCTTTGAAATGTTATATTAAACACGGAATGAATGTCCGTTTGAAACAACCTTCTAAATTAAATTTCCTTTCGTTATTTTCATTATAAAGAGTGATTCAAAATGTCGAGAGATTTCGAAATATAACTTCTTTACAATAGGAACCCATTGGCTAGTACGTCCATTTGAGTCAGGGCAGGTCTTTGATGGACAACATACCAAGTAGGCAGAGATTACATGCACGTAACAATATATGTTGTTTAGAATCCAAATTTGTTGAGACTGGCGCACTCTCCCGAATACCACGGGCATCTCCCGAACGACATCAGATACTGGAAATATCCTGGCTGGAGGTCCACAGGCGACTCATGCCATTGCAAGAAGTGATCAAGAGGTGTCAGATCGGGGGAGCAGACTGGCCATGCACTCGGACTTCAGCAACAACCGAGGTTTTCTGTCAACACATGGGCAGGTAGGTTGCCATCGCTGATTCCGTGGTCGGACCTTACCTCCTCCATGAAGTGGTACTTGCCGGTACTGACTCAGGATCACTTCCTAGCCCAAGGGTTCCTACCGTCAAAATGTTGTATTTCCACTTCTCCCTGCGCTACTACACTATCAATTGAATCACCCTGTGCCTGTGTAGAATAGTTTCCTCAGATTGGAAATTTGAAAACTTCAGCTCCATCCCATAAGCCACTATAATAATCAAGAAAGAATAAAACAAAATTAACTGAACCCATACTGCATCTCTTCACTATTTTGTTTATAATGCGGAAGCCCCGCGAAGCCTAACGGTTAGCACCTTCGAGTATGGTGAGATTTCCGATGGAAACTCCAAAAAATTTGGTGCTGGCTCAGCATCACGACAACTGGGGAGTTACTTGAACGCAATAGTAGCGGACTCCTGTCCCGTGAAACTGTACCCAGGTGTAGACGGACCCCTCTCTCATTTGGAGCCGAAAAGTATAGCTCCATTCTTTCATTGACCGGACTGTTGCCACTGTCTTACTTGATTGGCTTCCATATACGTCACACTTTAAGTCACCATCCAAGCTGCACTTTAACCCTAGCTTAACCGTGCCGTACGAGAAACATACCAACGAGGGGTGTGGGGATTACACGTCCACACTTTTTTTTGTCAATTCGAGAACCAATATTTTTATTTAATAACTGCTTTCTTTGTTGTTTATATAATTCCAGTTATTTATTAATTACAATAGTTACAAAATTACCATTACTAACCAATAGTACACTGTCACTGTCATGAGTATCTTGAATAATTCGCATCAAGTGAATTTCGTTACATTACGAATATACGTTTATGTTTTTATGAACAAAAATAATACAGAAATATTGGGAACACACTAGGGAATAATGTAATTTTCAATTTTTTAATACAAAAAATCAGTTGAAAAATTGGAAAATTAGTGGTGGAGGCTTGACACGAGAGACACCACGCGATTGTTCCGAGAATGAAATTGTCGGACCTCGTACATGGATCAGGTTCAAGATAATACCAGATGGTGTCTCAAGGGGAAAACTTTTAACGAAGGGATTTGCTAAAAGTAAATAATGATTCTATTAAAGTTAGGTTATCACAGTGTGTAATAAGGGCAGAGGTACCCAACTTTCCAAATTGACTTGTAATCACTCGGAGCTGCTTACTAAAGGGCTTTCGCTTGTGATGGTGGCGGCCGATCCTCAGGCTAATCCTAGATTTGCTGCGATAGTGGTGGCTGAAGTAATGCAAGATGGATTTGCCCGAGAAGACACTTTATAGATTTCAAACCATAGCCCTGGGTTAATTTTCAGGTACTGGGGCATAAGCTCATACCCCCGAAAGTAGTTTGACTACTTTTTTGATCCATCCGTATACATAAAATAATAATCTATGTAACCATATATTGTATACTGTTTAGGAAAATAAACATTCTGTAGTAATATATATATATATATATATATATATATAATTCATAACCATATGCAGACGGCGTGAAAATTTATTTTTAGCCGCCTGGGCACTGTGGCCAACGTAACGCTTTCGGAGCCAAATCTGGTGCATGCGTGCACTCATTTAGCTACTAAAATTATTACAATATTCTCTAAGAATCATTCTAAACTCGCAAGTAAAATCTGGGGGTCAAATCTGACCTTTTGTATGGAGAGCACACCACATTTCAATATTTTTTTCAGTATGTTACAAAGCGTAGTTTTACTCTTTATTCCATTACTGGGTCTGAAAATGAGATAGTTAAAGGTGTCTGTTGTGGTCCGTTGTGCGCAGGTTTAAGTGACGCAAATTCAACTTTCAATTATAGGTCTAGTTCAGCCTAGACAATACAACTCTGTCCTGGAAAGGAACGGGGACAGGCATCGAACATCTTTTGAGTCCACTTTGTGAACAGATAGGCTAATCGGGACTGGTCCAACAGTTTAAAAAAAAGTGGGATATGAACCACAGTGTGCCTCCACCAGGTATTGAATCCGGGACCTCTTGAGTTGGCAACACTGCACTTGGGTATCTGGGCGCATTGAGTGGCCGACTCATGATTTTGCTGTCGTGTGTGGCGTGGTGGTCGTTCAAAAATGTCAATGGAAGATACACTGTGTAGGAATTCGACAATGGAAAATTGTTTGCGACATTGATAGTGTTTTGTTTCGAATATGGAGTTTGGAAAAATGCACGGTGACATTTTGGACCGAGTAATAAGTAGTGTATGATTATTTTGATTTCAGGTATTGTGGACGAGCAGGCGCGTTAAGTGCTCGACCTTCAATCTCTCCACGGAAGTTCCCGAGTTCAAGTCCCAGGCCTTGACAAGGGTGATCTTTGGGAGTGTCCAGTCATCAATTTAATCCAAATATCACTCACTTGTAGTCGCGAATAGCCAAAATTGGCAGGAAAGCGGCCTACAATAACAACGATACAAATTACAACAATCACGAAGGAAGTTTTAAGTGCGTGTACCAGTCTGGATGTGTGTGTCGCCTTGTGATCGCCCCTTCATAAATTTCATAATCATTATTCATTCTCGCGACAGACGTTCTGAATTACAAGCAGATGCGGATATTTGCATAAATACAGGTTTGAATATGCTTCCAATTTTAAGTGCATAATTGCCATCCTAGGGCATATAACATAATTAACTATTCCTGGGTGCCACAAAGGTAATGAATTCCATGTTTGCAATCTCCACGATCCTCAATGGAAAGTTGCATCCAAAGCTGAGCAAAGGAGCAGCACACAAGAGGCTGCGTGGTGACGTAGACACACGAGGAATATTAACACCCATTTCCTCGGACGAGAAGAAGACCTGGAAAACTTTTTAAGTAATTGCGAACTTTCCAGATGTTCTGACGACGTAGAAAGTCGCCGAAGAAGGAAACCCAGTTCAACATCCTTAGCGCTTACTATAACAGGCGAAACAAAATCTAAAATGGAAGGAAGGTTTGTTTTTCTTGCGAGGGAGTGGGATGTAATGTTACGCATAAACTCGCGCAACTCGTACGACTTTTATTGCCAATCTTCCGGATATTTACCTCCGACTGTGGCATTTTTATGGTCGTGACGCTTGGCCTTGCGATGAAAAGACAAGGGTTAGGTTACGGACCAGTTTTTCGTTTTCTGCCTGCGAGAGAGTCGCTTAAGAAAACTGCGTGCCATATGCGAAGTTCCGTTACCGTATTACGAGTAGATGCTCTATGGCTCAGATTTCTATTACCTCAAAACTATATAAATACATATAGATTGCCCTAAAATTAAGAAAATCTGACCTAAAAAAAGTTAACAATGCATTTATTTTACAAAAGTGTTACAAAATCGGTTTCTGCACCGCCATTTTGAAACGCTGTGACCGACTTGACAAGACCATTTCTCCCGAGATTCAGCAGTTCCCGTCGTTACAAAATTGCGTCTGCGTATCCTATAAACTGGTAAAAAAATTTAAAAAATTACCCATCAAATTTTATATTTGATGCGTAACACTCTCGAAGATATCGCAGTATACAGAAAAAAAAATATTGACGACTAACTTTTAATTCTTTACCGTCATCGATAGTCAAATTGAGCAACAGATTTTTTTATTATCAGCTAAAGTAGCATTTGCCAGATCTTTAATTTAAGATTCTTTTTTCTTGCTTCTACACATATTGGCTGATCGACGTTGAACTGAGCTATTATCTAACAGACCAATTAGTCCACTAAGTTTTATTTTTGTAGTTGTGTGTAGTTTACACGGGCAGACAGACACGACCTCCATGAACCTTTTGGAGCTATTGAGAATAGTACACTGAAACTTAACTTGATTCAATCTATTCGATTTTAATTACGTAAACAGAAAGCAGGCAATTTACTCGGCCCTTCCCTCGAATACCGCAGACCTGAGAAGGTTCAGCGTAGCCCGTAGGTTTTTTGAATCTTTACCGTTATATGAGCAACAAGTATCAGATAACTAATAGATAAGTTCTCGATAAGCATAATGTTGTCCCTAACAATAGCCTGCCTTTTTGGGTGTTCCTCTCGGCTATTTTACCTCGCTTCTCCACCTCACTATGCAGAAAGCTCAAATAAACGTCCATACTTTACCTAGGATTCGAACGTTCGATCTCTGAATTCGTAGCAGGCTTTGATAATCATCGTCCGCAGACACTACAAGAGTAACGAGCAAAGATGTAGCAGACCTCGTTGCCGTAGTGGTTCGCACAGCGTGCTCCGACGGTAGGGTTCGAACGCCAGCCTGGATATGGGTGTTCTTGTGAGTGTCGTCGTCGATTTCATCATATAACTCCTTCACATCGTCGCGTTTAGCCAAAATCAGCAGAAAAGCGACGGTAGATAAGCTAATTCAATGTAAGAATGACGGAGGACCGCCCGTGTTCACCAGACAAGATTGTGAAGGAGGAATTGGTTCGTCTTCATCCAAAAATCTAAGTCACATGAAATAAAAATATGCTGAGCGATAAAGTTGATCCTTTAACTGCGAAATTCCACTTTCAAAATCATTCCGTGCCGCTGGGGTTAATGGATGTTGTATGAAAAAAAAAGTCCTCAAATTTTATTCTGAGAGTACTGAAGTGGAAAGACAAATAATTTCCGACGAAGATCAATGTTTATATAATAAACACATGAAACGCAAAAGGTTAAGACAATGTGTACTTTGCCTGTCCAGTCACGAGAGAAAAGAATTCATATAATCCATTTCAATTCCCCCATGCGTCTCGTTTTGTTTCTTCGTTTGCCCACAGATTCTTCTTTCCTTCCTTCTACGACTCCCTCCCCCTGTGCACGGTATTACCCTACATGAATTGAAAGTCTCAGAAATAGTCGATAGCCTTCTCTGCGCATTCCTTGTCTCCTGTATCATGTCTTTGCCCTTGTCGAGATGCGTCTCACACGACTTCTTCACAACCCATTCTCGACAATGCATCGAAACCAACCAGTATATATCTCAACAGAGAGGCCAGGCAGTTTCCCGCTTGAAGCAAATAAGCTGGCCAAAGAACCACGACCTCATAAGGATGTGTGTGAATTGACCAAAAACAATCTAGCAAAATTGTGGTTTAGAATCTTTAAATGGGACATTAAATACAGAAGGTTGTTCGCTTTATATCCGACCATTTTTGACGGGTACTCACCTTAAGAGATACCACGCCACAACCACCGATCATGTTCTATTGGACCCCCAGCATTGTGGACTATCGCCCCGCATCGCAGTTTTCATTGCAGCAAGCTCCGGCGCAGGACAGGCATGGGAATTCTGTCCCATTCCTCCCTGCAAGCTTCCCATAGACCATCCAGGGTGCGCGGGCGGCGATGTTGAAGACGTCGTTTCAACAGTCCAAATGCGCAAAAATCCATTGGACTGGAATCTGGGCTTTTCACAGGAATGTCTTCAAACGGAATGACACGAATTCCTAATTCCTCTGCCATTTCCTGATAAAAACGTAGTGATGTTCTGGCGGTATGACTCGAAGCCTTGACCATATGGATCTTCACCTGGTTCGCGTCCATTCCATACAATTGTGGGATGTCTCTCCGATAGATAGGTGTCAGAATGGAGTCTTGGGAGTATCTGGCATTTACCTTCACGTTTTTGTCCACCTTGCGTATCATCAACTTACCCTCATATCCGAATCCCGTCACAACCATAAAGCTACGAGGGAAACTTTTCCTGCACTGACGAACAAAGTTGCTGCGCCCCTTGCCGTCAATGTCACGGTATGTGATCGCCCGAATGTGACCACCAGCAGTGAGATGGACATATGATTCATCCATTGGGACAACTTTCTTCCATTTCGAACCCGCCAGGTAATTTTCATACAGTTTCCTGCAGTTCGTCTTACGTTCGGCAATGTGACGCGGTAGAAGGTGGTGTACACGGCTTGCAGTCCTTCTCCTGGTGGTTTTCGTGGGTGAATGTTTCGCAAGGAGAGCCTGTTGTGTGTAACGGGCCACAATAGCTTTCGCAGTAGTCACCTCGAGTGTTAACCCATTCTCCCGACACTGTTTCACAATGCGTACGTATGAAAACTTAGCATGGAAAAGGACCATTACGTAACCCTCCCAATACCGGTTGATTTTCGGCGCCATTTGATAACATTCACTACCAACCCTCACGCACCTTCAAAGTCAGACACAACACTACTCCCGCCAGCAGACCCATAGTTCCAGCATGATACGCAAGGTGGCAGCACCGAATCGAAAATGGTCGGATATAAAGCGAACAACCTCCGTATTGCATTGACGTAGATACGTCTATTTTCTATCTCACGTATAACACTGTTACGACGACAAAAATTGCAGTGTTGCCAAATTTTCAGCACATCAAAACTGTACAAGCTTGTCAAATGGACCTTATTCTTGCCTCCAAGACCGTTCACTTGCACTCCGATATAGCAAAACCTTCCGTATTACAACTGAAACGTCTCGAAAAACAGATGACTTCTCGAACTCTGAGCATCGCATATTAATTACATCCAGGTAATGACAGAGCAGGGTCCTGGAATATCCGGGTCCCTAGTTCTCGAAATCAGGATCCGGTTCACGGTAACCGATTCTCGATTCTGGAACTCGTTACTAGATTGATTTTCAGTTACGGGTATTTACCCCGAGACACCTCCATAAAAAACGTGACACGTGGAAAGTTCTAGTAATTTAGTTTCTCTTCTCAATCTGACTTCTCAGTTTCTGGCAACAAAGAGAAAACTTTAATCAGTTTAGTTTCTATCATTAACGTTCACTTAATAGCTAATGACAGCAACGCAGATTCCAAATAATAAACTCCAAACATGGATGATATTTTAATCTTCCACCTTCAGGAATATCAACTCACTTGTATACAAGAAAGAAACAATATCTTCAACCCCAATATTTGAAATATTAAAGACATAATTATCAATAAACTTATATTTCACAACATCGTCAATGTTCACAACCGCGAACAATTCCATACTTTCTTTCGATCTCTGTCCCAAGAGTCTTACACACATGTTGGTCGTCAACCACCAGTTAAACATAAATGCGTCATACTCCTGAAATCAACGACCTGCACAGGGCCGTTACAGACGGATGTCCGTTTTATATATATCCAGCCACCACACAGTCGTCGCGAAATAGCACACATGAAATTCTTTCATAAAATAAATGGTACAACTAAAACCGATTTCTTGTGAATCAATTTAATCTCCCATTATCTTCACGACCAATTTGCAATGTAAAGCTGTACAAAAATATCCCTTGTACTAAGACGACTTGTCGCCGATGTTGCAGACAAACGACCTGGACATTAGGTGTTATTACTCCATGATAATGCACGCCCATATTCGGCCAAATTGAAGATCTTGGCTGGGAAACTTCTGCACCCTCCACATTTCCCTGAACTTGTAACAACAGATTTCCACCTCTTCTGCTCTCTCTCTCTCTCTCTCTCTAACCACATTCAGGGGGAAGTCTTTCCTGATGAAGCTGCTCTTGAAACTTGGCTAACTGATTTTTCCAACTCAAAAATCCAGTACTTCCACAGACGAGGCATCCAACTCCTCCACCAACGTTGGCAGATGGTCACTGACAATGGAGGCGAGTGTTGTGACTGTGTATTGTTAGACTACAATAACAATGTTTCATCTTACCACCTGTGCACTTGTGTTAATTAATTATTATATTCCTGTTAACGTACGTAATAAAAATTAAGGTAAATATACAGACTGCAACAAGAGCCGAACCCGGCTCTCTGGCATACCGCGCCTTTTCTCTACCGACTGAGCTACCGAGCCAGCCCTGGTTTCTCCTGATTTTTCACTGTTTTACCAGCGTGGAATTATATCTGTCAGTGATATCGCAACGAGATATGTTGCCTTTGAAACACTGATGACTAGTTTCTCCCATCGTGAGCTGCGTAGAACACACCTAAATACGCCACGCTGAAAAACAGGCCTGCATTCGGCAAAGTGATAGGTTTCGAAGCTTCCTTGCGCTGGGCAGAAAAGGAAAGTTCTCGATCCTTTGTCAGCGCATTCTAAATTCCAAACATACGTCGAGGACAAAAGAACGTTCACTCACGGAGGACTTCCTGCAGTATGGTTTGGGATTCAACTTTGCATTCTTCCGCCAGAACATCAAAGAAAAACATCTCCTTTGTGTCGGAGAATCAAACAATAAGTTCGCCCTTCACCTTAGGCCGCTGCAGTCGCTCCTCAAGAAGATCTCCTTTTCCACGTCCTAGGAAGAAGGTAAGTCGGGAATGCGCGACAAACCGAAATATAATTCGGGTATATGATATGACATGGGATATGATATGATATGGGAGAACAGCCACAGGCTGAACCTCGCCCTTTAATAAAGAAAAGAAATATCATATAATAATTCGGGTAACCACAAGGCGAGTTAAAGCTCTTGCTTTAAGAGTATGTCAGCGATAGGATTGCAAATGATCTTACTCGGAACAACATTCGGGACATCTTCTACTGTTATAAAACTCTTTTTTTTCTATCACGCGTTCATCCAGATAGACTAATCGCAATTGGATTGGATCTGGAGTTTAAATTGATATACGAACTACTGTGCACCCATCGGAAAGAAAACCCGAGACTCCTTGATTACAAAACGAAAGAATTAGCCACCATAAAATAGGAGAGGCCCTCGATGGTCCAGTAGGGCGTCTAACTGCCACGCTGGAGATCCGGCGCGAACCCAGGGGGATGATCACTTTGTTCCTGCATGAAGCGGCTCTGGCATACGAAGAACTCAGGCGGGAGGGTTAAACCGTGATCGTGATCATGAATATGCGAGACCCTAGGAACCGGTGTGCGATCACAGCGTAGAACGGTTATTTTGACAAAATCCTGTTTCCCTGTTCGCTGCTTCGGGGAGGAGGGATTTTAATGTTGTCGCTTCTTGCCCAATCGGTGGGCGTAATGGCTGTGTGACCGTAAGTTCCTTCGTAGATAAACGCGGCAACAGAGGATCACTGCCGGGAGATACTGCGATTTCACTGTACCTTCGGTTACGTGGAATATGCGTTCAAGCAAGATTCGTAAGCTTTGAGTATAGTGAAAGTAAAGAGGGGTGGGAGTAATTTTGGGAGTACATGCAGAAGATGGATGGCTTCATGTAATGGAGACGTCCCCCGTGAATCCAAAACTAACTGATGTTTTCGATTATTTTATCGATTCATGGATGGATAATCCTACCGTTCCATTGCACTGATGAATGTTCATGGGCAACGTCATCCAACGAAGGCTGGAACAGAAAGTTGAATGCAACTGTTGGCAGGAAATCACAGAACCAGGACGTATTCGTTTTGCTTCAAGAATTGAAAGATTCCGCAGAGCTCTCTTTCTTAAAAAGCTAGAAGTTGGTGGACGGTAAAAAGCCAAAAGGAATAAGATGTACACAAATCAAGACTCGAGACTTGATATTTGGTGGAGATGCTAAAGACAGCATTAACCTACACATATTTACCTCCAACAATGAAAGCTGTTCGAACACACTTAACTTTGGTCTTAAAGAAAAACTAGTTTCCATCGTTCATGCTGTAATTTGCATTGCGAGAAAAAACGCTGCGTGGCCATCCTGTCACTCAACACCCTCCGCAGGACAATCGCGCGGCCAGAGCTAAATAATTAGCCGGGAGAAGGAACCGAGTGCTCGGTGTCAAGATAATGACCCGCGGCGAGTTCTTATGGCCATTAATTATTTCTCGGAGGCGCTTTGGAAGCAGTCACGTTCGGCGCATGATGGATTGCCGTGGCCGTGCGTTCAATTCCAAAACTGAGATTTCCCAGATGCTACATTCTTCTTGAGGGGGCGGGAGCTTCCAATTCAACGATAATTCCCGAAATATAATTTCCAAGGTGGTAAATACATCTCGTGCACAACACAGCTACTAATAAAATAATGCAACCGCAGGGTGGGTTTGTTGGTGGTAGTTGCTCCCTCCACCCACAAAGAAACTAGAAAATAAAAACAGCTTTTCGAATCATAAACTGCGTCAAAGATTTGTTGCTGCACGTCAAAAGCTAAAACATCCTGACTGCTTACGCTCAAATGCCATATCTCTAAAAGTATTTCAGATAATATCAACATATCTTAAATTTACGGCAGCTATTACGGCCTAAACATTGGTACTTCCCACCTTCTTGGTCCCTTTGCCAAACTCTATAGTTCAAGGTTTTTGTTAACAACTTGAATCTCAAATGACGATGTAAAATTAGTGAGAATTCCTAGGTTGTCGAGTGTACATTATGCTCAGATAACGTAATCCGGACTGGACCTACGGCTTAAAGTGGGATCCGAACCGATGTGCAGCGTGGGTCCACCGGCGACATCGTTTAAAGTACCGTATTGAGGACGCCCGTGAGAACTTCGTTTCCTGTTCAACTAAAATATAGTCTAGACAAAATAATGAGTGCAAACTGAATTTCTCGCAAAGTAAATAAAATCGGCCATCATAAAAGGCGTTAAGAGACTTCTCTAAAATGAAGTGCAACAAAATACTCCAAGGCATCTGGCCGCCATAAAAAATTCAGATCGGAAGATTTACATATAACACAACCATTTCTCTACTAAACGACACGAATAAAGTTTTATTACGAAATTGAGGTCCGATAAATACTCTGAAATTACCCCGTGTTCGAGTTCCTTACGCTCCGAAAATGCATTCTATGTAAAATTTTCAAAATAAAAATCAATATATCGGTTCTTCGACCGCCGAATTGAAACGATTTGTCTGGTTTCTCTCGAATGCAGTACCGCACCGCCCTTCAAGGTATCTATCTCAAGTGAGGATTTCAGCTGAACTACTACATTTACGGCGGTTGGCCCAGAAGGCTTCCAGATGCCGAATAGCACACATCCACGGTGAAAAGAGACGAGCAAGCCCCAGAAGGAGAGGAAAGAAGAAGGACGAACAGTCAACCTACCTACAAGATCTGGACCACTTCTCTTATGTTTAGCCTATAAACCCAAATCCTAGAAATGACCAAATCTTCCTTTAAATCTCGCCGTCCATGGCTAGTAGCAGGATGACACCTGTCGCGTCCTTTGTTCCTTAACCTTTTGCGCCCGCTTCGGCCGAGAGGTGACGACGGACCGCCGTCCGTTCCCTCGCAAATTGGCTGTGGTGCCCGCACACCCTCGCCTCATCACCGGCAGAGTAGGACGTTACGTCAACGAAGGCGAGTGGTCTTCTACGTGGACTGTTTGATGTCCTTAAAATAAATTAGGAGGCTTAACTTGTCTCTAGGCATCGAACTGCGAGAATAAATGGGAGGTCGCTGTCGTCCGTAGCTTCGAGACCTTCACATCGGTGATATTGTCCAGCGTAAGCGCAACGAGGTCTTACACGTCTGTACGTGGAAATAATATTACAGTAAGTGCCGCCTTTCTCTACGCCCAGGAAGCCTTGAGATACATAGCGTTTTATGCCTTGCGGCTGATTCATACTACCATCCGTGAGTAAACTTTTGCCACAATCCCTGTTGCAGTGTATAGCGGAGGACTGTGCGCACGTTAATCTGGTAAGTGCGCGCATGGATTGCGCTTGTTCTGTCCTCAATTTCGTCACCGTTCACCTTCGCTGTCGCGTTAACCTAGAAAGGTACAGAAGCGAAGTAACTACACAATGCAAATGCAAGGCGCATTTTCTTCTCGGAAGCTTTTCCATTTGGAGCTGACGGAACGAATCTGCATTGATCTGGAAGCGGATGATCCGGGTTCAGTCCCTGGGACGACTTTCTTCTCCTCCCCCCCTCCACAGTCAACGATATCGATTCGCATCCGTTCGTGTTGTTGGAAGAGTTGGAGATGAACCAACGCAGATTCCCTGCATCCTTCGATGCGTCTCCACAGAAGCCGATAAATCCCTCGGGACGGTGGCCACGGATAATCCCTCCTCCGCTTCGCACCCCGACCCGGAAAGTCTTTTCCGAAAGGCGGAGTCACTAGCAGCGGTTAAGCTGCCGCAGCAGTATTAAGTTCAACATGCAACAGGTAGAGAAAAAAAGCTGCCGCCGTTTACACTCTGCATAAAGTGTCTAACCTTGTGCACTACCCAATCACTACTAACTTTACCTAAAAAATACAAGTAGCTTACAAATACACGCCTCAATAACATGCGTTTTCCATTCCATGTGAAAAATGTACATTGCTTGTTGAAAACAAATCGAACACTCAGGTGCAAAGTAACTTCAGGACGCGATACAGGAAGACACCACCCTATCGCTCAGTCGTACGAAAGTGCTACAACTTCATCAGGGTGACTACTGTAAGGCCACGATAAAGTTCAAGAATAATTCCCGCTTCTCCAGGCGAACTTTCAAAAACATTAAGGGTAAAATCAGACGCCTTCTCCATTTCAATCTCACCACCTAATTCGGAATCAATTAAATAGTCTATATTAATAATTAAAATATTTAATTTAAGATGCGGACTTTACATTCGCCATTCCACATACTGAAGACTCGAAATACATCTATAAACAAGTCACAAATGTTACGGGTAATACTAATCTACGAAATACTGATAATTGTACAAAAATTTCGAACTCAAATGTATCTATCAACTTCAAGGTATGTTATCTTGCAATAAGCTTCCGTCTGTCAGAGAGACGTAAACGGATTGAGAGAATTCCGTTTCATTTTCCATGCAGATTCATTTTCATCCTGTATAAAATAAAAGCTAAACTGAAAAACTTGCTTCAGTTCATTCATTAATATGTATACATTCAATGCGATATGATTAATAAAAGTTGCAGTTTTTCACGTCTACCGAGAAAAATTCACTCAGAATTCCCGGTGAGTAGGAACACTCACTGTTCATGCAGACTGTGTGGATGTGAAACATCATGCGGATAGTCCTGGAGCGAGTGAGGATGGCACGGAACGCAAACGAGTGTCTTTTCGCCGATCACAACAAAAGTTTCTTCGGAAGGGCTTCCCACGATGATACGTTACCGACTGAGTGTACCAAACTCCTGTGATTGATCCCGATGATATAAATATCAGAACAACCAAGCCCATGGCCACTGTTCGTACGGCAAGCATGGACAGAGCTGGGATTTCTTTCAGATGTAGACGCAGAGTCACGCACATTCGAAATGGACTAAACAAGGAAAAACGTTTGAGTTAGTACATCGTGTGAACCGCAGAAATCTTCCGTATGTGATTTGAAATTTTTGATATTAAAGCGTGAAATTGCAAACAACTAAGGATACTCTGTATATTTACATATGATAACTTAATGCCTATTAATTTGCTGCAAACCTAATATTTTACTGTGCAATTGCAAAGTATTGTGTTATATACATATAACGTGTAGGTATGCAAAACATATTATTTTTTTTATTCTACTGATGTTATACTTTTATCTCCTTTTCTCCTTTATTGCAGATTTTCTTGCAGAGTTTTGTCGGCTAATCTAGAAAGGACGTTATTTCCCACGTTGACCGTATTGTAATGTATGTGATACAGTCGATGTTACTTAGACGATTCCACTAAGAATCACATAGACGAAGTGGATTTGACACTAGGAACAAGGCATCATTGTTGTGGTTGTGGAGTCACTCGCAAAGAAGGCAAACAATATACAGATATTGATTTGATGTACAGTCAGCGGCAATAAAAACGGGACAACTAAATCCTGAAATACTCACTTCACAGCAAGGGGTGATGTGTATTGCATAACTCTACGACGTTTGTAGGAGTTGCCATTGAAAATTGGTCATTAAAATCCACGTAACGCCTTGCAGTGAAGCATTTCAGGATTTAGGCCAGCCAGAGCCGTGCGGTGCGAGAGTCCCGCCTGCAGGATCATCCCAAGGACAGAGAGCAGGAGTGGGGAGAAGGTTCCTTCCTTTTCACGGAACCACCACGTGTTTCTTCTGCCACGATTAAATTCCACACCGCACTCTTACTCATAAATCAGATATTGCAAATATCGTTGCCGGACTTAAACAGCTTTCATTACGGATGTTGCTTTGGCTTTTCCGTTTCCGTTAGCAGTTTCAATAAAAGAGGTAAAATTAAATTCTGACTCCAGGACACGACCTGCTCCCAATCGTTCACCTGGATCTGTAAACACAATAATGCAACAAACAGAACCAATTTCCACGCTCCGTGGTTTTTTTCCCCCGAAATGAACTGCAACTCAATAAAGAAAGCTACGTTCTTTACACTCACCGTGCAGAACCAATCAGCTTGCAGGACACTCCCTGAGTTACAAACCAATTTTCCTGTTTCTTCCTTAAACGAAGAGCAGGCTGGTTCTCTGCGAGGCATCTTTCTGCACATTCGGGTAGGATCTATTTTAACAAACACAACTGGGTCCACAGTTTTTATTAACATTCATATTTATTGCGTATTAGAGGCCTCCGTGCTCGTTAGAAAATAAAGAATGGGGACCATAACGAGGTCACTGAAGAAAGAGGCCGACTCTTTCTGAAATCGAGACGAGACCGAGATAGTCGGGTAAAAATCGAGACGGGACTACGCCTGTCCAGAATTGTCGAGACCAGATGCAGTGACAAAATAATCAATTTTGTGTACTTTTTTTTCAGTGCAATTTTAATATTTATTGTTTCTCCGTGGAGGAATCATAGGCATCGTCCGAGACTTTATTCAATTATGGTGTTAGTATACGAACAATTCATACTGCATTGCTATGATATTTATCCAAAATTACGGCCATGGGGTAGAGTCCAGAGCTGTAGCTGTAGTTCTGCATCCGGGGAGAGAATCTAATTAAGCGCCTGCAGCAATGGTCTTGTGAATAAAGTTTCCGACATACAGAATCCAGACAGACGGATCTGGAGGAAACGGTTGCTGGCCGTACAGTGTGAGGAGGGAGAGTGAATCCCAGGGTAGGGACGAGATTCTCAAGTTGATTCGTTTGGTTTATTTTACTTCGCTTTTGTGCCACTTTTGGCTAATCGCGAAAATTAGAATGAGTGATATCAAATTATTGAAGGGACACTCGCAGAGAACAGAGGCCGGCATTCGATTCCGGGACCCCTGGCGTCGTAGCGCGGATTGCTAACTACTCCGCCACGGTAGATTCTGAAGTAAAATAGATCCATAAAGCTAACGTAGAACGGTGACGGTATTATTTTCCGCCAGTACAGAAATACAATTGTTTAATATAGAGTTTGTAAAAATGCTCGGAATGAAAATAGAAAGCAAGTTCGCCCGGTTTGTTCCCAAGCAGCATTAAACAAATATTCTGACCATTATTCCATGTCCTTAACACGACATTACGTGCGACAAGGTGAATATATCTGTCATCACTGTTAATATGCAACCCGCATAATTGCAAATGTTGGTTGGGTTGTCTAAAAGCGAGGCGCTTGGAGGTCGGAAAACAAGCACGAAGCCGTAAGGTAAACATACAATTCGCTCACTCTTCACGAATTTTAACTGCAGTTATTTACACTGAAATCTCGGCAAAACTAACTTCCCATATTCTCAAACAAACATTTACGCAGAATGCACTTCTAATTCCCGGTGGCAATATGTCCTGCATGGAATTCGTGATGAGTCAATTTACTAAATAATTACAGCGCGCCTGATGATAAGAGACCTGTAGGAAGGCCAAGACGAAGATGGAGGGAGGGATGACGTTGAGATGGACCTGAACGAAATCTGTAAGGATGGAAAAGATTGGATTGATCTTGCCTAGGATAGCGATAGATGGAAGTCTTGTGTTGCTGCAGCAATAAACCTTCGGGTTTAAGAAGGCTAAAGAGTGAGTTAGTAAATTAATTACAGCGCGCTTTTATATACAATATTATCTGCAGATAAAACAAATTATAAGCGTAGCGTTTACAAGTGGCTACTTTCCTATATTTGGAAGGACACCGGTAACGTTAATTGAATTCATGTTGAATTCCCGAAGATTATCTTCACGATGGGTGAATACAGGTGAAACGGATCAAAAAGCTATGGGAGTTCATTACATCACTCGTCACATGGGGTCTATTGGTAATCTTTTGGCATTTGTGCAGATTTTTATTGAATTTTAATCATTTGCTAGGTTTCGTAGCTGAAGTTTGTTCCTCTACAGTCGTTTATTCCATTTTAGTCATGATCACTTTTTCCGAAACCCTACGCCGGAAAATTCGATGCTTCGGTTCAAGTTTAAAGAGAAGAGAGACAGCTGGCGTCTTCTCCGTGCCTGTGCACAGATTACGACAAAGGTGGGAAGGAACCGAGCACCTAGCGCTGAAGAAAGTAGACACACCATGCAAGTGCAATGGCATTTAATTGTCCCATCCCATTCAGCTCAATACAGGGTGTCTACTAGTCGTGAAAGTCAAGAGAAAGTAACGACACGAGCCCCACATAAGATTATACTGGCTGAGAGTCCAGACACCAGAGCCTCGCTAGTCTGCCAAATGCAGTCCAGTATGCATTAATAGATAAATCAAGTTTCTCTTGTTAAATACAGCTTCAGCTTTCATCTTAACTGGCCTTTTGGTACAAATTTTTCATTATATAAATATTTATTTTCTTTATTCCTAATTTCCAACTTTTTCTAAGCACGGGTCGAATAAATAAAAGTTAAGAAAAATGAAAAAAAATAATGTCAAGAAAAAGTCAATAATTTTGGATGTGTTATTTTCGTAGACACCCTGCAATAGTTTAAACCGTAAAAGTCCGATTGCGACCAACGATTACAGTACCTGCCCAAGTAGGTGACTTTTACCATTTATGAGTCACGTGCAGATTCAACCATCTAAAGGAATTTGTTTGGAATTAACGTCATTAAAAAAATATAAAAAGGTGATTAATTTCCGAGCCCTGGTCATAGGCCAGTTTGCCTGGCTCTTCCAGGGTTAATAGAATTCCAAGGGCAGTGGCAAATCTATTCGTTCACGGTATTCGCCAATATGCAATATTTGCAAATTGCCATACAAAGAGGGATATCAACTGTGGAGCTCCACACAGGAGAATGTGACAGAAAAGGAGCCATTAACTTAAAAAATAAGTCCGTGTGGACGGAATAAAGCAAGTCCTCACTACGATACTTTGCGGCCCAAGAATAAATTACAGCCTCGTTAGTGACGAGACGCAAGCAGCTGACAAGGCAAACACCGATCCGTGCTCCCCAAGGTAAACAAACACCTTCTGATTGGCGAATCGTTCTGTGTGTACAGACCCTTATTGCTTTCGAATGACGGGACAATCAAGTGGGTGAGAACTCACGATTACGCACGTCATGAATATCGCTATTTGTAACGATGCAGATGTGTTTACGGAAGCTGAAGGTATTAGAAGAACAAAGCACATTTGCATCGAACAGCACATCACTCGCAAACTTCTGGGTTCGAGGCTGAGCTTTTAAGTTCACTTTATGCACACATACGCTAATGGGAACTGGATCTACAGTTTAAAGTGGGATCAGAAACACTACGTGCCTCCACCGGGTATCCAACCTGGAACCTCTTGATTACAGGGAGACAACGTTACCACTACGTCTTCGGAGTGCTGGACCAATTTCACCTAATCATCATTCATCCTCCTTGTCGTCGTGATTAACCTAAATGGAAGAAAGTCTTTGGCATCCTGAACAGGGAGATTTTTTGCTGCAGTAGTTCCTAATTTGAGTAAGACCAGTCTAACATTCACCAGCCTGGCCAATCTTCTCGAGGTTGCATCTTCCTACAGGTCACACGACGCTCATTCTATACTCTGTCCCGTCTAACTCTGCAGCAAGGACGCGCATAGCGGCACAGGAAGGGGTGGGGGGAATCGAGTGAGCAGAGCGAAGCAGTACACGCTGCTGGGAAGGCTGGTAACTGCAGTCGCATTCCCCCTTCCATGCAATCCCGTTCCCTCTCAAATAATTATTGGAGGAGACGTCTCGCGTCCTTACCAGAGACAACCGAGGAACACTTGTTCCCACTTCCTCGCGTGACCCATGGCCTGCCCTGAGGATGTCAATTTCCCTTAGTGATATTAAGAAGCGAGCATTGTTTACGCATCGCCGAAGCACACACAACTGCATCTATTTCATCAAACTAGTACCGAATCGGTAGGGTGTCTGTCTGCCATGTAAGAGTCGCGTGTTCGATTCCCGAGGTGGGTGACCTCGGGAGAATTTGTCGCTCAATCTCCCTGCATAATGCGACTACGGGCTTACCAAGGCTCCATCAACGGGCACGGGAGGAGTGTTGCTGATCACATCATCTGCATTAGGGTCGAGATTGAGAATGTGCGGGGTCCTACTGCCCTCCTCCCTTATGAGCCTCCGACGCATAGGGGGATAACTTTGCTTCGTCGTTACAACTAGTATTCGTCCATCCTCATCGCCGCGATTAAACTAAAAAGGTAGAAAAGGACGTGAAATAAGCATGCTGCGAAAAAGCGGGTAGGAACCACCTTTGTACCTCATGGCGGTTTATGTCTCACCGCTAGAGACCTGCACAAGACCCGGAAAAAACCCGTCTGCGAGGAGGCGCGCCTACAATAATATGCAACATGCACGTCAAGCCCAGGTGTTCGACATCGCGCAAGCGAGCTTCACGTCACAGTTGTGCACAGGCATCGATGCCTGCCAGGCTTTTCTATTACCCGGGTCTTAAGAAGACCCGTGAGACTCGAGGTAGTTCTTGCAAGTAGACGCGAGCACTACTGTCAGTGTTGCCAACGGCCATTATATTTCACTACGCATGGAAATATTTGAATTTCTGCTAGGCGTAGGTGCCTTGAGGTTGTATAACCATTCGCAAGGGATGGGTGAAGTGAGCGACCACCCTGGACCTCGTGCATGTAGGGGTCCCGCGTCCCATGAGGTTGATACGAAAAACGTAATAAATGGAAGTGAGAAAGATAGAAGAGGCTAATTTTTGTGGGCAATAAAATTAAGACCTTTTTATCTGGCTTTATATTCTAGTTTAACGTTATAATTTGAATGAATACGTCAAATCAGAGGCGGGCGGGAGCTCTAAGCCTAAGGGGCCCCAAAAAGTCAAAACAATTCTCATTTCTCATGTGAAACATTAACGCAAAAATTGCTTGGACAATTTTATCGAATTATTATTTTCTTGAATAAAAAGCGCTTTATCTAGGCTTTTCTTCTGTCTCGTGACCTTGCATAGCCTACACGATTTTAATATGTTAATGGTAAAGCACCTCAAACTGCCACGGAGCAAAGTATGGGGCATTTAAATGCTTCCGGTGTTATAAACTGAAGAAGGGTATGGATAATATTAGCAGTTCTTCCTTCGTTCCTACAACTTCAGATGCAGCTAATGCCCTCTGTAACGGGCACGAAGATGATTTATCATCCGAATTTCCTGATCAAGTTCTACGTTTCAGGAATGTGCTTAAATCTGAAATCAAGTGCTTTGGAAAATTTTCTTCTCCTTGATAGCTCTACACTAGCTTCCAGTGTTCTCTGTATCCTGTACCGCCTTCTGTTTGTTTCCTACTCTTCAGGGACGGCGACAGGGGTGGGCACGGGTGGGCAAGCGCTCACCCATAAATTCCTGTGCCCACCCTATTGCCCACCCAATCAAATTCACTAAGTACATATACTTAGATACATATGAATGTTGCAATAAATAAGTGTATTCTGGTGTTCATTTCATGTATATTTACTAATGAATATTATCTGTACTAGAAATGTTCACATATCATCATCCCATAAAAGCTGATTTAACTTTGTCATTAGAAAGCAAAAGGAATTACTCTAGATCTTGAAACAAGAAAACTGTGACCAATTGAATACTTCTATGATTAGAATCAGCTAGTGGGCTTAGGAGGCGAAAAATTATGTAGGGTATGGTCAAAATGAGATCAGGATTTAGGGTGACCTTGAGGGCTGCAGCTCCGGGCCTTCGCTGGGGAAAAAACTGCTTTGAAAAGTACCACATAAAGAAAAGATTAGGTACTTCGGATGTGATGAAAAAATGTAGAAATACGTATAAATAACCACCTCATGTAGCTTGTCGAAACGTTATAACTGAAGCTGTGGAGGGTCTTAGTGTTGTAAGCTACAGGTCTTCACATATATAAATCCCGGCCTGCGTATGATTAAAATAATCTGTAAATAAACAAATTAAAACCTCAGCGTTGCTTCCTCCAGCAACCCAATAAATTATTTCGACTTTTTAATTAGTTCTACATTGAAATTCCAGAAGTCCTAGAAATCCTAGTTCCACACATAAATTTTGCCCAGAGACGGCGATTGGGTTCCAAAACCGGAGGGGCACGGTGCCTAAACTGAGGGGGTAAAGGCAGTATATTTTCCTTTGTAGATAAGGTTTAGCCTAGTTGGGGACAAAAGTGACAAAAATTGGGGCAATTGCTCCCCTAGCTCATCCCTAATCGCCGCCACTGATTTTGCCTATCAGTTACGTAATCATGCGATTTTTCATTTGATTAACTTACGTAGAATTAAAAGAAGGGTTGGAAGGGAAGCTTTGTTTTGAGGGCGTCAGAGAACTAATCAATCACGTGAGAATGATTTAAACTTTAGAACCATCAGAGGTTTAGCCGAAAAGGGCAACAGAATCTGTAGATGCAGATGAAGTAAAGAAGAAAAGGTATCACGAAGTATCCATAAGAAAATTTTGTTTATTTTTTTAAGTCGAATTTTATGCTCAGATAGGCAGTTTAAAGTGGAGTCCGAACCAGTGTGCATTGTGCTTCCACCAGGGGAGGGGGCAGTGGAAACCAGAACCTCTTCATTATAAGGCGACAACGTTATGCATTCGAGGAAAGAAAAAATACAGAAAAAACTCACAGGGAAAGTATAATATTATCATCATAAAAGATGCATTCATTTAAAAGGTTGTATTGCCAGAGACCAATATTTGAGACTTTCGGAAAACACCGTTATTGTTCACGGAGTTAGCTGCCTTGATCCAACAATGAAACACTGTGAAATTGAAACTACCACTTCAACTTTCAAAGTGGTATGAGCTAATGAAACTCCACTTTTGGAATAGTAATTTGTTGCTGATTCGACTGATTTGTTCTATGTGAAGTCCCTTTTACAAATTTTGGCTAATGGCGACAATGAGGTTCAATGGTGATAAGATGAAAGTGACGAAGGGGGAGAAAATCACGCAGACATTGAAAATACAACCCCCCACAAATTATTATTTTGACTGTGGTTCCAGGCGCCAGAGACTCGTTCGCCTGCAAGATTAAAGTTTCCAGGGTATGCAGGATAGAGTTTGACATTTGAGCGCTTTCGAAAAGGTCACGCCATACAACCCAAGTCGTCTGTGAAAAAGAGATGCATTTAAATTACGATAACGTAATTTAATCCTTCACTATTGTCTACCTTCACAATTTCTATCAGTGTCGCCTAATATAAGTAAAGTGGAGTCGGTATGTATTTTTGCATTTGAAGGAAAAAATGTGATGCAACCAATTCATATTTATTTCACTACATTGACACGAAGGAAATAATGTGATTAGATGTGACAAACACTTCCTTAAAATAATTGTCTCCATCGGAGACAAAGAAGTGGAGCAAGATGAGAGAATAGATTAGAAAAGAAAGAAGGAAGAACCAAACACACACACACATACATGTGATGTGTGTGTGTGCATGGCAGTTAGGAGAAACATTTGAGGAATGGAACGAGATAAAGTGAAAGGGAGAAAGAGTTAACAAGCTGAGAAAGAAAGATATAAGAAATCATTAGGGAGTAAAACAGAAAACATGAAAAGGAACGGGAAAAGAAGTGAAGGGAAATTGGGAGTGTAAGAGAGAAGGGGATACATATGCATGTATGTCGTATATATATATGTGTCTTACATGCATATATATACATATATATATAAATATGTCCTGATATTTATACCTGCCCACCCTAATCTATCAATATACAGCTTCTGCCCACCCGGTCGAAAATTTCTGGCGCCGCCCCTGCTACTCTTCAAGTAACAACCACGAAAAAATAACTATATTTCTCAAAATTGAAACTTAGGAAAAACTTCTGGAAGGTAGTGTCGAATGGTATGATTCAGCCCAAATTTACCGGACTCAGTAACCTCACTCTTGAACGAGAAAGAGCAAAATCTAATGTAAAAGTGTCATTCGCTGCCCAGAAGCCAGTCAGAAAAGTTCTGTTAAGCAAGGTGGTTTGATTTAAATCAAGATTTAAATTGGGGAATGCTATTTTAAAAAATCACTTATTGAAATCACTTTAAATAAAATTACAGAATAATGTACTCAAGAAATTTGTAGATATCAGAATCATTTTTTTTAAGGATATTAATCTCGTATTCATTTAATCGTGTATATTATGATCTAAGAAAGGAAATAAAGGAAACAAAATATATGTCCTGATGGGGTGAAGCTCATACGAAAATAAATGTAATATGTCATCTGAAAAAAACACTTAAATTTCCCTTGATTTAAAATTCAATAATTTTATAAGCAAAAAGTAGTCCAATCAAGCCGGTTCAACGCCCTCTATTGGGGCTCAGGGGGCTCGCAGTGTTGCCAACCGCTTATTCGAAAAAATCACCAAGGTTTTTGGTCTAACCTAACCTAAAACAGCAAGGAGTTGGCAACTTTGCTTGAGAGTTCACAAACCGGAAGTGGGGCTCGGTGGGGCTCGCAGTGTTGCCAACTTCTTACTCGAAAAAATCACCAAGGTTTTTTTTTGGTCTAACCTAACCTAAAGCAAGGAGCTGGCAATCTTGCTTGAGAGTTCTGCAACCGGAAGTGGGGCTCGCAGTGTTGCCAACACCTACTCGAAAAAAAATCACCAAGGTTTTTCTTGGTCTAACCTAGCCTAAAGCAAGGAGCTGGCAATCTTGCTTGAGACTTGCGTTACAGTGCATAAAGCAAGGTTGCCAACCTACTGGTACTTTTGCCATAGTTTTTTACAAAAAAAGAGAGAGAAGAGAGGGAGGGAAGAGTTAAACAACCGACGGCCTACCTACAGCTTTTTTTGTCTAACCTAACCTAAAGCAAGGGGCTGGCAACTTTGCTTGAGGCTTGCCTTACAGCGCATAAAGCAATGTTGCCAACCTACACACACTAAACAAGGAGAGCCGACAACAAATATGTACTGCCGTAAAAGAAAGAGAGATGGGTGGATGGTAATATAGTATGTGTGTGCGTGTGTGCGTATAATATGTAGCATTATTAACTAGAGTGTGTTGGCAATTTACTTACAACTAAAAAAAATAGAGATGCCAACTTTGCTGTAAGATGAAGAGAGAGAGAGAGATTTATGGCTGGCAAGAGTAATGAGCGAATGCGCCATATCGTAATTTTCCAACTCCGTATATCGCGACCTTTGTAAACCTTTCTCTCTCTCGGGGGAACGATGTGCCACACACGCGCGCGCACGTATGTATTGTAACACAAACAAACAAAATAATAATTGTTGTTTTTTTAGGATGCCTGGCCCCTATAACCTCGCCAGGGTGCGTGGTGCCCAACCAAAAATGTAAAAGTTTTCTAATGGCTGCGGTTATAGATTACCGCACCTCTGTAGGGTTTCACGTGTTTTTTTTTTTCCCCCAAACTTCCATGAAACCCTACAGAGGACCTCCGTAACGCATGCAACGTGTACTAACGACTCTAGTGTTATTTGATGTTGTGATATTTTTGGATATAGAGTTTTATTGTGAGATATAGATAAAAAATGATTATGTTTATTATAATATTTTCTTGATGAAGATGGAGAATGTATGTAAATAAAATTGCATGCTTATTTTTTTAGTGTGTGTGTATGTGTTTTTGATGTTTCGACAGCATCTGAAACGATAAAAAAAATTTTATTGTTAATTTTCACGTGTAAAAAAACAACAACAAATTTTTTTTGTGCAAATTTTCTGATTGTCTCGTGCTATAGTGCAAAAAAGATATTGTAGCTGATAGCTAATGAAATTGACATTTGTAACTGATCTGAACTAGTGAAATTCGTATTGTGCTATTGTAACTGATTGTGCTAGTGCAGAAAATTTCTTATTGTGCAAGAAAATAGATGTTAAAAAACTTGTTAAAACTGCTCTGTGACCCTCTCGTTCTTCACGTCGTAGGCGAAGGACTTCTCTGCAATCAGGATGACACTGCATAGGGTATCCTCGGGCAAGGCATCGTGGAACTCGCAGACGACCTTGATGTTGGTTCGATCGTTGACCACAACCTTCTTTCTCTTAGATGTATTGATGACGAACATCGGCCTGCGGATTTTGAACTCGCTGGGCGTGTAGTACATGTCCACGCTTCCCTCGGTCACGCGTTTGTAAGCTGTGTAAGCTTCGTAAAGTTTGAGGTAATCGTTTTTGGTCACGTCGAGGTTGTAATTCTCGCGCGGGAACACTTCGTTCCTACCGTTCTTCAGATAAACGTTCTTGATCTTGCAGTCGTCGAACTTGCTGGAATCTTTCTCCTGATCGTTATCGCGCCCGGTCTGAAAGAGCACTACGACGAAATCTGGCATGTCGAACTGTATGTTGTTGAACTGCGTCGTCACGTCGAATTCCATGTGACTTCCCGATGCCATCTTCTGCACGCACTGGTAACCGTGAAAGTGAATCGCCACCTGCGGACTTTTCAAGATCTCCGCTTTGTACTTGAGGGCGTAGTTCGTTTCGTATTCCACCACCGGCATTCTCAATTCCATGCTCCGGATGAAGCATTTCGCTGCTTCGGGTAAAGTGTTGGCTATCGGCGTGGTGCCGTCCGGACCCAAAGTAGCGTATCGCATCAGTGCGTCGTTGTCGTTGGCCGCTCTTCGAAACGTGATCCTCAGTCCTCCCTTCCACATGATCTCCTTGTAGTCCGAGAAGAACCCCGGCAGCAGACGCATGGGAAAGAGCACCGTGTGACTTGTCGTCGATATTTTGGTTCCTGCTTCGAATCCTCCTGCCTGGTAGTACGCTGCGTCCGTTTTGGATAATTTCAACGTTCCCACTGCCGTCGACGTGATGCCTGGATAATCTATTCTGTCGATGACGGTGTTGTGTTTCCTCACCTCCACCTGCGAGAACAGGTGAGGCACGAAGTTGTCCACGAGTATCAAGTTTGCTGCTGCGGGAAACGCGTCTCCGCTTTCCTTCTTCACCACGTCGAATTGAAGGTAGAGGTCCGCTCTGTGAGGATGAACGAACCCGTCGCCTACGTCCACGTCGTATTCGATCTCCCTGTTCGCCTCGTTCAGATTGGCAAACGTGCGACGGTTGGGAGGGAAAGATTGCAATTCGTAACTTTCGATTTGCTCCATTTTTTTTCACTATGTATGTTATTTATTATACGTTGATCTCCACGATGGCAGTGGTCGTTGCACCTGCGAAATCCACCACGTCTCCTTTCTCGTTCGTCACCACCAACTCTATGTCGTCTATGCGGTTGCGACATACTGGAAAATAGATCGGCGAAGAGGGCGTGTAGATGATCGGTTCCATGAACTCGGAACTTGGTTTGAAAGTGGCTATGATTCCCGTCTGCTTGTGACTTCCCAGTAATCCGTCCGAAGATTTCGTGATCATGCCTTCCGCCACGTTGCAGTGAACGTTCAGAGTTTCGATGGCTAGAAATTTAGGAATGTTGACTGCCGTGTGCTTGATGCCAGCTTCGAGTTTGGTGTCGTTCTCGAAACCTAAAAGTTCTCCCATGGTGCCCAGGTCCACGGTCTCCATCGCGGATAGGATTTCCACTCTGTGCGTGACCGAATTTTGAGAAAGGTATGTGCCTTTGGGTAATTGAGCTTGCAAAGTGGAAAGATTGTATTGTCCTGGCGTGACGACGATGTGTTCGCTTCCGACGCTAATTTTGTTGTTGTGCTGGGTGACGTTAGGTATGAGGTACATGCTGTAGAATGCACGCAGAGCCACGGATTTAGGATAGACGATGTCGTCGTGCAGCGTGAGTTTCAAGATCGAAGATTCGCTCGTGAGATGGAACACGCCCATCGTGTTTCAGATTCCACAATGCTTTCTGAAAATGTTCCACTGAGGGGTTATTTATTTTAGACATGTATGCGAGAACGGAAAGGCATAGGTGGCCGCAGTTAACATCGGTGAAACCCTGGATGCGTTTGTCATTGTAGTAGAGGTTGGCAACACTGAGATACTTCACCAACCTGGCAGGTGGTGTGCCACCGAACGAATCGAAAACAAATGCATTGTTATCGTCAATTTTGAGGTAGCATATCCAATGTGTACCAGGATTTTTGTAACTGTCCAGGTTGACTACTCCGCATTCTCTTCTTTTGACGCTTGAAGGTAACGAGTCGGACATGAAAACACCCCTGAAGTGTTTGATTTGTAACGGTCCGATCAAAGATTCAATATCGAAGTTGGACAGGGCTTCTTCTTTTTTTTATATTTCTTCAAAGCATCGAGGTTGCTTTTTTGTTTTTTGGTTATACCTTTCCCCTTCTTCTCCATGGCCAGGTTGTGACGTTTCTGTTCTTCCAACTCGGCCTTGTTCTTCTTCGAGTCGATGACGGTTTTCGCGATGGCGGCACTTCCGCCGGCCAAACTTCCAACGGCCCCCAATGCTGCCAGGATGGCCGGGATGCTGAATATGAAACCTCCGATCTTTTGCTGTTTCCGCGAATGCTGCAATCTTTTCAATTGAGGTGTGCTGAGAAGTAATTTCATTCCGTGTCCTTTCGACAAGCAAGAACGTTTCTTCTCGCGTTGTTTCTTGGTGAGTAACCCATCGAGGACACCTAGATTTTTAAGATTGGAGTATGGTATCTGGTACACGACACCCTTGGGCTTCATGTTGATGCTCTATGTGTTATTTTCACGGTATGTTATTTATATATATATTCTGAGATTTTTTCTTGTGTAGTTTTTTACGGTATGTTATTTATATATTTTCAAGGCCTCGCAGTCGTTACACAAATTCTATTACGTGCTTCGTTTTCTTGCCAAGAAGTTCTTTTGTCCCCTTGTACACGATTCGAGTTTTGTTCTCGATTAAAATAGATAGCTTCTCGTCGCATAACATGCTAGCGTATCGATCTGGTAAAAATAGACTGTATTGTGCGTTGAGCAACAGGCGTACCTTGGGACCATACTGGGTAGAAACGATTGAACCGGAAGTTATCGTGTAAGGTTTGTCGACTTCCAATTCCTGAATTTTTACATACTCGACTGACAAATTTAGCATTTGTTTTAATGCTTGGAGATCACTTATTTTTTCGGTCGTCATATCAAAAAAATTTCAAAGTGTTAGAGAGAAATTTAATTGTTTTTCACGACGTGTGTTATTTATATATACCGAAGATTATTTTTTTATGATGTGTGTTATTTATATATCAAGTTTTTTTTTGATACGTATATATATTATTATTTTTTAACAGAGGAAGAAAGTTCGTGCTTCGGAAAACGCGAGGATGTGCGTAGTAATATCTTCCTTCTCCTGCATAGACTTGTACCAATCATCAGTATACTGTCTTCTTCCCTGCATCGCCTCGTACAGTTCGTCCGACCTCTCCTCCAATTTTTCCCCTGCAGCCGAAAGCAGAATGTTGAGATCACCGCACCTCAGGCCGCTGATCTCCCGAAGAAGGTCCTTGAGAACCATTTCACAAGGGATGCGAAATTCCGGCATCGTTCTTGCCATGATCACAAGTTTATTAACATCTCCGTTTACTACTTTCTTGAATATTTTAGATAGTAGCTCGGGTGGCAAATTAGTTATGCAATCCATGTTGTTTTTTTTTACTGTATGTTATTTATATACCCCACCCCAATTTTTGTTTCGTGTTCATGGCGATGGTGGTACCCAGTGCGGCGACCCGTTCACCCAGCGATGCGTCTCTGCTCACGAATCTTTTGAAAGCTGCGTGCTCTAACTTTCTGTCTGCTTCGTGACGTGCATGCAGATCCGTCTGCGTGGCGTTGTAGGCGATGTCGTGATCTTTGCATGCGGCGTCCAACGGATTCACACCCTTGTCTCCTCTCTCCAATCTTTTCTCGAGTTTGGTACCCGGTCCGCAGTACTGGTAGCCAGGTAAATGCATCTCGAAAGGTAACTTGTTGATGATGTCGTTCACGAGTCCCTTTCCTTCGGCCACGTTCCAGAATTTCGGAGGCAGCGTGTTGATGATTTTGATCAGGTAACCTATGCCCTTGTCATCGTTCACGATGAAGTTGGAAAGTTTCGTGCTGATCATGTCCACGATGCCAACCTTCTCGTTGTAGAAATTACGGTTGCCTGCATTCTCTTCGCCGGCTATCACCAACAATCGGTCCACGAGTTTCCTAACGTCGTCCACACAAACGAATTCTTTGGGTAACGTGTTGTAGCGTTTGACGCCGCTGCCCGTTTTGACCTGGTTCCAAATCGGTTTGATGAGATTCCTGTACTTCTCGCCGCTGCTCGATTTCACCCTATTCTGCGAGGCGTCGTTGTTCTGGTACAAGGCATCCGTCATGATCAGAATTTCCTTGTAACTCTGGTAATCTTCGTCGGTGTAATCTTTCGGCTGCTTTTTGGCGACGAGTTCCCACAGTCCAACCGTACCCGGATACCTGGTCCAACTATCCTTGTCGCCTAAATTGACTTTAATGTCGTTGCCTTCGAAGGTCACCTTCGATTTCCCAATCTTCCACACCACACCGCCGCCTTCGCTGGTTTCCATGCTGGGATACAATCCGAACACTTCATCCTTGTCGAATTTCCCCGTGCTCAGGTAGTCTCGTGCCAAAGGTCCCAACTCGATTTTATCCGAAGACGACGACGTGCTGCCTATGGCTCGACGTCGTGCCGGTGCATCCTTCAGTTCGAACGGTGTCGAAGGAATGCTCGAAATGGGTGTGGGTACGGCGTAACTTTTAGCTGCGAGCGGTACGAGTTCATTAATCAAATTTTTATTTTGTTCCGTGACACTTTTAATTTCTTTACCTAGACTGCTGATGGCATCGATCACGGGTTGATCCTGACGTTTCTTCTCTTCGTAGAATCCGCGATTCTCGGATTTCCAACCTTTGAAGCGTTTCGCGAGGTAATCGCGAAGCTTGAGATTTTCGTCTTCGATTTTTCGTTTCGTCATGACGTTATTTATATACGTCGTTTCTCACAACGTTGCAACGTTTAGAAAATCGTTGATTTTGTTTCTGTATTTTCCGTCGTTGGGTTTTCTCGTCATGTCGATCGTCGCGAATCCGAAATCGTCACCGTTCCAGCAAGTAGAGCAGCAGCGTTCCGAAAATTGATTGTAGTTCATGTCTCCGCCTACGTAGTCATCGTACGCGTGCTTGAGGTTGGTGTGATCTTGACGAAACAAACATATGAAATTGGCGTTGTCGCGCACTAACTGTTTTGGAATTTTGGAAAACGTTTGAGCTAGGTAAAAACAATCCATTCCTTTGTGACGACCTTGCGTGAAAAAGTTGCGAATTTCATTTTGATTTTCCAGGATGGCGTCGTCGAACACAACGACTGAATTTTCACGACAATCGTCGAGCGGTTTTATTTCCGAGGCGAACGTTGCAATGTCCAGACCATCGTACAGTTTCATCAGTTGCTGGTATTTGGATTGCTCCAAACTTTTCGAGAACACGTACAGGTGCCTGTTCTTCCAATTTAACCAATTCGGTGCGAGGAGAAAATTGTCCACGAGCAGTGTCGTTTTCCCACACCCCGAAGGACCTACGATCAGACAGCGGATGCTGTCGGGAAGCAACTCGCCGTTCTTTTTCTTCGTTTGACTTTCCGGATCCGGTAGACGCTTCACCACGTTCCACGTACTCACAAGATCACTTCGTCCGCGTCGATCCAACTTTTTTCCGGAAGTCCCAGCCATTTGACAAACAGTTTGTCACCTTTCCTACGCAATACTTTCTCGATGAGGTACGTGTCGGGGTGTTTCGTTTTAGAGAGTTCCTCTTCGTAAAATCTTCCTTTCAAAATCTCGCCGCTACTATCTTTTATTATATACGTGTGTCGGTTTCCGGGTAAAACTTGAACCACCGTAAAAAGTTCCGTGCTCCAATTTTTTGTGAATCCCTTCTCGAAGGTGCGTTTGAATTTGCTGACCCTCACCTGGTCTCCAATTTTGTATTTAGCTTTTTTTGTCGTGGGAGTGTACTTTGGACAGTAAACGGTAGAAATTAAACGCTGCTCGTCGGACTTGGTAACGTCGGCTGGCTTCATGCCTATCGTTCTGTGCCGTGTGTGATTATAGGTGTCGACGAGTTCCGGCAGGATGTCGACCCATTTGTAATTTCCCCGAAGCGTGAATCGTTTCCACATGTGTGTTTTCAAGGTTCGATTGAATCTTTCCACGATGCTGGCTTTGATGTGACTGAAGCTCGAATAATGTCGAATCTTGTGTTTTTGAATAAATTTTTGGAATACGGCGTTGTAAAATTCTTTACCGTTGTCCGTTTGCAGAAACCGTGGTCGTCTGCCGCCGCTTTCGCGAAAAATTAATTTGAATGCTTCCGTGACGCACGTTCCCGTTTTCGCCTTCAAAGGTAGAGCCCATGCGAATTTCGAAAACGTGTCTATGACGGTGAGAAGGTACTTGTTGCCCTTGTTCAATTTATGCACGTTTTTCAAATTGCCGCTACTCATCTCCACGAGGTCACTTTGCCAGAGGTCGTCGATGCCCTTGGTTACCACAGCCAAACGTTCGTAGTTGCGGCGAGCTGGTTTATGCAATTCTTCGACGATGGCTTGCCTAGACATTTTTTTAGAGATTACGTTTCAAGAGAAGCACAAGCGTGATGGGATTCAAAGAGGGTGGCACTTCGCTCGTGTTTTGAATGATCAGCTTATCGCCGGCACTCACGTCGAAAACGGTGAGATCTTCGTCTTCGTGTATTTCATATATGTTGCGCGTTTCGTTCCAACGTGCCAGAGGAATGTTTCCTGCTTTCTGGACACCACGATTCGATATCAAAGTCATGGTGGGAACGCTAGCTTTTCTACCGTGAGACCAGTACGAAAATTCGTTTATCTGAATCGTGCCATCGAGGAGAAACTTGTAGTACGGATGATAAGGATGCAACATGTACAGTTTGTTACCTTCGACGAACGTGGAGATTCTCTGTTGATTGGGTACGCTGTTGATTTCGATGGCTTGCAGAGAATGCAGTTTAGCGAATTTAGTATCGACGCTAACGAGGTTGCTGTGAAGCTGACCCAGCGTGTTTTGTACGGGCAACAAATGTTCGACTATGGTATCCGTTACGGTAGAAAATGACGGTTTGATTTTTACTTCCACGTTCAACTGCTTGTAGCTTTCGTTGAGTTCTTGCAACTTGGCGCCGAAAGAGGTCAGCGTTGATTCCTGCGTTGATTCCAGCACTCCAACTTGATCTCTGATGTTGACGACAATGTTCTGAAGGTTCTCGACTTGATTCAATTTCGAGCTCTTCTCAGTAAGATCGTTCACGATGCTTCGCATCTCTGTAAACTGCGTGTGAAGATCGGCGACGCTCTGGGAAGTGGGCAGCGTCGACACCAGCGAACTAATTTCGTCTCGAATCTGTTCCACGTTCGCCGTTTCCGTTTCTAGTCGTTTCAGCATTCGAGATATGTTTCTTTTCAAAGCGTGCAATTCTTTGGAGGTGGGGAGATTGGCCACTTTACTCTCGAGATCGCTTAATGAACTTTTGATGTCGTTCGAATCGGATAGTGCCGTCACCGCCGTTTTCAATTTTTCCAAATCTTCGCTCGAAGGCACGCTCGTCCGTAACGATTCCAAGTCACCCTGTATGTTGTCCAGTACGTGATGAAAATGAGCGAGATTCGTTTCGACGTTCAAATTTTCTAAATATTCGATCTTCTGCTGAACCGTGCTCAACGTGTCTTGAATGCTCGTCAACGCTCTCGCTTCAGCGTGAATATTTTTAATTTCTTCGTTGATCAATTCCAAGGACGCCTGAAGCGTGGCGATGGTGGTTTGAATGTGTTCGAAATCTTGATAGGCCTCCAATTGAATTTTTATGTTCGCGACGCTTTTACCGATGACCTGCAGTTCGTCCGACGATGGTAGGTTCGTCATTGTATCTTCCAAAGTCTGCAACTTGGATTTAATTTCTTCCAACGTGCTGGTGAATTCTTCTTGTAATTTGGAAACGACGACATGCAAGCGTTCTGCGTCTATATCGTTCACCACAGTTTGAAGTTCGGAGAAATTCTTTTCTATTGCGGAAGTTCGTTCTTCGATTTCGAGTTTCAGTTTTTCCAAATCTTCATTTTTCGATTGAAATTGCTGTAATTTGGCCAAATCATTTTGAAGCGAATCCACGCTCAACTGTATATTTTGAACGTTGTCGTAAGAAGGTACGTCGACATAATTTTTTATGAGCGTTTTCAGTTCGGAATCGATTTTCAGAATGGGGTCGAGACATTGCGTTTGGAGCGTAGCGATTTCCGACTCTAAACTTTTGTTTAAGGTTTCCTGCAAAGCGATCAAATCGCTCCTCAACTTCTTAACTCGAATGTCCAACATGAGAATCTCTTCTGCGTGGTCCACACGCTTGGTGTTGCCGAAAATGTCGTTAGGCATTTTTGGTTAACGGTTATTTATAATAGGATAGACGATTCGTAATTCTACGAAGAGAGGAATAAGTTTGTCGTAATCTCCGAGGAGTTCCATGTAAAGATAATCTCCTGCGGACACATCGTACGTAATGTTAGAAAGCATCTTGTCGTGCTTGATTCGAAAAATGTTCTTGCCGGTAGAAATTTTGATTTCGCCTGCGTTTTCCGGATTCACGGTGATTTGAAGTTTCCCGTCGATCGGAATTTCGTAGAAATGTAAATTGTTATTAAAAACATAAAACATCTTGCCCACATCGTCATTCAGTTTCGTCCAAATGCTGTTGAGGTGAATGATCAACAGACCGTTGAGTTTAGGTAACACGGAAGGTAAGACTTCATGATCTGGTATGGTTTCCATAATGATCTGTTTTTTGAAACCGAACAAATTCATAGGCATGCTGGTTATTTAAGAATACGGTCATAGTTTTTTTTTGTAATGACAGTCAAAGTGTTTTTTTTTTGTTTTGTTTTGTTTTTATGAATCGTCTGTTGAAGATGGACATATGTTGCAGGTTTTGCTTTCTGCTAAGCGATAGTGCCCCCACGGCAATGTGTGAATACCACACTCGAGAACGCACCTCTTGTCGTCGTTGGGATCCAGCGCAATTTTTCTAACTTTGTTTGTGGTGATGATATGGTCGACGCTCTGGATGCGCTGTTCTTCTCTTAGAACCGACGACCTGGTCTTGAGGCAATCAACAAAGTCCTCGAATGCGAGATGCTCCCGAACCACCTGTCTGCCGACACCCTTGGCCTTCTTGGTAACGCTGCCCTCGGCTTTGATGGCATAGGCCTTGGCGCGAAGACCCGCAAACTCGAGAATTACATCACCGTCCTTCTCGTCTTTGAGTTTGCCAGGTACTTTTTTGTTTCGGGGCAGGATGCCGTACTGGTTCGGCTGGGGATAGCCCGAGGTGTCGAAGAGGTTAACCAAAGCTGGTACCGTGACTATATCCCTGTATGCATCGGCTGAGTGGACGTGGTACACCAAGCTGTCCGTGTCCGTGTAGAGAAGCGAGATGTTGTGGCTATAATGTGGACGTAATATGTCGTAGTACGTCTCGAACATGTGCAGCTTGCTCAGGTCTAATACTGAGGCACCAACATAAATTGGCTTGTCGAGTTTTACCTCACCCTTCCTCATATGCACCAGAGCAAGCTGCTCGTTATAAATGGTCCTCGATTTGAATAACGGGTTCGCTACGAGCCTGCGACATTGTGCTTTCCTCGTTACCAATTTTATGTCCATGCGATTCCGTACATTCTCCATAGTTTTGCCAAACACCGCATTGTTCATAAGCTTGAAGAAATCCTTATCAAGCTCGGACGTGGCTGCAGTGCGGTGTTTGGTGTTGACTTCAATATATGGCTTCAACCATGGAGAATGCTCGAACTTGAGGATGCGGTGAACTGCGCAGACCGTGACCCCTCGCTGCATCAACCACCGGAGATTCTGGTAGTGCAGGACATAACGCTCTTTGGGCTCGAAATCCATGACGAGCTTCTTCTGGTTGGAATCGGGTGGACACTTCAACTCGGGTGCAGGGGGAAGATCGCAGAACAAATCCTGCAGCTTCTCGGAGAACTCAAGATCCACCTCGGCGAAGAACCCATGTTCCGAATCGTCGAAGCTTTCGACGTCGAAGTTGGAAGGGTCAGCCCACTCGAAGCCTCTAAAAGGGAGTGGCTGCATCATGGAGTGTCCGTAGAGGTTATTGACGTCCGTGTACATGATGTAGCTGGACGGTTGTGAGGGGTCGTAGCCGGTGGCCATGTGGTGATTGTTGGCGCGCGAGTGTCGCTGCGACACCTGGACCATTCCACCCCGCACGGCGCGTTCTACAAACAGCATCATGTCCACGTCCGAAAGAAGCTCCAGCTCGATCTTCGTCACCAGAAACATGGCTGACCACGCCAGTCCAGGAAGACTGTAGAAGTATGCAGGGTCCAGCTTGTAGATCTTCATTGCGGTCGCACGGAACGTCTGGAACACGTCGGCGAGAAGCGTCACATCAAGTCTGAGGTAGGCGTCGTGGTAGTCCCCGAGAGTTCGACAGCCCAGCTCGCGCCACATGGACTGGGCGTGGTGATAGTCATCCTCAGAGATGCCCGAGCCTCGCAGCTTGCTATAGAACTTCGCCTGGGGAGGTAGCGTCGTCTCCGCAAACTTGGAAGGATCTATGACGTATTCGTAGGGATAGACCCCCTTACGCTTGAAGAGACCTGCGTCCAAGTTCGGAAAGTTTCCGGAGGTAATAAGCATTTGCTCGTCGCTAAGCTTCCCTGCGAGAGCATCGAGGCTGGCCGGGAGGAACCTCAGGGAGTCGAGGAAGCGAAGCTCGACGGTAGAGTGTGATTCTGGGATTCGCACCCACTTACTCAAGCTAATGTAACGCTCCTCGTTCTGCGCCAGGACGTTGATTCGCATGTCGTCGTACCCAAGATGCTTGACGAGGTGGTGGAAGTCGTATCCCGAGCCATTGTGAAAAAACACAGGGATAAATCGCGGGTCCCGAGCCATGAGGTTGCATTTGTTGCACCAAGGACCAACATACCTACCGTCAAAATGATCATGGTGTTGGACTTTACGGTTGTTGGCGGTGTACTCCTTGACGCAGACAGGGCAAGCGATGGCCTCGTCGTGTCTACGTTGATCGTCGGGAGACAGTGGGAGCATAGACTTGGGGGCCAACAGTACCTTCCCTATCTCGTTGGCCTCGACAACGATCCTCTCGAGGAAGTGTTTGGCTGCGTCGGGACCACGGTACACGTAGGGCTCGGGGGCGATGTGCTGGTCTCGTCGCACCACAACGTAGGCATAACTCGAAGCCTCGTGGAGTTGGTAAGGGGTGGTGGAGGAAACTTCGGGATCGGGATCGCAAGTGGACAGGGGTTTGAGGAAGGCTTCGAAATCCGCGATGATGATAGCGGGATGTTCTACCATGGCACCGTGCATGTGGAAACGCTCCACAGTGCCAGGTTTGGGCAAGACTGCCACACCAGGCTCGTTGTTACTACAGTAGATCTTGTGGCTGGCAAGCTTCTCTGCAGCGATGTTGGAGCCTCGAACATGTTGGTAGTCCTGCTGTTTTTGATTGTCAAAAGTTGACAAGCACCTGCGACAAACTTCTATGTGGTGTTCGTGTTTGCTTGTTTGGCTCGACACCAACCGGGAGAGGGAACGGATAAGCGTGTAGTGGTGATGGGTCTCGTTCTTGATAAGTAGGAGATGGATTTCCTGCGCACCATCAACGTCTACGTCGCTCACGCGAATAGGGTACACTGCATTTTCGTCAGTGAGACCGTAAACGTTGATGGCCAACCGAGGGTTGTGTGTACGAGCCTCGAACTTTCGAATGTCCGGGACCTCTACCGGGTAGTCGATCCCAGCCATGGCAACTTCCAGCTCTGCCTCGTAGGGTAGGTAGTGGTTAACTCGGTGTGGATGGTTTTTCCAGTCGACGGGGTGCAACGCTGCTAGCACCGACCAGACGAAGCACTTGTTATCCCTGTTCTGAATATTCAGAACAGCCTTCTTTGCTGCAACATCTGGTGGTAGAGGGACGTAACTAGACCCGGACATTGGTGCAAACTGACTAAAAGTAACACACAATTTATGGGGTTCTCCACACAGCGAACCGCCCGAGCCTGTGGCCTCGTGCTCCTCCTGTTTAACAAGCAGCTCTTCGGTAAACTTGTCGTAAATTTCCCCAATGCTGTCACCATCCGCCAGATGCAGCGTTTTTGCTTTCGTTGCATGAAAGAAAGTGTATCTTTCATCGGTCGGCTTCTTGTATGTGCAACATAGCGTACCGTAGAATTTAGTGGAGGAGTGCGTAGCCAGTGCATTACTAAGAATAGAAACTATCTCTGCTCGCTTCTCCTCTAAAAAGCTACGAACATCGCAAGAGCCGTCCGACAATAGGACATAATCTTCTAATATTCCTCCGAAACCAGACCGGTCTGCTTTCATCGCAGGCTTGACGCGTTTGGCGGATGGTGGCGAGTCGGCTTCCGCCTTCCTCTTGGTCGAGCTGGTCGACGGTTGTGGAACAGGTGTTCCGACGACAACTTTGCATGATGTTATATGCCTCTGCAAATTATTAATGGTAATAGGTATACCGCACCTGGGACATGGTTCGGTGGCAGCCAAATGCTTGCCTGGCACGCAGGTGCGACAATGTCTTGCAAAACGTTTGCTTGATATGGTTCTCTTGCACACAGGACAACTTTTCATGGAGTGCATCTTGTTGAAAATATTTGTGGGTATGTTATTATATATATATAGTGGAGTGCCACAAAATAAATACTGTGCAATAATTCACAATAGTGTTGGGTTTGATGGGAGTGTGTTATTTATGCTATTTCTTGCTTCTTAATGAATCCTGTAAATAATTGAAAAAAAAATAATTAAGCTTGTGTATAGAAAACACAAAAATATTATGTGTGCATAATTCTACCAAACAATCTTTTTTTTTTTTCTAACCCTCAGCCCTCTTGGCGTATGAAGTATAAATCATAATTTCAGAAAACATGGTTATTTTCCGCTCGCCATTTTAAAAATCAAACCATAAGCATTATTTATGTTTATAGTATTCGTCGAGCGATAGCAGATAGAGCAAGAATCGTTTTCCTACAACCCATAGTTGATGAATTACAAAACATCTTAGAAATTGCATCTTGAAATTTTAATCCAAAATAACTCGAAAACAGCAGGCAGTAGTCATCACCCCTCCAATAAGTTGTAGAGTACTTCTAATTTTGTATCGAATGCTATTAAAATTTTCGAATTAGGGCAAAAACTAAGCCTGCAAATCAAGTTTCTCAAAAAAATAAAAAATTGTCTGTATTTCCGAAACTTGAGGGGGTAGAATCGATTTTATTTGCTAGTCGAATAGTTCTCGTCGAATCCTATCCAACAAACCTAAAATCATCATCCTAGCTCAATTAGGAGCCGAGAAAATCAATGTCTTAGAAAACGTCTTAAGATAATTGTCTTAAGAAAATTTTCTTGACAGACCGGAAGTAACATCTTGACAGACCGGAAGTCGACTTTCTTAAAGATTAAGATATTTGTCTTAAGACGTTTTCCAAGACATTGATTTTCTCGACTCCTATGGGGTCTAGAACCATGTAACTTTGGTCTATGCATATACCAACACTTGCCCGACCCTGTGACCGAGTGGTTAGCACATCGCGCTGCGACGCCAAGGGTCCCAGGTTCGAATCCTGGTCGGGCTTGGTTGTTTGTGAATGTCTATTTCATCACTCACCCCCAATCTTCGCAAATTAGCTAAGAGGCACAAAATGCGAAGTTAAAATAAACTAAATCAATCAATCATTAAGTTCGTGTTGTAATCATGAAATTAAATTTTAATTAATTTCTTCCTATCCATCTCTCAAATCTATATAGCCTGTTCATATTTGGCATGTCGACCATTTTGTTTACGTAGCAAAAAAAATCTCAAGCCATTTTTTGCGAATGCTCGTTGTAGCCATAAGTATATTTGGATATAATTGTCGGATTTTATTTAACATTAGGTTTAAAAATTAATAAGCCTGCATAAAAAAAAACTAAATATTTTAAATAAATTAGATTCGAATAACTATGTACTTCCATTAGTTTTTGCAATGGTGTAGTGGTAGCATTGTAATCAAAAGTTCGATATCCGCACAAGTGGTTTTTGAAACTGTAGGTCCAGTCCCGATTAACCTTACGTGCATAAAATAGACTTAAAACATCAAATCTATCAGTACTTCTACTAGCCTCTGCAATAGTACTGTAATAGTTTTGTAATTGAAAGTTTAATATCCGCACAAGTGGTTTTTGAAACTGTAGGTCCAGTCCCGATTAACCTTACTGTACATAAAATAGATTTAAAACATCAAATCCAACCCAGTGTACACGCGTCAATACTATCCACTATAAGTAAACTATCATGATCATAACTAACAGTTATGTTATTCGCAATGAAGAATAGTTTTTTTAAGCGCATGTTATATATGCTCATATTTTTTGTTTAGCATAATTTCGTTGTTTAATGAAGACAACACTTTCTGTTCACTGACACTACTTGCAATTATTATTAACACATACACATGTAAAAAATAATAAAAAAAAAACAAAACTTACCTACAAAAAGCTGCTAGCAATTTAACACACACGAAACAGTAGTATAATTGCGTAAATTTTAGTTTTATAGCTGGTCAAGCTACTTGTGTGTATATAACTTATGCTGATATGGTACACACCTGACAGACCAAACTAATTCGGTTTCTATTACACTTGATATTCCACTTGATATAGCAAACACTTTTATACGACTATCTAGTAGCAATACTCGACTGCAACTGATGTGCGCGAGGTTTCTAATAGAAACTTATACCTGCCGGCAGCTAAACTTTCAAGGTTGGTTCGAGCTATGCGTGAACGCCCTTTCCTAGAAAAAATATCGTTGACGCCCAGCTGTATTCTACCGGAAACAAGTAGAACTTGTTTCGTGCACAATTTATGACAGCTGTGTGAGTGATTGCTTCCTGTAGTCACCCAGTAGATTTGAATCTTGTGTGCCCTTTAGTGCAATCCAGGAAAAAAATATCGTTGAGTTTATCGTACAGTCTGGGTGCGACTGCAGGAAGCTGTCAATCACATAGCCGTCGCAAAAGCTGAGAATTTGCACAGTTTCCGGCAGTAACAAATAATCTTGATTTTTGTCGAGTAATGATACCATCAACTCGATGGACAGCTTCCTGCAGTCACACCCCAGGCGATTGACAGCTTCCTGTTGTGTGATTGATGGTTTCCCATAGTTACCCGCCCAAGTTTCCACACAATACAGTTGAGTTGACCACAGATTTTCAGCTTATCCTGTCAGTCACCCCCAACAGTCGATGAAAATTGTAGATAGGCTGTGATTGATGGCTTCCCGCAGTCACCCACCCAAAGTTTTTACATGGTTGAGTTGACTACAGATTTTCAGCTTGCCCCTTCAGTCACTTCAGTAGATGAAAATACAGAAATAAAAAAAAGTACGTACGTGTGTGTGTGGCGCATCGTTGCCCCGAGAGAGGTTTGCAAAAATCATGATATACATTGGCGCTCGGGACTTGGAAATAATACGTATTCGCTCACCACTGTTGCCAGCTTAGTCTCTCTCTTTATCTTACAGCAAAGTTGGCATCTCTATTTTTTTAGTTATAAGCAAGTTGCCAACACACTCTAGTTAATAATGCTACATATTATACACACACACACGCACACACATACTGCACTACCATCCATCCATCCCTCTCTCTCTTTTACGGCAGTGCCGGCTCTCCTTGTTTAGTATATGTAGGTTGGCAACATTGCTTTATGCGCTGTAAGGCAAGCCTCAAGCAAAGTTGCCAGCCCCTTGCTTTAGGTTAGGTTAGACAAAAAAAGCTGTAGGTAGGCCGTCGGTTGTTTAACTCTTCCCTCCCTCTCTTCTCTCTCTTTTTTTGTAAAAAACTATGGCAAAAGTACCAGTAGGTTGGCAACCTTGCTTTATGCACTGTAACGCAAGTCTCAAGCAAGATTGCCAGCTCCTTGCTTTAGGCTAGGTTAGACCAAGAAAAACCTTGGTGATTTTTTTTCGAGTAGGTGTTGGCAACACTGCGAGCCCCACTTCCGGTTGCAGAACTCTCAAGCAAGATTGCCAGCTCCTTGCTTTAGGTTAGGTTAGACCAAAAAAAAACCTTGGTGATTTTTTCGAGTAAGAAGTTGGCAACACTGCGAGCCCCACCGAGCCCCACTTCCGGTTTGTGAACTCTCAAGCAAAGTTGCCAACTCCTTGCTGTTTTAGGTTAGGTTAGACCAAAAACCTTGGTGATTTTTTCGAATAAGCGGTTGGCAACACTGCGAGCCCCCTGAGCCCCAATAGAGGGCGTTGAACCGGCTTGATTGGACTACTGCAAAAATAGCACATTTTTTAAATAGAATGATATACAAAATACTAATCATGTTAAACCGTAAATAGTGTCATTTTCATTAAACTGTAGCCCAACCCTGTGGCCGAGTGGTTAGCACATCGCGCTGCGACGCCAAGGGTCCCGGGTTCGAATCCCGGTCGGGCTTGGTTGTTTGTGAATGTCCATTCATCAATTTCATCATTTCATCACTCATCCCCATCTTCGCAAATTAGCCAAGAGGCACAAAACGCGAAGTAAAATAAACTAAATCAATCAATCAATCAATCATTAAACTGTAAATAAATATGGCAGCTGATATTTGGCTAACTATAATTAAAACATTAAAATTCGGCTACAAAGACTGTAAATATTATTTTAAGTTAAAATTATAAAGTACATCCCGAATTTATATTTTCACTGCAAGAAAAGTTACTGAAATTATAATAGTTTCATTAACACACTTAACAAACATTTTCATATTAGGTTCATTATGTTCAGTTCCACAAACAGAGAAATGCATATTTACATGTAATTTGTTATTTGCTTTAATCAAACTGTTCAAATATTTTACAGGGCCGTTTATCAGAAAAAGCCTTTCTATTTAAAAAATATGTCTATGTGTACGATACCAAAGAAAAGATCGATTTAAATAAAAAATATAAAAAAATATTTTAAAAAACATTATTTTTATCCACCCAGCTGTTAAGAAGGACGGGGAAGGGGATAAGCAAGTATTTGTATTTTCTTCTTTTGAATACATAAATGTCAAAGAAAGATATGTTATAATATGTGAAAATTCAGAGGTAGAGCATCGATTTGTATAATTATTAATGTAAGTGTAGCCACAACCAGCCATTCTAAGTAATTACATACATTTCCTGGAAGAATCTGACTGTACTTGAGGGACCCAAATTTGTTTCTTGCGGATGCGTACTTTACGATTTTGTTACGCCACTGCGTCAAATATTTAATATTACAAGAACATTAAGACGTAACAACAAAATGAGATTCACAATTATTATTATCATCTAAGCCCTAAAATTCAAAGTAAACTGGTACAATTAATGTGCAACAAAGTCAAAATTGCTAATTAAAAAAGTCATATTAGCTGTATCAATTGAAAACACCAAAGATTTCACACTTATGATGCAAATGACTATCGTTTTAAGATTTGTTGATGTTGAAACCGATTGTATCGAAGACCTTGAAGGTAGATACTTTCGGCCCCTAGACAGGATTGTGGTTTAGCTCACTCCTTTCCCCCCGCTCTATCAAGCACCGACATTTTATGTACGTCCTTCGATATTTTCTACTTAAGCCATCGTTTGTGACATTTACATCCTACAAATTTTGAAATGAGGAAACAAAGAACGACTCATTAAATAATATATAGGTTATATTTAAAGGTTCTTATTTAAGGATATTTCAGTTGTCTTACTGTCTAAAGAACATCTTAAAAAACGTACTATTACTACTGCCTTGGTTAATGAAAATTCCAGCAGCGTGTTAATGTAGCTCTGCCAAGTGTAAATTTCTCTGTCGCGTACTATTAAATATAATTTACGTCAGAAATTAATTATTATTATAGGCTATTATATAAATATATTAATTTGCTGACGTTTCCTTGATGACTGTATATCGATTCACATTGATATTTCAAACTTAAAGAACGGATGGAGCCTTGCATTCTAATCTCGCCCAGGGCCTCGCGATATGTTGCTACGCAACTGTACCTAAGATTTTTGTAACTCCTCAAATTAGTTTCATTATTATGTCAAACCAATTACCGCACATTTTCCAAATTTGTTTCGAAGGTCTTCAAATAGGTTTGTGTGTCTTGTTCATTTATGTCACTTTTCTGGTTTTGAAATCGTAAATCCCCTATCGGTTTCATTTTTACGTTGTTCGTTTGTTGAAATGTGTAAGTAGCATTGCCTGCCTGCTATTTGCACCCGTATGAAGATACAAGCTAACAATAATTATATTTTGCATCGTATTACTATCAATGCGGTCTGTAGAACTAGATAACTAGCAACAAAATTTTATTTTTGTACTGGGTACAGAGTCTGAAGAAAACCTTGCTAGAAGGTTGAAACGTTATGTTTAGTTTATGTTTTAAAATAAAAAAAAATGCGTTAGTCAGCATATTGAGTTTTTCATATCATGGAAACAAGGCTTACTGGTGTTACAACAACATGAGCGAACGACGATTTGTTGAAAGAGATGACAATATTAAAAAACCTTTTATAATGCAAATTCTGATTTCATGTTCCATTTTATGAACCATCGTGCCTTAGTGTTCAGAGGGGGGAATCTTGAGCAACTAATTCGGATATTGAATTGGCAAAATTACACCAGAGAGAAAATCTGTTTGATTGATTGATTCATTTATTTGGTCAATTTATGGACAATAATGCTAATCGGGACTATAGTTTAAAGTGGGATCCGAACCACCATGTGCCTCCACCGAGTATCGAACCCGGTACCCCTTGATTACAAGGCGACGACACTACCACTGCGCCATAGGGGAGCACCCCCCCCCCAAAGTATAATGTAGAACAACCACCAGTAACACAAAGTTCCAAAATATTTACGATGGCACTTTTTGCGAAACTTGGTTCGTACTCCTTTACAAGTGTCAGCAGTGGCGACAATTAGGGTCGGGCTCAGAGAGTGCAGTTGCCTGCCCCCCCCACCCCCTTTGAAACTTTTGCACCACGTTAACCTCATGTAGCAAGGGAAATTAAACTGTCCTTGCCCCCCCCCCCCACTTGGCCCTAGTTTTGGAACCCAATCGCCGATACTGGGTGTGAGTGATACAAATGTTTTCTACCAAGGAATAAATGTCTGCAATTTCAAATTGATAAACCTGATGAACATTTTAAGTGCTCCTAGACCAGTTTAGAATCTAAAAGTTGGCAACGGTGACTGCGTGACTCATGTATCTGGAGACGGTGCAAAATCGGAATGAGCGTACGCTGAAGATAAGCGAGCTTCGTCTTGCAAGGCCTTCCAGTTACCCGTGGGCTTTCGATGCTTGACGGGTCAAAACCCAGGTATATAGTTTTACTTGCCCGCCCGACCAGCCAGGCGGGCCTAGTAAGCGATTCTGACCGATATGCAGCCCTCTGCCCACCGCAAAGGGAGAAAACGAGCCAAGCCAATGATGTAGTCTTCCGCTCCGGTGAAGCGTTGTCTCGTGAAAATATTTTCCAAAGAGCACAGATTCAGCCATGGGAACTCAACGTGCTGGGATACTCCTATATATGACGCACACACATATTTACACTATTTTTCAAGTGAAATAACATGTTGGGAACAGTGGCCCTGCCGCAAAGGTAGAATAGCACGTCGAGTGGTCGACTCAAAATCTCGACATCTGCGAGTCTCGTTCAGTTTTTCGTTTTCATACCGAGGTGTATGGGGCGAACAGTCACCCTCTTTCACGCCCGAGGAATGCATGCTTGTGGACAAACTAGTCTCTGGAACATGGACCCAATTTTATCTTCTGAGGGAGGCTGCGTGTTGTCTCCTGTCCATCCCTGTGCTGAGAACCATCCGACAGCCGCAGCTTTTGTGGATGGCATGGTGATTTTAGTACTGAATGTGTTTCTCTAAATGTGATAAAGGGTCAAATTACTAACTCGAATTAGTCGTCCTGCCAAGGTGCTTGTTTCTCCGTATTAATTGATTGATTTGGATTATTTTACTTCGAATTCCTGCCACTTTGGCTGATCGCAAAGAGGAGGATGAGTGATATGATGAAAGTAATGAAGGGACACTCACAGAGAACACCCATGCCGGAATTCGAACTAGAAATTAATGAATGAATGCAAACTAGAAATTAATACAAATGAAAATAATGAAACTAATAATAACAATGTAATATAATACATCAAAACTAAAACTATATCATAAAATCATCACATTCGTTAACGAGGAAAATAAACCAGTTTTATATCAACATTTAGACAAAGTGATAAAGGAATTAGCACACTTATAGTTATGAATGATTTTGGAAATATATCGTAACATACCCTTCGGTATGTGGGATCGAACTAGTGGGTGTAGCTCATTTATCATTCATCCTTGATTATGGAGCAACTCTCTATTCATGGTAAGCTTGATGGGAAGGTGCGAGAGGTACACAACACCTGAGTTTCAAGCCCCTAAAGACTGAGTAGAAGAGATTTATTGGTTCTGCGGACAGCTTTGTCTAAGGTCAATTGACACGAGGGTCTATTTTGGCTAAAATTAAGCTATATTTAAATTTCATATCTTCTGGTGGATTTAGCTAATATATAGGTGTAGCAAATTGCCTAACCATGCTACAATTTCTAAACACTCGTACTAGGGTAAAGCTCAAATTCTTGGAATATCTAGCTTGGGAATACTCTACTCTCAGGGTCATGTGACTACCTGTTGATTGGTTGAGAGTGCACTTAACTTATGCTCGAAATAGATGGCTAGTCTTGTTTGAGAATGGTACCTGAGTTTGGGTTGACGTCAAGGTTATTCTTTAGATATGAAAAACCATTGACTTCTTGATTACTAGTAGTTCTCAGACAACAACTAGTGAAACCTACATATTCTTGTAGCATAACTTTGATTAATATGCAAAAAATCTGAGCTTTCTGTGATTATTTGTTCATAAGTTATAAGCAGTCAGTTATTTTTGGCAAGTGGGTTAAATTGGGGGGACGGGGAATGTGGAATTTATGAAAATATTATATATGGGTAGTTAACCCTATGTCCTTTTGCTTCATCTTTTGCCAGATTTCGTCCGTTTTGCTCTATCTCTTACAGTTTTCAAGATATGCCCCACAAAAAAATATTGTGGGTGGACCAACATTGATCGTAGCCCCTCCAAATTTGCTTCAGTGAAGTCAAAAAATGTGTCCGTTTTGCTCTAACTCTTGCCGTTTTCGAGATATGGACTACCAAAATTAATTTTTGGCAGGTGGGCCAAAGTGGCTACATTGCATACATTTGGTCAGTTGAGCAAGTCTAAAAAATGTTTATCTCATTTTCATCAAATGAATACTTAAATATTTCACACAATACCTCATCAGGCATATCTGTTAACATGTTATAGTTAAGTAAAAACTAGTAATCAAGCAGTCAGTAGTTTTTCATATCTAAAGAATAACCTTGACGTCAACCCAAACTCAGGTACCATTCTCAAACAAGACTAGCCATCTATTTCGAGCATAAGTTAAGTGCACTCTCAACCAATCAACAGGTAGTCACATGACCCTGAGAGTAGAGTATTCCCAAGCTAGATATTCCAAGAATTTGAGCTTTACCCTAGTACGAGTGTTTAGAAATTGTAGCATGGTTAGGCAATTTGCTACACCTATATATTAGCTAAATCCACCAGAAGATATGAAAATATAGCTTAATTTTAGCCAAAATAGACCCTCGTGTCAATTGACCTTAGACAAAGCTGTCCTCAGAACCAATAAACCTCTTCTACTAGACTGGATCAGCATGGCTAATGGAATACGGTATACCTTTCTCTGTATAGTAGCTGACGTTCTGCGAAGAATGGATATGGTTGTGACTGTAGAAAAGAGTCTGACTTCCGATTCGCTCTAATACGCTCTTGTACAAATCGATCTTCTGCCTCTCTCTCTCTCTGCAATGCTCGTAACTGACCACTCACTCCCGTCCTCCCAGACATTTATCCCAATCGAATTTTCCAAACAATGCCGAATCAGTTACCTGCATTCTCTTCCTTGATTGCAATCGTTTACAACTGTTCACAACGATGGCGATCAAGGAAGCTCGGCAATGTCTATCAAGGCATTCCTCGGATGTTTCTAGATATTTCCTGTCTGGAAAAGTGATGGCTAAATGTCTGGGATTTGGAGTTTTGTACTTAATATTTCCATTGATTTTAAAGTTTGTTATGCTATTGCATTATCCTTAGAGAACAAACTATTGCATATAAACAAGTAACATAGAAATATGATATGTTATACTCCTCTCATTGCAACAATAGGAGTTTGACTTTATACTTTTCATTACGTATTTACATTAAAACTAGGCATATTGATAAGATATTTTAAGTATACATCGTCCCAATTCTGAAACAGTAAAACCCACGTCTTCCACAGCCAATGAGGTTTTGTACAGCGTAACGTTCTTGTTTAAGGCTGAAAGTTTAAAACTTCCTCTGTAAAATGTTATTGGATAATTACATGAATCACAATGTGAGCACTTCTACATGCACTTCTGTACGTTCAGATGTTATTTTCTTTTACTTGCGTGGTGCAACACTACCGCATAGCTTTACGCACGGGATTCGTGGATAACGTCACCTTACGTTTGGATTTCTTCCTTAACTCGTTTCGCATTTATTCCTTTTCGGTTATTCCGCTCGCACATTTTATCCTTGAAATTTAATAGTGTGTCTGTAATTTTATAAAAATGGGACGAGACAGTTTTCTATTTATATTTCAATATTTTATCATGCATAAAATGATTCATTACATTTACATTTATCAGGACAACTACAAGATGAGCATAATTAGCTGACACTTTTAATAAAAAAAGGTAAAGTGCTCCCCTGTGCATAGCACCACGCCATGAAGGCGTATAGGGGATGTGGGGGTAACGCCACTTTTAATATCAGAAATAAAGCTAACACTTCTACTAGAGCATATCGTGTAAATGGAATAATTTTTACACTTCTTGGAGATAATTCAAATAGCACAGACACAAACTGATATTAACCAAAAGATGTCTTCCCAGTGGTCACCTTATGGTGCTACGCAGTCTTATCGAGCGAGTGATCAGTTCAGAGTATTGGGAAGGATGTTTTGAAGCGTGAGATCTTAAACATCAGAAAAATGCTATGTAGCATCACAAGGTGACCTCTTGGAAGACATTTCTTGGTTAATATCTGTTTGTGTCTGTGTTGTTTGAATTATCTCCAAGAAGTGGAGAAATAATTCCATTTACACAATATCCTCTAGTAGAAGTGCTTTTTTAAAACCATCAGCTATTATGCTCATCCCTGTACCTATATAATGGACGTTAATACTTTAAAAACGACAATGGTAATTTTTTACGACAAATGGCAGCAGTTGACGGTCAAGACTCACCTCATTAAAGTGCTTCTTCCGGTGTTGCGCGTCTCTTCCGCCCTTAATCCAGTTCGCGGTAATTCCTTCCGTTCTGCCAGCATAAATCTGTTTCTCCCTGTAGGCACATTTACATGGTTCCTGAAAATTTACCACAGCCTCATCAATCACATAATAACGGATGTCGCAGCCGAAATAAATCACCACCACGCGCCATGAGCAAGGCGTTTGCGATGCGATCTCAAATGTTTGACAGCTTCGAAGGCAATGAATCGTGAAATATGCCGTTCGAACACACCTTCCCAAGGAAACGAAATTTGCCACCATTTCAGCCACCGTGGTGGAGTGGTTAGCGTACTACACTACATTCGATCCTTCGTAATGCATATATCCTTTGATTGCATTTGATCCTATTCTCTTCATCAATTCGTCACCTATCTTCAAGTATGTCATACCTCCATATGTACATAATGGAAACGAAATATCAAATAAATGATGAGAAACTTACAATTAGTCAAGGACTGCCGGCCCAAAAAGAGACCAGCCGGCACACGAGGCTTCCTGATAGCCAAGAAAATTTTCTTTCTAAATAATTTGGATGGAAAATGTTAGATGTATGTATTAGTTATAACAACCACAACATTCGCACATTTACGTTTAGCTCTGTTGAAGTTCGATTATTTTTTTTTGTCGGTATATATATATCTGTATTGCTTTTATAAGTCGATTTTCTGCAACATTGGTTAATCGTGACGATGAGTATGAGAGACGCTTAGATTAAATTCATGAAGGGACAATCACAAAAATAACACATATACCAGGCCACGGCTCGAACTCAGGACCTTTGATAGCAAGATGACGCTCGGCTCCGGAGCCCACACACCTAAAGTATGTTCGGCGAAAGAACAAACTTCAGAATTCTATTTTTGTCTTTTCCGTCGAAAGCCGGGGGGTGGGGGGTGTCACACGAACCACTGAACCGGCTTGGTCCAGTTGCCGTAGTGAGGGTAAATTCTCGTGGTATTCTGCGTTGCCATTTTTTTTCGTTTTGAGTCGTCTTCGAAACAGGTGGCGCCCTCAACAAGGTCTAGCACGGTGAAGCCTAATTATTGCCGCCGCGTAGCAAGCGAACGGGTCTCCGATTCCCTGCCTCTCCCTGAAATGCGAGCAAAGTGTGAATGTTGACAGCAAAAGGTGTGTACGACTGGACAAAAATCAGGCGTGTAGCAACACCACTTCTACCCCCTTGAAACTCCCACAACTGGAGGCGGAAAGTCGGGGTTTCCTGATGTTTATACCCGGGCCGGTCGGACTTGACTTACGTGTGCGTGATATTCACGTAAATTTCAGAGCGTTTCCCAGCAATGTAGTGTTTTGAGCAATTTTGAGATGTTGCTTATTGATTATGCAACTTTGTAGTGCAAAATGTTTACTAAAGCAATGGGAGGAGTTTGGATCCGCTGAACCGTCCACTTGTAGACCACACCTGCGGGGGGGGGGGGACCTAACAACATCGTCGCCTTTTCCATCGTCACAGAAGGGGTTATTATTTCTCTAGTAAATCGCGAAAACAGGGAGGATCTGCGTGTTTCCGAACCGCATGCGCGTCTTCCGACGTATTCGCGGCGACTCGAAGGGTTCGGCGAAATCAGTCGCGGGATCGCTCCTTCACGCACCGCACGCTGCATGCCTTCGGACCGTTTCCTCACTGGGTTACCAGGGTAGGGTGCAGGCGACCCTGACCTGCCAGAACACCAGCAGAAGGTTGGCTCTCCCTATCTGGGCCACGGCGCCGAGCGGTAAGTTCCGAGAGCGTTTGAGGGGAGGCGAGTGTGCCAGCGAGTGTTCGTCGGGAAACAAAATTTTGGCGAGGACCGCATTAAGACCATGACCTAGACCGTGGCACTCTTTCAAACGGACGGGACCCACCGTGCCCCCAGTGTGTTCCCGGTGCTCCCGGAAGCCAAGTTACCGGTCCGGACTCTGATGGTGTCGTGGTCGGTGCCTTCGGGTTACAAACAAAGATTTCTAGGTTCGATTCCGGTGGCAGTGCTTCATATTCTACTTTAAACTGGAAATCAAGTCCCAATTAGCCTCTGTGCCCAGTTAGTGGACTTCGTACTCCAGTTATCGGATCGAAAAAGCAACTGTTACTTACCATTACTTTCAAAGTAACTGCAAGTTCCTAGTTACTTTGTCGAAGCTTGAGTTCAGTTCACTTTGTGCTCCGATAGGCTAATGGGGACGAGCTACAGTTTGAAGCGAGACATGAAACACTGTGCGTTGTACTTTCACCGGGAAACGAACTCAGAACCCTTCGACTACCAGGCAACAGCGTGTGGCACTACACTATCGGAGAGCCAATAAGTTACTCGTCACTTACTTTTTGCCTTAAATTTTTCTAGCCATGCTCAAAACTTAACAAAAAGCAACGTTTATCCAACAACACCGACGTCCTTTCGCTTACGAACTAACAGCTTTGTTTGTTTTTCTAAATTGTGATCGCCTTTCTGCCACTCTTCGCTAATGGCGACAATGATAATTGACGTTGATTCGATTAATGTACGAAGGGACACTCACAGACTATCCCCAGCCAAGCGCCAGCTCGAATCTGGGACCTTCGGTAGCGTGATCGTGAGCTTATCAGTCAGCGAGGATGATAGGAAACGAACTTATCGCAACTCATCTTCTCTCGCTCTCCTTATCATGTTTGTCTCTGCATTGTCAGCGCGGATACTCGATAACTTCTTCTTCCATACAGAAATAGTAGACACTGATATAAATCACAACAAAAAAAAACCCGAGATATTTGCGCAATCAGGAACAAGGAATCGCATTAAAGTATTGATCTCTACGTTTGTTATCCACGAAAGCAAGGGAACTTGTTTTCGGGTCAAGTGCCGTGCCCTGAGATGACTTCCATGGAAATCCACTCAAGCATTTTGTACAGGACAAACCAAAGGAAACAATTTACCTTATCCTGAGTTTTCATTTAAGCCCTCACAAAACTAACACTGAGAAAGTAGCTGGCTGCAGTTACTAACACAAATAACTTACATCGGTGTTACTTCCACCTGTCGGTTCGTTTGAAGGTCGCATGTTTATACTGACGGTACCGAAATCGGGAAGTGAATGCTACCAGACAATTCGAGACGAGACAGGCCTTTGTAAAATCCAGACGAAACCCAGGCTAAGTGCCCGATACTTTCGGATTACCGTAAAATTTACCTGAACCAAATTTTATTTTATTGTGAGATTTCTTCACACACAGCAAGTGAATATCTACCTGTTCATTTACAGATAAGTCATGTATTTTTCTGACAGTAATTCAAACTCAATCCATTAAAGGCCTGTGCTGCGTGGTTGCATAGAAGCAACATGAAAATCCGTTCTTCGAGGGTTCGTAGCGTCGAAATAAGGCACCAAACGCAACATCTTTATCAAACAAAGTTCCCTACCTTAATGACTCCTATACGCTGTGTAAGTCTGTGCGGTAACACACACGGATTATCTTGTTTATAAAATATATATATAGAGACGAGAATGTGCGAGCCAGGCATTACAACTTTTCCAAGTCTTGTCTCGTAAAAATCTCAAATTGGAAGTATGTCTGTGTCCGCACCAAAATGCTGATACATTAATATGCATGAAGTGATTCCAATGCATGAGTGCGTTCAGTGGTCGATTCACCGAAAGCTTCGAGTTCGAGCCTTTGCATGGGTGTTCCATTGCGACTGCCCCTTCAACATTATCATCTCGGCGATTGGTTAACATAGGCAGTAAACGACAAAATGACGCAATTTAGATGAGAGGAATCTTCGAAAAATACCAGTTCAATACCAGAGTACGAAGGTGAAGGTTGGCTGGTCCGTTAATATAATGAAAGTTTCTCATTTGCATTCTTTATACTTACATCATTCGCTCACTCATTAGCTTCATCGCAAAGATGGGGATGAATGATGATCAGATGAACGGGCTGAAGGAAGAGTCTGAACAAGGAGCATTCGGAGGCGAGGTCGTGAGTTGAGCATCCGTCCTTAAACTCCACGCAGGCCTAGACTGGACATTTTGCATTAAATTTTCATTCATCTCAGAAATGACCTTCGCCACTTCAAGTTTTCTATCAGCGTTTGCACAGCATTAACAGAAGGCATGTAGTAAACCCCATGTTTTAAGAATGTCAAATCGCGAACTTAGGAAGTGGTTGTTGATAATCCATGTCAACAGTTTCTTGAAACGCATCTGCTGCAAATTACAAAATAATGTTTTTGACTTTCCGCAGTAAAATGCATATGTTTTTCGGGACGAGAAACTGAAACATATATATTATTTACGAAACGCCATCATACATAAAACCCAAATCTCCATGTTCTCTTTGCGAAAAGAGCGCACTTACCAAGCTTTTTGAAGACTTTAACGTAATGTTGCGTTATGTGCTATAAACATTCGATTATATAGTGCGGGTTTCCATTTAACGGTTACGCCCAATCTTCCAACACAGTCAAGTGACTTCTTTATTTTGCAACAACGAAGGAGATTTATGGTAAACAATAATTCATTTCACTGTTAAATGTTACCAAGATGTTTGTCTGTGTTTTCACGTCCAAGGTGATTTCGAACTTTCGGTGACGTTTGTTGATCCAGTGTTTATTTACAAGAACTTCGAACGACGGGTTAGCGTCCGTGCCAACAGGACAATGTGCTCGCAACAGAGATTTCGCTACTATCGGCCACCTCTCTAGTCAGAACGTTCGAGACAAATGAATTCGTGATAGCTTTGAATCGGAACGTTTGTCTTAAGTACAGTTTCGCATAAGGTGCGCATTTATTTCGATTCTATCAAAATGTGCTCGAATAGTGAGTAATTAAAAATCCTCCGACGTATTCTATAGGGGGCGCAAAAATTTTCAATCGCAGGTAATTTTACAGGAGTTGTGCGAAATTGCATTTATTCTTCGCAACACACAGGTTCAGCCGATGCTGCCATTTAATTAATTGTTGTTTGCTGATGGTAGGATCAAGCTTTCTGCAAGCCTGCCTGATTCTGTATGCCAGGTGACCCAGATCACAAATCATCTTTGAGTAAACCATAGCTTTTCAGAATCTCCAAATATAGAAGTCAAGTTGTGTCAGCCCTGTGCACCGCGGGGGCCACGGGGAACTGGTGATCAAGGTATTCCGCACAATAGCGGAAAAACAAGAAAATGAACGAACTCAGACTTCTGGGCCACCCTGTTCTCGTGTGGCAGTTGCAAGCGCTTCTTTGTCAATTACTACACTAGTAACATCAATAATTGGTTTAGAGTTTAGTGTCTTGTGTAGTTAGTACGAGAATTAACCTGTTCTCTCTTTAACTCAACGTCTTTACTATTCAAAAACACATTTTTGCATTTCTGGCCTGGTTATTTTGTTGTACCTTTGGCGTTTGTGGTTCATATTCCATGTTCAGTTCTATTAAGTAACTCGTTCGTAGTGTGAATAAAAAAGTAATACTTCCGTCCTACACCCGGACGCGTAATTGTCACACTAGTTCGGCTGTTCGCTCTTCTTGAATGAAACTCTATCCTTCGCTCTCCACACAGGGTGCAGTGTGTTCAGTACGCGATGCACACAGCAACAAATTGAGTCCTCCTGTACGAGCTTGTGACGGGGTATGAACCCCTCTGTTGGGATATCCGCTGGAAGCATTCGTACTTTACACTGAAATTTTATAGCAGTTTTGGAGAACAAGTGTTGAAGTAAAGTGTACAAAAACTACCGGAACAAAGTTGAAGTGAAAAGCGTCCTTCCTCCACGCGAGAATCTGAATGTGTTTAGATTACGTTCACGTTGGATCTGGTTTCTGCCGAACTTTTCTACTGCCGTGTTCTGCAGACTACGACAGGTGAACGTTCTGGCGATGTGGTGGCCACGTTCATCAGGAAATTCGCCAGTGTTCTCCGAGTATTTCATGTGCAGAATGTATAGAAATGGTCGAAATGTTACTGTTGGAAAACCTTATATTTAAATTAAATATCAGAGGGGGCGAACGGAACGACAATGATATTTTTGGAGATTTTTATTATTTTTGCGTATTCTTAATTACGAAAAACTGTAGTTAGTGACTGGCAATTTCCGTGCTACTATAAACCAGAGTTTTATGGATTTCGACTGTGATAGTTCTTGCTAGACGTGTCTGACAATGGTTGACCTTCACAGGTGAAGTCAATGAATTGGCCACTGCTGTCACCTAAACAACGCAAGTCGAGCATAAGAGCGCACGGTACCACTGGTGAATTCCGCCGAAAACAAAACAAAATAAATGATTTGGTTCCATTCGGTGGTCGGTGAAGCGCGGACGTGCCCGCCGGAGTAGCTCTGTCCCAGTGTGAACGCCCACGCCTATTTACATGGTGGTGTTCGTCTGCCGTGTAGGACAGCGTAAACTTCCGACCGAAACCACAACCGACGTGACCATGCCTCCGTGATCAATGCTTTGATGCAAGTTCTTCTTTCGATTGCAGTATTATGAACAATTGCAGGAAACGGGTCAACGTTGGACGAGATTCCATTTGAGTGTACGAACCCTGCTTTTCGGAATTTCAAACGAGATATTAAAATGGTTTAGAAAAATGAACTACATGGTAAGAGAATTGGCCGTAGCAAATCCGCCATTACCCAGGAGAATCTGGTAGTGGAAAATATCGACACTCCGAGGCTGAAAACTGTCTTAAATTCAGAGACTTCCGTGTTAGCAACATTCAATACGGAAGTAACGAAAAAACATGCATTCTCGATATTACGGTATCTTCCGCGTTTCCAAAATCATCCGTATTTACGGCTTTCCTTATTACGGTGTTACTGTATTTCGATATTTGTAGGAATGCAACAAATAACCGAAACTCTGTATCGAGTTTTTGTTGTGCTTTGTAGAGTAACAAAATTCAGGCACGAAGTTCACCTGGGTTCCGATTTCCCTCGCCCCGGTTTTCAACACGTAATCTAGAATGCTCGCGTATATATTCAGTCCATGCGTTCCACATAATGAAAAGTGTTCGATGCTATGTTAATGACAATTTATAGGTTGTCTAGTGCTTCTAACCTATTCTATTCCAACACTATGTTTCGAGAGAGCATCTCTTTTCTCGTGCTAGAGTAGGTATAAATAGAAGCAGCACTACAGATGATAATAAATTATCACTGTTAATACAGAACCACTGTATTTAATATTATTGAAATTGAGGATTATTCTGTAGATGATTTCCTTCATTTCCTAAAATATACAAAATGTGAAAGAACGTTGATTAAAAAAATCCATTTCAGTATTGACACGCACTTTACCGAAAAGATTTCCGACTTTTCCCAGATTTCGCAGGGATTTTCAAATAAATTCCCAGACAATTCTAACATGTTATAATTTATTTAATCCTGTCTACAGTTTGCAGCAACTGTTCGAAGACACCTTGTTTCTTAACATTTACTTGCGCCTACGAACACATTATGTATCAAGTTAGGGTACGTAAATGCGTGAGAAATCTACTTCCATTTCCAGATTTTCATAAACCTTTTTATAAACTTAACTGGCTTTTCCAGTACTTTCTCAGTCATTTTCTTTGACTATTGAGGTCAATGGGAATCTTGAAGTGAGTCCTTCCAAATAACTGATGCACAACTCGCAGTTCCAATAATTGCGATAACTTATAAGATTTTTTGGAATTCGTATGAAAATACTTTATACCTGAATCTACTTTTATTCTGACTGCGTCAACCGTAATTAATGCAGGTCAACGTACATGGTTGGTATTTGAAGGGAGAGGGATGCTTACCAATTTTTTGCTCTTCGCGAAACTATAACATACACTCCTCACTAAAGTTTGGAATATTGTTGTACTAGACACAAGTTTGGAATATTATTATATTAGGCAATAGGTGATAGACACGGTAGCATACGTCGGCGAAAAGACGAGAATGTCCACCAGAGGGATACCAATAGTTGTTGCATTCCAAGGCCGTGTCTATCACCTATTGTCTAACGTAACAATATACCAAACTTTTTGCGAGGAGTGTATATAATTTATATACTTGGGCTTCAATGGTAGACAGTAGTATAGTTTATGCTACGGACAGCACCACTTACAAGTGTAGAAAAGGCGAGGCTATTTGATTGTTCAATCAGATTTGCTTACACTTAAAACAATGCCAAGAGGGGCCTATACCCCAATTCTTCCAGTGTGATATGCTCTGATTTTTAAGAAATTCTGAATTTCTAGTGTAGAAAAGGCGAGGGCTCAACAGATAGATTTGCTTACACTTAAAACAATGCCAAGAGGGGCCTATACCCCAATTCTTCCAGTGTGATATGCTCTGATTTTTAAGAAATTCTGAATTTCTAGTGTAGAAAAGGCGAGGGCTCAACAGATAGATTTGCTTACACTTAAAACAATGCCAAGAGGGGCCTATACCCCAATTCTTCCAGTGTGATATGCTCTTAATTTTAAGAATTTTGAATTCTAGTGTAGAAAGGGCGAAAGCCTCTCAGACAGATTTGCTTATATTTAAAATTATGCCAAGTTCCCATATGATCTTATTGCTTATAGTGTGTCAAAATCCCAGGAATTGAATTTTAGTGTTTCAGATTGATTCTGCCATGTATATTAATATAAAGCTTATAGTTACTGGGTTCTGAGGCCCAGTGGAGTGTGGTGCATGGTTTTTATTGCCTTGCAATCAGGAGGCCTCTGGGTTTGAATTCTGATAAAATGTGAAGCCTCTCCTGATGGCAAAATGTTAATATTGTTGCTTTGTAAGCAAAAGGCTCGGGTTTGAGTCCTGATAAAATGTAAAGCCTCTCCTGATGGCAAAATGTTAATATTGTTTGTCTTGTAAACAAGGGGCTCCGGGTTCGAGTCCTCATAAAATATTTAAGATTGAAAACATGTGGCAAAATAATATGTCTACAAGTGAGATTTTGAGAATAGTTGATATACAACTCCCAGATCTGAAAACCTGGTAAAAAGTGTTTTACAATAATATATTGTACAAAAAACTGAATTTTCTTATTTTCTCATGTTTTATAACCACCTCCTCAAATACAATGGGAGAAGAAGCGGGTAAGCATTTGCGTGCTTTGCCGGCACGCAAGAGACACGCTAGAAGGGGGGCATTAATGATTTTTCTATATGATTCACTGAAGAGGTCATTAATCTTTCAGCACGACAGGGGAAAAAGTGTAACAAATTCCTAGTCATGCAAGACAACATGTAAAAGTGTAACAAAGATTATTGAGATAAAGATACATATTTTCACACAGTGGCAATGAACTGTACCCCCCTCGTGCTGAAAGCAATTCTGTTCAGATAATATGAGCCTGGGCAAAGACTTAGAAAATATTATGGCAGTTCAAAATCCAATTTTGTCTGCATAAGGGTCTCAGAACCCAGTAAAATATGGGCATATTCTATTTGGAGACGTATTAATATTGTGGCATTGTAATCAGAGGCTTTGGGTTCGAGTCCTGATATAAGATTGAAATATATGCAACTGCCCACACATAAGATATTCACTGCTAGCTGATAAACAGTTGAGGTTTGTGTGTTGTACAACAGCAAAACTATCACCAAAACCTAGTTACTGCTATTGTTTGGGTATAAAAGCACCAGCTCAGCCATTAACTGCTGAACCCAACTGATATTTTTATTAAGTATAAAGTTTGGAATTGAAGCCCAGAAAATCTTATATAATAAACTACAAGAAAAAATGCCAAAACAAAAATATTGCAATCGGTGTAATAAAAATATATCTAGTTCTTATTGGACTAGGCACCAATGTAAGCCTAGGAAATGCAGAAAGGCCATGAAAATATGTCCAAGATGCCATAAAATATTAAGCAAGGCATATTACAAATGGCATACGTGTAATTCTTATGTGCAGTCATCAACATTGCCCCCACAACCATCCACATCTGGTCTGAAAAGAAAATACGAAGCACCTGTTAATGCTGGACCTGCAAAGCAGCCACGCTATGAACCACCCATACATAGCAGTTTTAATGCCCAACTTAGGGATTACCGGTTTGTATCAGAGCCAAGATGCGGCATTGAGAATTTCTTGAACAGTATAAATCCTGATCTGCAGGCAATTCTAAATGCACAAAATGGCTCTTATAAGCTCTCCCTCAAATTGTTTGTACAATATAAGAAACCAAACGGCACAAAATTTACACATCCCCACTTAACAGAAACTGTACCTGTATATTCAAATTCAAATTCAGATACAATAATAAGCAGTTTAATAGTTCAATTAAATATTAAACACTCTGAATTTGCGGCAAAAGAGTCCGGATGGAGCCTATGCGGTTCTCCACACAAGTTATATGTTAATATTTCTGAATTCAGCCCATTACAAGGATCTACATATCTGCCATTGCCTGCTAATATCAAAAACAAAAGAGCCGTGGTCAATATAAAAAACACCGACCAGAAATGCTTTTTGTGGTGTATATTAGCTGCTTTGTATCCAGTTTCAAGGAATCCTCAGAGAATAAGTTATTACAAACAGCATGAACATGATTTTGATGATGTAATGGAGGGTTTGGAATATCCAATGTCAGTTCAGAATATTGATAAATTTGAAAAAAGGGCCAGGCACATCAATGGCAAACAATTATCTATTAATGTATTTACTTGTTCCACTGGCAATTGCCCGATAGCACCTCTCAGAATCAGTACACTTGATGATGAATCTGCAATTCCGATTGATCTGCTCTTAATTGAAAAGGATGGCACATATCATTATACTCTGATACATAATCTTGAAGCTTTAGTGAGAACACAACTAGACAAAACTCATAGAATATTCAAGTTGTGCAGAAGATGTTTAACTGTATTTGATGGTCAAAAAATGGTGAAGGGGGTTCCTGAATGTAATGCAGAAATTGCTAAAAACAAGTTAATTGAGCATCTGAAATACTGTGGCAACCATAAACCTGTTCATATGGTGATGCCCAATCCAAGTGAAAAAGCAGAATTCAAAAAGTATGAAGCCTTGTTGGAACACCCTGTATATATTGTCTGTGATTTCGAATCGAACCTCAATCCTTTTGCATTCTGTAGCCCAGATCCAGAAGAATCTTCAAGTACACCATACCAGTTACATGAACCTTCCAGCTTTTGTTTTATGGTTATACGGGATGGTGTTGTTATTAAAGAAGATTCATACAAGGGACCAGATGCCATCAAAGAATTTGCACATAGAATAGAAAATGTGTGCCGTGACATAGCATCTAACATCTTATTAATATCAAAACCTATGTTGCCTTTAACAGAGGAACAGATTGAAGATTTCAACAAAGCAGAAAAATGCCCGGTATGTGATTGTGAATTTTCAGATACAAATATCAAGGTTCATCACCATTCTCATACAGATGGTCGATATAAACAGGCCCTGTGTAATAGCTGTAATATTAAGATCAAGAGACCAAGATTTATCCCCATATTTTGCCATGGAGCATCCAATTATGATTTCCATCATCTGATCAGGTACGAGGGGTTTGACAAGCAGAATTTAAATATTTTAGCTGAAAATGACGAGAAATATATATCTATTAGCAAGATAATTAAAGTTGATGGTGTTCCTATTCACATAAGATTTCTTGATTCTTACAGATTTTTACCTGCTAGCCTGGCCACACTGACCACTCAATTATCTGATGATGACTTGAAAATCACACGTGCATTGTTTCCAAATCAGGACCTGAAATTAATTAGGCGGAAGGGTGTATACCCATATGATTATGTTACAGGTTTTTCTAAATTTGATGAGTGTTCCCTGCCACCACAAGAAGAGTTTTACAGCAGAATCAGAGGATCTGGAATCACTGATGAAGATTATCACCATGCTCAGTTGATGTGGAACAATTTAAAATGCAAGACATTTCGTGATTATCACATGGCATATTTAAAACTTGATGTCACTCTCTTAGCTGATATATTGCAAGCATTCAGAAAATCTTCCATGCAAAATTATGGACTGGACCCAGTGTATTTTTACAGTGCCCCTGGTCTAGCATGGGCTGCAATGTTTTTCAACACCAAAAAGCCATTGGATCTGATCCACGATCAAGATATGTATCTGTTTATAGAGAAATGTATAAGAGGTGGGATGGTGCAATGTTCCCAGAGATATGCCAGAGCAAATAACAAGCATATGCCTGATTATGATCCAGCACGGCCATCAAATTATATACTTTATGTGGATGCAAACAACCTCTATGGTCACGCCATGATGGATAAATTGCCATATGCAGGGCTTGAGTGGGTCGAAGATTTCAATATTGAAGATCTTCAGGACTTTGATGACAGTGAATATGGCCTCTTCTTAGAGACTAAACTGATATTTCCAGATCATTTGCACAACAAATTTTCTGATCTGCCCCCAATTCCCGAGGTTCAGTGCTCACCTGGCTCTAAACAGAAGAAGCTCATGATGACTCTGGAGCCGAAAGAGGGTTATGTTATATATTACAAAAACCTCCAGTTCCTGATGAAACATGGTGTTCAAGTAACCAAAGTTGGCAGAGTTTTGAGGTTCAGGCACTCAGAATGGTTGAAACCATATATTGACACAAACACGGAGCTTCGAACATCCGCAAAGAGCCAATTTGATAAGGGATTGTTTAAATTGATGGTGAATTCAGTGTATGGCAAAACTATTGAAAATGTCAGAAAACATACCGATGTTAAAATAATTACTGACCCCAGCCGGAGCAAAAAATTGGTTGCAAAGCCCAACTTCAATTACAGAAGAATTTATGATGATGACATGGCACTTTTCAACATGATGAAAACAAAGATTAAGTTTGATAAACCTATTTATGAAGGGGCTGCGATATTGGAATTGTCCAAATTACGTATGTTAACATTGTATTATGATGTGCTGAAACCTTATTATGAGGATCGTGTAAAATTATTGTACATGGACACGGATAGTTTTATTCTTGATATTCAAACAGAAGATGTTTATCAAGATATGTCACAGCCTGAATTGTTTCAATATTTTGATACCAGTGAACATACAAAGATTCAACCCCACAACAAAAAGGTGCCTGGCAAGTTAAAAGATGAGACACTTGGTGATGTTATTGTGGAATTTGCTGGGTTAAGTGCCAAGATGTACAGTTTTAAAACATGTAGTGCTGTTGTCAAAAAAGCCAAGGGAATTGGCAGAGTAACTGTTGAAAAAGAGCTTGTATTTGAAGATTATAAAAATTGCATCAAATCACAGAGTTCAATCAGAACATCAGAAAATAGAATTCAGAGTGAGAATCACTTGCTGACTAGCAATATTGTAAGAAAAGTAGCCCTGGACCCACATGATGACAAGAGATGCATTTTGTCATGTAACATACATACTTTACCTTGGGGGCATTGTGATTTGAAAAGTGGAAATCAATGCCCAATTACAGAGCATGATTTGAAATAAATAAACATGCCTATGAACTTATTTGGGTTCAAAAAACAGGCTATTATGGAGCTGCCAACACCACAAGCCTCTCCTGATTTACAATCTGTAATGTCTAAACTGAGTGGCTTGTTAATTATTCATCTGAACAGCATACTTACAGATAATGATGAAGAAACAGGCAAAACATTGTACATATTTAACAATAATTTAAATCATTACCAATTACCTGTAGGTGGGCAATTGCAATTTATTACAACCCCTGAGGGTGATGTTAAAATTTCAATAGGGAGAAATATTTATAGAATTAAGCACTCAAACATGGTTTCTGGCACTGTATATACTGTTTCTGCTGGTGACTGCTTATATATTGAGGTTCCTGGATCTTATGACAAGCTTATACCTTTTTTTATAGAATTAAGAATCAGATACTCTATAATAAATAACCATTAAAAGAAAATGCCTAATGATATATTTGGCCATACAAGACATGAAGATCACAGTGATGAGATTCTGATGCTTGATGTCAGAGTCAAGAAATTGAGAAGTGATTTACAAGCTTTACAAACCACACTCAATGCCAGTCTTCAATTAGAAATTACAAATCTGCAATCACAATGCATGGACCCTCTTCTTAAAATTGATTCTGAACTCAAATTGCTGCTTCAGAAATATACTGACCTGGCAACATTAGATAATTTTCAAAGTTTAGAAGAAGCTGTAGCAGCTCTTCAAGCAAAATTTAAGACCCAGGCCACCAACTCTGAGCAATTGAAACAGCAATTGGAAGAGCAGATAAATAATGTCCAGGCACAGCTCCAAACAATTGTCAAAAGCATAAAATCACAAGAAGATTTTGATCTAGTGATTTCCACTCTAAAGGAACAGATTCAGTCACTCCAGATACCTAATCTGGACCCCCTGAACAATGCCATAGCCGAGGTTAAAGAAAAAATTGAGACACTTGAAAATTTTATGAACAACTTGCCATCTTCTGATGCTTTGAATGCAATAACTCGGAGTGTAGCAAACATTAAGCTGCAACTTGAAACATATGAAGATTTTGGAAAAATTCAAAGTACCATAACCCATCTTGAGGGTACAATAGCAGCAGTGCAAAGTGATTTGGCAAATGTACTAGAATCCAGATTGCCTGGGATTGTAGATACCCTTGTCAGTGTCCAGCAACAGATCACAAAGCTTGAAAACCTCAACACTGAATCTGAACTATCTCATTTTCATCACTTGATAGATGATATCCAAACAAAACTTGAAATTTTACAACAATCAACACCTACTCAGGCAGATATAGCCCTGCTCCAAAATGCTATGCAAAATGTGGCTGATGCATCTGAATTAAACAATGTAAAATTGGCACTTGAATTTTTGCAAAATACAGTATCAAATCTTCCTACATCACAGGAACTTAAAAATATAAAGAGGGCAGTGAATAGGATATTGAAATCAGAAGATATCAAGAATATCCAGGCAGAGATCAAACAACTTACTCAGACAGTGGCTATTCTTCCAACTAATCAACATATTAATGAACTGCATGCCCTGTTTGAGGATATCAGAAGACAGGTCCATGATCTTACTGCTCAAAATTCAAAATTGGCAGTTGTTGAAAATTTGCAACAAATTGTAGCTAACATCAAGCAACAGCTAGGGACCATGGAATCCAATCAAGCAAATGCTCTGTCTGTTTTTGCCACCCAGCTTCAAGAAATTGTGCAACAATACAAGAAACTTGTTGTGGACATAAAGATCAAGCCAGGCCATGATGATGTTGTTAGGACCATCAATGAGCACCTTGAATCTGTAACAAGCAGATTGCTCACAGCAGAAAAGGAAATAACGGGCATAATCGAGAATCCAAAACATACAGTAATTCTTGAATTGTACAGCATCCCCAACAAAGAATATGATTCTCCATTTACACCAGGTGGCAAAATATATATGCTGTCCCCTGCACAATTTTATTACCAGTTTTTTGTTGGGGGCACACTGAGACCAATCAAGATCAAATATTGGCATCAGCCACAGTCACACCACTACCCCACCTTATCAATAACAAATGCTGACAACAAAGTGAAAATCACCAGTGTAGAGTTAGAGGATTTTACAGACCCCAATACATTAGAAACAGCATATGTTGAAGATGATGGCACTCTGGAATTTAATATACAAATAGGGGACAAATTATATTTAGAAAATCCTGCAGTATCAGCTGCTGAACACCCCATAGTTGCAATATTCTTGTTTACATATCATGTCTAGACAAATTATTGTCGATGAATTACACAGACAGGCCCGACATAATTATAAGAGACTCCCAGTAGTCACAAAGGGCATAGATGATTTATGGCAGAGCGACTTGATTGAAATGGCAACTGGACAGTTGAAAAACTTAGACAAAATCAACAAGGGCTACAAGTATCTACTCACTGTGATAGACACATTTTCAAAATTTGCCTGGGCTGTGCCACTCAAATCCAAGACTGGAACATGTGTTACAGAAGCCTTCAGGACAATCATCAATCAGAGTGGAAGATCCCCGCGCTATTTGCAAACAGATAATGGCAAAGAATTTTATAATTCAGTGTTTCAACAATTTATTAAAAGCCAGGCAATAAAACATTACTCGAGTTACAGTGATCTCAAAGCCTCGATTGTAGAGAGATTCAACAGAACCTTAAAAAATCTTATGTATAAACAATTTACACTTCAAGGTAATTATAAATGGATTAATATTCTTCCAGAACTTCTACATAAATATAACAACTCGGTCCATTCTACAATCAACATGAAACCCTCTGAAGTAACTTCATCTGATGAGCAAAAATTGATCAGGACTGTTTATTATCCTAGATACCAGCCAACAACAAGAAGGGCCAAATTCAGGGTGGGTGATCAAGTAAGAATCAGTAAATATAAGCACTTATTCAAAAGAGGCTTTACAAGAAACTGGAGTACTGAATTATTTACAGTGGTTCAAGTTAAACCTGGGACCCTTAACACATATATAATAAAAGATCACCGAGGAGAAATTCTCAAAGGCAGGTTCTATGAACAAGAACTCAGCAAAACTAAACAGCCTGACACATATCTCATAGAAAAAATCATCCGCAGGAAAGGCAACAAGTTATTTGTCAAATGGCTGGGTCATCCGGAAAACAGCTGGATCGATGCAGACAAAGTGATAATATGAGCACCTGGGATGTTATAAAGAGGCTGCCAGAACCTGAACAGCAGAATAAGATAAATGGAGTGCTGCTGCCTGATAATATTAGGTGTCTTATTGTTGGGCCATCTGCTTGTGGTAAAACTACACTAATGGTTGATAATTTTTTATTGGCACCCAACTGGTTAGACTGGAAAAACAGGCACTTGTATGTTTTCTCTAAGAGCTTGGAACAATTAAAATATCAGCAGCTGATGAAGCTATATGATGGATTGAATATTGCCACTTTTGAACCAGATGTTAAGCCACTTGATGAATGTCTCGATAATTCTGTTGTTGTGTTTGATGACATTATACTGGATAATCAAAACAAGGTTAGAAATTTCTTTACACAAGGGCGGCACAAAAACATTGATTGCTTCTACCTGGCACAGACTTTTTCTAAAATACCCAAGCAGCTGATCCGAGACAACAGCAATTTTATATGTGTGTTTCATCAAGATCATACCAACCTCAAACACATACATGATGAATATGTAGGTGGGGACTTGAGCTACAATGATTTTTCTAAATTTTGCAGCAAGTGCTGGAGCCAGGACAGTTATGGGTTTGTCACAATTGATATGACAAGAACGCCTAATACTGGCAAATACAGAAATAAAATCAACGATTTTCTAGACGTTGAGACATAAATAAACAACCATGAAACGACCAGTCATTGATGATCTTAAGTTAAGAGATTATCTTGTAAAAAGATTTAAGGGATGGAAATCAGAGAACCGTGGAATTTATGAAAAACACAAACAAACAGAACAGCCTGTCATTGATGCTATTAATAATTTAGGTAAGAATATCAAAACTGTTACAGAGCAAAATCAAGATTTGATTACGGAGCTTGTACCTGTAGCTGCAAGAAACATATTAGATTATCCATTCACCCCACTTTCCAGTATTCATACACCTAGTCCTGTTGCTCCTAGAAGAATTGAAGCTACTCAGGATCCTATTGAATTGGGTCTTCTTGCTCAAAAATATTTAACTACACCTAAAGACAATAAAGATGAGGTGTTTGGCTTATATGCCGACACAGAGCTTGATGGCAGCATTATTCATAGAATCGGTAATTTCAGAGTAACTTTTATGGGAGATGATCTGATTGTTTATTCAGAATCTCGTCTCGGAGAAAAAGGTGGTTTTGTTAAGTACCCCGGAACACCTGGATTGTGGGAACTGATGACTAGGAAAAGGCCTGGCAGCTATACAGATCAAGATTATGAACATTACAAAGAAATATTAATAAAATCAGATGCTCTGTACCAGAACAATGATCCTACACAAAAAAGAGTTAAGTCGAGCAGTGGGGCAAAATACAATAATTTAATCAAGCCCATATGGTCACAGATCAAGACAGGCAGTGGAATCAAACAATACAACACTCTGCCTAAAGAATTTGTGTGGGTTGATGATGTCAGGAAACTTGTAGATAGGTTGCTGGTGATAGCTGGGGAGGAAAATGCTGGCAACCACAATTTTTACAATGAAAAGGTTGGAATTATGGACATGATAAGCACCAAATTGTCTAATTTTATAGTGAATGACACTAAGGGGATTGGATATCTTATAAAAATTATTAATACTCTACCCCCCAAATTTTGGAATATCTCTGAGGGTCGGGGCCTGGTTAATGACATTATAAACAAGCTGCCATTTGAACTACACATTCCAGGCTATCAGTATTGTGGTCCCGGTACAAAATTGGACCATAGATTAAACAGAGGGGATCCTGGTGTTAATCCTCTAGATGCTGCTTGCAGAGACCATGACATAGCATACAACACACATTCTGATCTTGACAAGAGACATGTTGCAGACAAGAAATTAGAAGAGGCTGCATTTGGTAGATTTGTAAGCAAAGATGCTTCTTTGAGTGAGAGAATATCAGCATTGGGGACTACCATAGCTATGAACACCAAACAAAAATTGGGGTGGGGGCTGTGAATATGTATATAATAAACCTACAATGAAGGCCAAGGGTGTTATGTATCAAATACCTTATGCAGGTCTCAAATCTCTTAAAACTATTGACAGTCTTTTGACCAAAAAGCAGCGCAAGAAAAAAAGCTCTTGTCTTGCAAAGGGACATGGTATGAAATTGTTGCTTAGTACCCCCCAATTAAAAAAATTACAGCAATCCAGGAAAAAATTGCATACAGGGGGATTCATATTTACTATCCCTGCCATCTTAGCTGCTCTCGGGGCTGTGGGGAGCTTGGCTGGGGGATCAGCTGCCATAGCAAAAACAGTAATAGATGCCAAGAAAAATAAGGCAGAATTAGATGAGCAGAAGCGCCATAACCTGGCCATGGAGAAAAAAGGCAAAGGTGTTAAGAGAGCCATGAATAAGTTTAAAAAAAACAAGAGCCGCTTACAAACCAAGATATTGAAGCTTTAATCAAGCCACTGGGCATCAAATATTTTAGGGGTGTGTACATGTCTGATTCTTTACCGGAACAACCACTCAACAAAGAGTGTGGCATTGTTAATTTGGATGAGTACAAAAATCAGGGCACTCACTGGATTTGTTATCTTAAATATTTAAAAGATGAGGCATTTGTGTTTGATTCATTTGGAGGTGTTCCTCCTGAAAATTTAATAAAATATTTAAAATCACCCAATCTTTATTACAATAATGCCCGTGTTCAAAACTTCAAAGATGTTAATTGCGGACATTTGTGTTTATCTGTTCTCAGATATATGTCTCAAATAAATAAACCATCAATTGAAAATTTTCAAAAAGCCTTGTGGTATCTGAAACATCATGGGGGTATTCCATCTCACCAGCCAAAATTCAATATTGAAACTCAAATTGCACGATGACATAGTGTATCCCAAAACAATAGCTCTCAGAGCATTTTACGGCATGTACCTGATCCCTAATATTACACACCACAACAACACAATTGCAGTAGGGGATCAAAAAATTGTCATCACTCCAGGGCAGTATAATCTATCCACTCTAAATGCTCAATTACCCAGAGGTGTGGTGTTAAGTCAAAATTCTGTCACTCACAGAGTAGAAATTGCATCTGCTACAGAAACAGTGCATCTGGGTACTATAGGAGAACTGTTAGGCTTTGAGAACAACACAAAACTCGAACCGGCCATCAAACACACTGCTATGAATATACCTAAATTCTTAGCCATAGAGACTCTGAATATTCACTGTAATGTGGCTGAGGGTATGATCACCAAATCAAATGGCATAGGCACTCACAAACAAACTGGCATCATTGCAACATTCAAACCTAATTCCGAATTTATGGAGCCGATCATCTACAATCCATCCCCAACATTATATTTTCCTGTGTGCCATAATAGAATAGATTACATTGAATTGATGGTCACTAATGAAAAAGAAGAATTAGTTGATTTTGCTGGGGCCACAACAACTGCTATCATAGAAATTAATATTTAAATAAAAATACATACAATGGAAAATATTGAGAGTTATGAGCTACAATCATTCCCCCCAAACAGGAGGACATTTGCAAATTTAAATCAACCCAACACAGAAATAGAGGTTGATCTTGATGTAGGGGACGGCTTTATACACCCCCACAGAGCAGATCTATACATCAAATTTGATGTCGTAAAGCTCGATGGTACAGATTATCCGGCAAATTCAAATATAAGATTGGTAGATAATTTTGTGCCGCATCTGTTCTCTGAAATTGAGATCAGAAAGCATGGCGTTGTTATAAACAGAATAGATTATCCCGGCATTACCTCCACAGCTTTGGCCACTCTAAAATTATCCAAAACCGAGGCTTCTTACTACAAAATAGGTGGATTTGAGGCTGGTGATAAGATATTATCTAAGAACCACACAGTGCTGTTCCCCATGCGCCTGTTGCCAGGATTCTTCTCGGATTACAAAGATATTATGTGGAAGGGCGGGTTAAGAATCACATTTAGAAGAGCTGCCAATGATAATAATGCCTTGATGAGGTACAGCACATTAAACACTACAGGAGAAGCTATGCCCAATACCCTACCTGATGAGGGCAAATGCATTATTCAGACTATGGAGCTAAGAATCCCCGTTGTTGAATATGAGGCCAGTTACGCTCTTAAATACAAAGCTGATATAATAAAAAATCCCCAGATTCCTCTGCAATTTTATACATATCAATGTGTACAGAAGCCCGCATCTGGCACCTATTATGAGTTTGATGCTACAAATTCATTCTCCAGTATTCAATATGACATGCCTGATTTTGTAGTGGTATTGTTTCAGACTGGAAGACACAATAATCAGGAAAAAAATTCAAGTAGATTTGATAACTGCAACATCAAGAACATATATCTTAAAAATGGCAGAAATGAGGTATTCCCCAGAGAAAATTACAATTTAGACATGTCCAAGGATGATTTTCTCAAATTATATGAGGCATTTTCGGCTTTCAAAAGAGTCACTACTGGCAGTACTGATATGTACTACACTCCAGATGAATTCAAAACACGGAGACCCATGTTTGTAATCAACACTTCAAAAAGAAAACAAGTTGTGGTGAATGACAGAACAAACATTAAAATTATCTGTGAATTCCATGAGGCTTTACCTGAAGACACCATTTGTAGTGTCATTCTCATAGGTGAAAAATCATATGTTTATGATGTAAGAAATGAGAGAGTCACGGAGCAGTTCTAGAAGATATTTGTTCTATTATCCTGTTGTACAACACACAAACCTCAACTGTATTATCAGCTAGCAGTGAATATCTTATGTGTGGGCAGTTGTATATATTTCAATCTTATATGAGGACTCGAACCCGGAGCCCCTTGTTTACAAGACAAACAATATTAACATTTTGCCATCAGGAGAGGCTTTACATTTTATCAGGACTCAAACCCGAGCCTTTTGCTTACAAAGCAACAATATTAACATTTTGCCATCAGGAGAGGCTTCACATTTTATCAGAATTCAAACCCAGAGGCCTCCTGATTGCAAGGCAATAAAAACCATGCACCACACTCCACTGGGCCTCAGAACCCAGTAACTATAAGCTTTATATTAATATACATGGCAGAATCAATCTGAAACACTAAAATTCAATTCCTGGGATTTTGACACACTATAAGCAATAAGATCATATGGGAACTTGGCATAATTTTAAATATAAGCAAATCTGTCTGAGAGGCTTTCGCCCTTTCTACACTAGAATTCAAAATTCTTAAAATTAAGAGCATATCACACTGGAAGAATTGGGGTATAGGCCCCTCTTGGCATTGTTTTAAGTGTAAGCAAATCTATCTGTTGAGCCCTCGCCTTTTCTACACTAGAAATTCAGAATTTCTTAAAAATCAGAGCATATCACACTGGAAGAATTGGGGTATAGGCCCCTCTTGGCATTGTTTTAAGTGTAAGCAAATCTGATTGAACAATCAAATAGCCTCGCCTTTTCTACACTTGTAAGTGGTGCTGTCCGTAGCATAAACTATACTACTGTAGACACTAGAATCCCCGTCCACACACACGCGCGCGGGTAATTCTGCAGATAACGCACTCCATACCACTCAAAAGGGGATTCGGTGACTGACAGATGCGAAACTTGTCGAGGGAATTTAGTGTAGATGCACCAACTGAGCACCAGCCCACAAACTAGAAGCGACGAAATTAGCAGTGAGCGAGGAAACCACAATTCTCCAGTCGACATTCATAGGGAGCAGTACTAAGCTTTGTAGTGGCGGGAAAACGGGATCGGCTGTGGACAAAAATATACTGTAAACAAACAAAACCTACCACACGAAGCATACGGTCGTGGAACACGCTCAATGTCAACATGTGACTGGTTGAATTTACCTTCTAATTTTCTTTGTCAAACATACCATTCGACGGTGGAAAATAATGTGTGGTGTGTGTGTGTGTGTGTTCGCTTGCATATGAGGGAGAATAAGCACCATTGCATTTAGCGTGTATAGAATAACATACAATGGAAAATGTAGTGCGTAACCAACGGCATGATGCAGGAAGTTCAATACTTGCAGTTTTCTATATGGGCTGTGCAACTGGGAATAACATACGGTGAGCCGAGATAGTTCGTGACTGCAGAACGACAAGGCATGGCACAGAAGCCGGTTTTTCGTCTCGTAACGTCCTGCTCATTTTTATGTACATATCTTTAACATGCAGATAATTATATATATATATTGCACAAACAGTACTAACATGTGTTATAAGAATTGTTCAAAGTGGTGGCCAACTGCATTCACACAATCCCGGCATCTTTTGATGAAACTTTGATTGACATATTCTTTCTGTTATTAAATATTTGTTCTGGTTACAAGTTGTTTTCTTGCCATTGTTAAACACTACTGTCTGATAGAAAATTATGGTTTCATTTGCTTTATTTTACTTAGCTTTTTGTGCCACTTTTGGCTAATTTGCGAAGATGGGGATGAATGATGATGTGACGAAATTGATGGACACTCACAAACATCCATACCCAGGTTGGGATTCGAACCCGGGACCCCTGGCGTCGTAGCACGATGTGCTAACCACTCCGCGACGGGGGGCGGCTAAAAATTATGGATACTCGAGTTTGGACTCCAATTAAAAATTAACCAGTATACCTACATAAAAACGAGTAACATCAAAAGTTAGATTATTCAATTCTGCGCTAATCGATGGTAACCAAATTTTTTTCTCGAGTAGGCCTTCAAATTTTTATTGCTCTAAGAACAAAATAAGTGCCGTTCTTTTAGTTTTGTAAACGATCGCTCTCTTTGAAATTCTATAAATGAGGTTCGTATAGAAGAATGTAATACTACATAGATCACATCACAAGACTGTTTACACGCACAGGTCCTGTTTTTGCATCACAGTGATGGTAACAGCATGCGTTCAAAAAGTCACCTCGGTGACAGTTAAGTACTGAAGTGAAAATACCCCAGCTGAAATCTTGTGTTCGAGTCTTGATACGTAGAACAACACGCAAGCAAAATATTTTATTAGTAGTACTATGGTAGTCCTCAAAGAGAACGAAAGATATATCGACAGGTCGCGCGTGCTCGAGTGTTCCCGATTAACAGCACCAGCTGGGGTGGGCGCAACAGATGAAGGGACTCGCCGAGAGAGCCAGAATCGAAGGATACGGCCGTTCCATACGCCATCCTTCACTTCGTACAAAGACACTGCAGTTGTCTACGAACATATCCCTCCTCTTCGCTTCGCCTCGCCATATTTCAGCCTACCAGCGCAAGAGCTCAACCTGTCTTCGAGGCTGCGGTACACGAAATCTCCAACGGCTGAACCAACAAATAAGAAAATGCCTTCAGAACGTTGGTGTTGGTACTCGGCGATTTGCAAATACAGTTAATCAATTCTGTTCGCGGTCAGGGTTAAGTCCTACCTAGAGGAAAAGAGAAATTCCTGCCAGGTCAAGATCAGATTTTCCTAAACATTAGTCTCGTAAAATTGGCGGCCATGACATGAGAAATGGTACATTCCTACTCTTACATGCTGGCGATGTATCATTCTGCCAGGAACAGAGGATTATGTTGGCTTTTACAGTCCTCAGACCAGTGTTTCCATCTTGTTCAGTGTGTGCGGTCGAGACTATTAAATACAGGGTGTTCAACCTAAGCGCACGGGCATGAAAATAGGCGGATGGGCAGAATGCCCTGATACCGCATATGGTAAAAACAAAGCGAGAGCGAGATAATAGTCGCTGGTTCCCGCGCACTGTGTGGCAACGTCAACCGGGCGTTGCCTAGTTCCGGACCGACCTCTCTCCGGGGCACTTTTGTGTCATCCCTGACCTTTCGAGCAAATACTGTCAGTTTGTATCACGTGGTTTACAAAGACCAACTCTACAACGAGATCTTTCATTCTCTTAAACCTCCGATCACACGTGGTTTTGCTCCGACGTGGCAACAGCGCGAACTTCTGCCATCCGCAGAAGTGCGTTTAAAAGTATAGAGTCAATTAAATACTCCCTAACCTAACCGGCAGTGTCGCCAGGTGGTAGGAATTGTTCTTAGAGCCTGCGAACTGGTTTGATCCAGTTATCTTGAGTTTTGGCTACTAGAGATTGGACTTCCAGTTTAAAGTATGATCCCAACCACTTTGCAATGTGACTCCACCGGATATCGAACTATGCAAAGATACAGGATCCGAAGTTAGAATGGAGGGAAATGGGTTTGTGCTTCTTTGGGCTCGCTCTGTATCTCGATTTACTCTGCGTTACCTTCGGTGGCCGAGCACGTTGAGTAATCGACGGATTCGAGCCACGGTTTAACGATGCGAGTGCTGCTTCATCAATTTCCTCTAATCATGATTCAGCGCATGGTCGTGATGAACATGAAGAGGAACAAAAGCGAAGCACAAAGAACAAAAGATCGTATTAATTACGTTAGAAAGCGAAAAGAAACAAAATTGATAAAATACAAATATGCTTTAGCGTTTCAAGATATTTACCGTGCTCTTAGAACATGCCAATTTTCCTGCTACGATGTCAGATGAATACAATTGCTCTCGTTGCCTCCAAATGGCGTTGTAGATTACGTGTCGACAGCAGGTCGAGAGCTCATGAATTTCAGATTAATTAAGGAACACACAGGCGAGGTGTCTGTCGTGACTACGGCATTTCCGTCGTCATCTGCATATCGGAATTTGGTTTCACATATATCACCCCGCAACTTCTCTTTCGCGAGCAACAAAGAGGGATGCTCATTCTCTCTCTCTTTAAGTACGTGAAGCCGCAAGAACAAGCCTCCATCGTCAGTAGATCCCGAGGTTTCGTTGCTCTCGAAGCGTTCGCTTTCACCTCATCCTTCATCCCATATCAATATCCAACCATACTGGAGTTTCCATGTAGCGGCGTGCCTGGGAATCTGGAGAGAGATGATGTGACTATGAGGGAGGGTGTTTTGGAGAGTCACCATATTTTCCTGCACTACTTTTTTTTTCTAGAAATGCAGGGCTAAATGGGGGTTATGACCACTCAACCCCCCCCCCCCCCTTTCGGGCCATGCCACTGTTTTAATGTCTACCTTCTAACGAATTAACATTGGGATACCACGGATTCCCCCATAACAAATAACAAGACACACTTGTAATAAGTATTTGCATTAGATTTAACTTAAGCTTCTTCCTGAAGCGAATATTGTTTCATGTTTCTGAAACGTCATCAGTCGGAATAATCTACACAACTAGGTTTTGCGAAACTAGTGGTATACCGGGCGTATCATAAGTAATAGCGCAAACTGACAAAGTTGAAAGTACAAGATAAAAGGAGAAAAAAAGTCTCACTAAACATGGGTCTGCAAACGAGCCGTTTTCCAGATAATTGCGAATGTGTGGTTACAAGCCGCCACTGACTTCATTATTTGTAAACGTCGTCTTAGTTGGTAAAATGTACTCTTCGTTGTTGTAAGGTTCCATTTTCACTACGCAGTACAGAACAACTGACGTATACTGTGTAGTGATTGTATCCATCCTGTTCGATTACAACGCCACCTCTCGGAAATGTTCTGTTTTGTAAACAAAGAGCAAACCTCGGAACGCGCAAGGAGTTTACAAAATGCAATCAGTGACGGCTTCTAACCACACATTCGCACACATTATTAGCATTTTACCAACTAGAACGAGGTTCACAAACAATGAAGTCAGTGGCGGCTTGTAACCAGACATTCGCAATTATCTCGAAAACGGCTCGTTTGCAATCCCATGTTTACTGAGACTTTTTGCTTCTATTATCGTTACTTTCAACTGTGCCAGTTTGCGCTATTACTTATGAAACATCCTGTACACACAATACTATCAAGATATACTAACTAATATTTTAAGTATTTCTTATAGTTGGCTGAAACTGATAGTTTTTCGAGAAATGGAAATGCAAGAAAATAGCTATACAGTAATAATTCGTTAAAAATAAAAATGTTAATGATATCTTTAAATTATTGTTACTAACATAACAGTAATATATATGGATTCATCGAATTTGCGAACAGTTTTTTTTTAGTCCATTTTATGCACAGATAGGCTAAGCGTGGCTGGACCTACAGTTTAAAGTCGAACCACCACCACCATGTACCTCAATAGGGTGTTGAACCCGCGGCCACTCCATCACAAGGCGGCGACAACCTCAATTGGGAAGGTCCGCATTTCCCTACCTTGGAAGAGAGCAAGAAAATAGTGTGCGAAGGGGCTGGAGTAAAGCTTTCGAATGTAAAAAAGAGCTTGAACACACAAGCTTCAGGGTTTAACACGAGATTGAATGCAACCATGCACAGTGAACGTAAATAACGAATTATCGTTACGGGCTGTGCCCTGGTACGGTATTGCTATACGTAGCATCACGATGTAAAGGATTTGAAATGCCATAGTACCTTTAGTTAAAACGAGACGCTCGAATGGAAGAAAGATACCACATTCCTCGAGCTCCAGAAGCGATTCGACTTTTATCTCAACCGATTGGTAGAAATAGGTGATCTGATGCTACTTTGTACAATGCGGGACATAAATATTAGTCCACCTGCCAGTTCTTACGCAAGGCGAGGTCCAAGACCTCAAAAGCCACCGAAGAACTTGGCAGCCTCTGCACTAGCATCAGTACAATTCCATTTCTTCACAACGTCTAAAATATATGGGGAAAATGAATGAAAGTAGCCATGGAAATTTGGTAACATTTATGTAAACTTATGTACAACTGTTTGCAACTACGATAGGAAGAACTTTACATTGCTATTTTCAATAGGGAAGGAAAAGTATTGGCCTCTTCTCTATTCTGTGCTATTATTTCGTTGCAGAAAACAGAGCTATTGACATTATGATAGACTTGCGTTTCCCAACCGCCGGGTCGCGGTCTGTTACCAGGCCCTGGCGTCAATTATAAAAGGCCGAGAGAGGTTTTCTGAAGTTTGCAACTTGCAGCACAAGCTGGCAACCATCTGGAAAGATTGCCTTTCGTTTGGATTTCTAGTTCGGCTGCGACAACAGCAAATGCTTTCGCGACACCGGCGGTGATGGATCAAACGCTCTGACAAGGGGGCGGTTGCTGCCCGTCTCCAAATGTGGAGGATGTCGGACCGGCATCACGGTCAATTTAGTGTGCGCAACAATTTTCATTAAAAATATACTAAAGTGGAAACATTCTGATTAATTGGAATTGTTTGGTTTCAGAAATGGAACGTGAGAATGAAAATCTGCACTTACCAAATTAATTTAATGATAGGCCAGATTATACTGAAAGATTCCTTTAGATGCAGTTGCTGTCAACTAATTTAAACCAAATTTTAGATTTGTCCACACGCCTAGACATAATCGAACTAATACTCTCTATGATTATGCAAATTTATTTATTAATATTAAAAATTTCAAAGGTACATATTAATAAAGATTAAAAAATTACGAAGCCACTTATACGTTAGTATCGGGGCATCTACTTTTAAAAAACTCAACTCGGGAAGGTTGAGAACCATTGTGGTAGACAATCTGCCTACTATTATGTTTGCCACCGCCAGTACCCCTTATGTATATGCAGTGGAGCGTTAGAGTGGAGGTATCTGAGCTGCATACCAATCAGGATATCCCTCTTTAAGCCCCTGCGCCATGCTAATATGCTGACCTCGGAACACGCATAATTGATTTCCTCATTCTGGTTGACTGTAATTGTATTGCTAAGGTTTCAGAAAACCTATGGCGTGAACATAAAGTAGATTGTAATTAGATTTAGTAATAACCTGTGTTGTGGCCGCGGTGGCTCAGTCGGTAACTCGTCTGACTACTATGCTAAAGGTTCCGAGTGCGATCCCCGGCCGGTTCAAATCCAGGAAGCGGCCCCGGCACCCACCCAGCGTCGAATTCCATGGATACCTGGGGGAAACCCTGGGGGGTAAAGGCGGTCAGGGGCGTGATGCTGATCACACCAAGAAAGTGTGGGGCGTTACCCCCACATCCCCTATACGCCTTCATGGCGTGGTGCTAAGCACAGGGGAGCACTTTACTTCTTTAATACCTGTGTTGAAAAAGTAACACTGTAGCCAGTGACCGATTAATTGATGTTTCGTTTGCACTGAAATGTTCCTCAGATTGGTTTCACATGATCGTAATAAAGAATCATAGCGTGCACAAGAAATTGGTCACATGATTGGCCGCGATATTGGATTCAAGATGGCGAAATTCAGTCTTTGAATCGTAAGTGTTTCAGATATTTTTCAACAATTTCGATTTCCTTTTATTGCTCGTTTAAAATGCCTAAATAAAATCTTTAATTTGCTATTCTTATAATTACTGTTCACAAAAACTAAAGAGAGAAATTCTAAAAATAAAACCTGTATGGAAATTTAATGAAGAGTCACCTTTACCTTACGGGACTATATTCACGAGTTATGTAGTGTTATCCGGTTTTGTAGACCGGAATTTTCGTCCGACTCTGTGCACAAGATGCCCCAAAAGCACCGCATTCCGAACGACGATCTCGTCTGTTTCCGTGGCAACCGTTTCGAGTCCCTCTACGTATCATACACTAAAATTACAGTTTCTACAGTCGTCCAAGCCATGGATACCTGGGGGGAACCCTGGGGGGGGGGTAAAGGCGGTCAGGGGCGTGATGCTGATCACACCAAGAAAGTGTGGGGCGTTACCCCAACATCCCCTATACGCCTTCATGGCGTGGTGTTAAGCACAGGGGAGCACAAGTCACAAGTGTCCGAAGAATTGAAAGTTGTGACCAGCGGTCGTGGTTATTCGACGCGCCTCGCGTGTTGGTGGCAAGGTCAAGGTGAGGGAAAGGAAGCGACACAATCAGGACTCCGTATCAAATTATTTTGGTCGATGTCTTCACAGAGCTCCTGGCAAATCTCCAGTCGGTGCGTGGCTCGTCACGACCTCTGGAGAAGCGGATTCGTGCGTGCATGTAAACAAACACCGAGCATTCGAAGGAAAAGTTAACGACAAATAGTTCCGGTAGTTTTTCAATGCAAAGTCCAACACCCTACTTTCGCCAATAACCTAAGAATTTCTGAGTTCGCTGAAAGTCATTCTTTCCTTAGAAGAGTCTCATGTCCAAAGTTGAGCAAAATTATTAGACTGCATTTTCATTAGGTTGCGAGCTGACCTCTGTTGTTGCGTGGTTAGCACAGCATGCTATTAAGCCAGAGGTGTCGTGTTCGAATCCAGGCATGGGAATGGGTGTTTTTTTGTGAATGTCCTTTCATCAATTTCACGATACCATCTCTCATCCTCATCGTCGCGATTCGCGAAAAGCAGCTTAACAAAACAAACCTATTTTGCGGGCCTCCTAATGGTGTAGTGGTAACACTGTCGCCTCCTAATCAATGGATCCCGTGTTCGATCCCCGGAGTGGGCACACAGCGCAGTGGTTCGGATCTATCTTTAAACTGTGGCTTCGGACCCGATCAGACCATTTCGGCATAAAGTGAACTTGAAACCAACGTTTGCCAGTTTGGCTACTTGCAATATGAGGATGGCGATTAAATGGAACTGGGATATTTGTCGGGTATCGATTTCAAAGAATTTACATGGAACTATTTATAGTTAGGTACATATTAGTATTCTATCCTTTGTATGTACATGCAATAATAATCTGCTGACGTTACTGCTCCTTTTATATACCATACGGAACCTCCCGTGTTTTCAACTGTCAGAATACAGATCGCCGCTCAAAACTCAATTATTTTTATTCGTTAAGACCAATAATCTTGGAAGAGAAATAATTCGATGACGGAGGAAGGCCATTCCTGTAGTTATTTCTTAAAAATAAGCAAACTAGAAGAAAGTCACAAACTACTAAATAATAAGAATATACCCATAGTTGGGTAACATTACGATTTCTGATGCGATTGTATGATCAGTACTTGGGTAGATATTTCTGGCCATTCAGGAAACTGCGAGTTTCTCACCCCCTTGATCGCGCGTAATTAGCATTGCAGAAAAAATAGCACCAGTCTGACTTGGGCCCTTCATTAATTTCGAGCATTTCCTATGATTTGGAGATGAAAATATTTTAAAATATTTCAATGGACAAGGGATTTTCATAGAGAAACTTCTGAGAAATTGGCTCTTTTAGTTCTCATGTTACAAAAGATCAAAGTTAGAGTTGAAACACTGTGAATGTCTTCTTGTTTCCTAACGATGTCTTGTAAACCAGCACCTGTTCTGCGGTCCCGCATATAAAATACAGAGGAAATATCCATCAAAGGAAAACCACTGAAGAACTTTCAACAAACAGAAAGCATCTTCAAAGCAACACAACGCACCCGGCAAGTTGTAAATTAAAGAACTCGAAAGAGTAAAGAGTCATTTCCTTTCGTTCCGATGAATATTGCAGTACTGCGTGGCTTTCAACATTCCACGTGCCCATTCGAATAATCTATCACGAGCAGCTCTCTTATTAAGATTTCAGCGCAAGCAACTTCGATCCTCCTAGATTCCCGCTGCGGGAACTAGGGACGATTCCCGGTGGCACACTTACAAAATTCATGTGGAAATCGCAACCGTCCGTGTCTAACGGTAACAGTTCAACAATTGATTCTCTGTCACGCATAGGGTTAGAGAGTGTCGGAAACATTATCGTAATGGGTTCAGAGAGTTTTGTGGTTGCTGCATTTTTCCAGCCTTAAGAACCCTTTTGAATAATTCATCTACGCTTGTTGTGTTAAGCGTGTTAAGATAGATGATGTTAATATGAAAAAAAAATGTTTGCTATTCTCATCTTGTAACATAATAATCAAGAAGTAAAAATCGTAAGATCCTCTTGTTTTTACGGTTACATTTCCTTCGTACTGCATGTAGCAGCCAATGTACTAGATGGACCGCTGTGTCACATGAGAAACCAGCTACTATTGGCTACGGGCGATCGCCACGCCCACAGTTGCAATTAGCACATTACTTTTGTAAATACACTTTCCGGTAACATAGTGTCACATACAGACGCATAGATATGATGAATATTTTCTAAATATTTTCCTAAACTAGATTCTTGTTTGTGTGTATGAGAATAAGTTACCATGATTGGCCCATATGCAGGTTGTCACCTACAACACACACATACTTCCACTGCATGTAGAGGATTTGTTGGTGATGATTAGTTCGTCTCTGTAGACGATAAAAATCAACGACTGGATGCAATCGATAAAGGGGAATTACAAAGGTCACCCTTACCGCAGGGGAAGACTACAACTCGCAACGTACGTTGGCTAGATGATAAATCGACCTCTCAACACTACAGTGTTGCAGGTGACTCAGATCAACAAGTTTTAAAGAGATCGTTCAGTATGTAGCCATTCACGAGTCAATTCCCCCGAGGAACAACAAGCATTCCAAGAGGCCCCTTACCTCAATGCTTCCTGTAAACTGTAAACCAGCAGGGAAAGAAAATATTTATGGCGCTGTGATCTTAAAGCGGGACACCTCAAGAAGGTGGTCCTTGGGAACTCATCCTACCAAACGAGGTTAAAAACCCCCCAAAACTAATATTTAGGTGCCCTGGCACATGTATGGCGGAGACGGCGTTGCAAATAGAACGCAACCTAAATTCTTCTGGGCACAAATCGTCAATCTGCAGAGATGGGTACCGAGACAAGACACGACTCGATATAGAGAACGAGATCAGACTCTTCGAGACGATACCGAGACTAATGTCCGAGACACTCAGTCTCGTTCGACACTTTGGTATGATAGTCTAAAAAATTTACCTAAACCAAATTTACGTTACTATACTACTACTTCAGATATACCAAGATATCTACCTGATTATTTATAGATACACACCGTGGTTACGTATGCGTATATTCAGGATAAAATCCAGTTTTCGGAAGATGACAGCATCGAAACCAGGCTTCTGGTTAAAAAAAATCATTAATAAAAGGTCATTGCCTTATCATGGAGACAAGAACGATGTGGATGACTACTCGATAGGAACAAGTCGGTGTAGTGCTGCATAAGGCAGCATGTGTAACAAAACTAGTAATCGAGTGACGAGACTAAGAACGAGGCCTTTCGGCTTGAGACGAGAACGAGACTGTAGCAAGTCTCGCAAAAAAAAAAAAAAAAGTTACGTCAAAATTTAGCTTATTCAATTCTGAGTTAATCTATGATAACCAAATTTTTCTTCGGGTATGCTTTATATTTTTTATCGTCGTGAGAACAAAAGAAGGGCCGCTTTTTTGGAGTTTCGCAAAAGATCGCTCTTTTTGAAATTCTACAAATAAAGAACGGAATGTCCGATCGTGATGAAATTTTAGTATGGTGCAGGCAGAAAGGTTCCGAACACAAATTTTAATTTTCGGACTTTTAAAATTTGTCAAAAAACAGTTATCTTCAATTTTGGGAAACAACTTCTTCTTAGTATTGGGTAGTCCTACAAATAAAATATTGGTCTTGTTTTGAAGCTCCTTGCTTTTGTTTTTAAAATCCAATATCATTGTCAATTCACAGAAACCTATTTTATACAGATTTTTATTCAGCGGAATAAAGGCGAAAGGTGAAAGGCGCCGCAGGCACCGACTCCCAGTTTCGCGGTTCAAAGGACATCGCTGTGCTCCGTGTTGCCACGTTCTGCGTACATCCCGAACGGGGAATCTACGAAATAGATGCAGCAACACACGTCCAAGCACAGGATTCCAATCAAGAATCTCTGGCTGGCGTTATGGCGAGATAACCACTACGCCATGCCAACGACCCGAGGGGAAGGGGGGGGGAGGGTACTACTGCTGACGAGAATCTTGGCGAATTTCATTTTATTATCATTATTGAACTGTTACCATTTCATCTTCTGATCATCATTCATCCTCGCTGTCACGTTTACTCAAAAGTGGCAGCAAAGATATAAAACACAAACATGGCTTATGGGAGACCCAGTGTGCGTTCCAAACGGAGAACATTTTCTCCGAACGCTCGTTGCCATCTGCTAATTACGCTTCTTTTCGTTGAACTCTGCGTCTGCAACGAAAATAGCCTTGGCTATATAATTTGCAGGTCGTTATACGCATAATTCCTCTGACGTTGCACTCGCTTGGGCGTCTCGGTGGAGGAAAAGAACTTTGCCACATAAAGAGAATTTAAATCACCAGATTCTCTCATGCTTGTTAAGCACGCTGTCGAGATAGGCGCTAATTAAGGACAAAGGAGCCGTACAGCCACCGGCAATAAAAATGGGACGCCCAGATCCTGAAATAAGACGTTACGTGTGTTGCCTAACTACGCCAATAAGTGGATTTTAAAAAAAATCCATGGCAACTTCCGTTTGGCAACACACACAACGCCTTACAGGAAGGAAGTATTTCAAGATCTAGGTGTCCCATTTTTATTGCCGGCGACTGTACGCAAGATGCAACGTCGGACAGATCATCCTAGCTTAATATCGTCCACGGGGTTATCGGTTATTACGCGCAAATGATAAGATGCGCCTGATATCTTCCATTCCTTAAAGCCCGTTTGCCTCAAACATCTTATAAATCTGCGATTACAGAGGCGCTCGAAGATGAGGACAGGTGAAACGACGAACGTCAGTCAGCTTTATCTACACAACTGGGCCATTCTGCACAGATTACAGTTGGATTCGAACCACGGCACTTTGCCTCCACCGGAATCAAACTTCAGGTATTTGTATTTTTCTTCGACCTCCCCGAAGACGCGGTGGCAATTCTGTCCCTTGTAACCAAGGATCCAGGGTTCGAATCTTCAATTCCACTTTAGACTGTACGTCCGATATGGAGTAGCCTATACGAGAATAAAGTTAACTTAAAACAAACTTCTCTCGTATTTTCTGACACTTTTGTGTAATCGCGACGATGAGGAACAATGATTTAGCTGAATATTATACAGAGGCACTCGCAGAGGAACAACTATGCCCCGTCCGGAGCTGGAAAATTCGGTGGTGAATTTGCTAGTCGACCACCCAACGCGGGGCACAAACTGCCAGGGACGAGGAGCCACCGAGAGGGCATCTAGGAACAGGTGCAGGGGTGGTTTCTTTATTCTTTATTGACAGGGTCCGCTCCTCGACCCAACATGGAACGCAAGCCCGCTTCCTCTACGACAAATGACTTCTGAATTCGTGTGTCAGGTGAATATATGAAACACGCTGGACTAAATGGAATCTTAATTGCTTTCAAATAAAACGAGAAACAGGAAAAGAGTGAGAGATGAAGACGTTGACTTTTTTTATTTAACTCCACTTTATGCACAGAAAAGCTTATCGGGACAGGACCTACAGTTAAAAGTGGGATCCGAACCACTATGTTCCTCCACCGGGAGAGTTATGAGGAGGAAAAAGAGTAAATAACGGAGAAAAGATCAGTCAGTCAGTCTCAGTGTCTGTCTGCCCTTGTCTCTCTCTCTCTCTCTCATATATTATATATATATATATATATATATATATATATGCAATCGTAATCGAACATTATCCTAGGCTGCTTCAAAATGATGTGAACGATTTCAACTCCTTATATATTTCTTTATTTTTCGTCCAAATTGCTTTAAATTTTACATGTAATTCCTAAAACTGTCCAAATTTTTTTAATAAAATTTTGAACACGGTATCTCACAAATGTTCTATGTGAGCCCCCTATGTTACGCTGCTACATCAATTCGGTAATCCAATTCCGCCCAGACCCTTTTCAACATGTCTGCATCAAACAGTTTGCACTGCAGCAGTAATGCGCTCTTTCAGTTCATTGACATCTGCGAGTAGAGGAGGTTTGTACACAATGTCATTTAGATGTCCTCACAGAAAAAAATCACAGGGGGTTAAATCCGGGGATCTTGGTGGCCAACATAGTAACTGTTGATCATTTTGAGTAGATCGCCCAATCCAGCGGTATGGCAGTCTGTTATTAAGGTAATTTGTAGGAATGTTTGTCCAGTCACAGTTTCTTCGTGAAAGAAGTACGGACCGTACACTTTGGTAGATGAAATGCCGCAAAACACATTAGTCTTCGGTGAATCACGCACAACTTCAACGATTTGACGAGGGTTCTCAGTCCCCCAGATGCGAACATTTTGCTTGTTCACTCTTCCTGTCATATGGAATGTACCCTCATCACTGAAACAAAGTTTGTCAATAAAATCAGCAGCAGCATTGCATAACTCTAGAAATGACTCACAATTTCTTTGCGAGACGTGTGATCATTGGGTGTTAAATGTTGTAACAACTGAACTCGATGGGGATACAACTTTAAACGCCTACGCACTACGCGCCAAACACTTGTTCGAGACATTGTTAGCTCTTGACTCACTTTCCTTGTAGACTTTTGGGGGCTACGTTGAAAACTAGCTCGAAGTCTCTCGACATCTGCCTCAGACGTGGACGGTCTACCGGACGATTTTCCTTTACTGTAGGACGCAAAAGGTTTCTCTGCACCACAGGCAGCCATCTTGGAACTTATCACCCTGCCACCTAGTGGAGAAATTTGGAACTACTACGACCATTGCAAACAAAACTCGAGGATATGGTTTAAAGTTTTTACATAGAACTTTAATTGTTGATAAAGTTTTATCGCTCCTGGAACTGTTTCTTATCGTTCAAACCATTTTGAAGCACGCTATATTATCTTATTACATTTATAAAGAGCACCTCTTGTCTTCAGTGAAGAACTTTATTTATTCGATTGGTGAGGTAAGGTCAAGTTCTCCGTGCATATAGCACCGCGCCATGAAAGCACATTTGGGGTATATGAGGGTATGGCGCCCACACATTCTCAATCTCGGCCATTCTCAGGATCAGCCCTAATACGGAGCTGTGAGTTGTACTAAAAAATATGTGTCCAAACCAAACTGCCACGTCTCTTTAACCACGAATCCTGCGTTAAAACACCGTAACTGCAGGCACCGTAGAGATAAAAAGGCAACTTTCCGAAATCTATTCCAACGCCGGTAGTTCCCTAAATAAACGTTTCCGCGATCTTAAAGTTTTGATATCTCCTTACGAAGACTGAAGAGGTGGACTTTTGTGCAATCTCAGAAAACAAACTCGTGGAGCGTAGACTTTGTTACGAGAGATCGATCAAGGGGAGAAAGGGTTAACATAAACAATGGCTGTTTTTTTTTATTTTTTTATTGAAGTTCCCCCTGTACACTGAACCGGGCACAATTAAAGTTGTTCTGAAAAGAAAATGGCTGCTTCGAGAGAGGAGAAAATCCACCGACTTCATTGCTGACATCTTCCTTTTTGTCAACTTGGCGCGCGAAGACAATGAAAATTCACAACATATTTATCATCGCATCGCGGCTTGGATTTGCATCCCAGGTGTCTCTCCGGTTGTCTTTGTCATCCAGCGTCAACACAATGGCCGCTTCTTGCGCGGCAGAAGTGATCGGTAAGAAAGGAGCCTACCTGTAAAAAGGGCGCTTGCTTTAAAATTCATTGTTTCCCCAACGTCAAGCTCAGAGGCTCGTAATCCATCTCCCCGGCAGAGACACGCCTTGCAGACTTCGTACAAAGACGACCGAGAAAAGTCAGACGTGGCACCGCTGCTCCATCCACCCACTCTTTCGATTTCGTTACCTCAGCACACCCTTTAGGAAAACTAAAGTGCTGTCGAAAAGAACAGCACAGCTATTGTTCTCCAAGATCTGCCACTCCGTAATTCCCAAAACTAGAATTTCTAAAAGATGAGGGAAATTTTGTCTAAAAAATTGGCTGAATTAGGCCCCCTCAATTTAACAGTGCACTCCGATTGTCGGTAGGCCACCTCACTGGCATGCGGGAGGTTCAGGTTCGATTTCCGTGCGGTTGATCTCAGGTGGGAATTTTTCGGTCGATTTCCCTGCACGAGCGGCTCGCCTAGCATGTAACCAGGAGTACCTGGGGGTAAAGATGGCTGGAGGATGGTGGTGATCACATCACCTCCACAATGCTTGCAATGCACGGGAGCTTTACTTAGCATGTACAACTACACTGGAAAACTAGGAGATATTTGTTTCAACCACCGACAATTTTCCACTTCACCTCTGTTTACAGTTTACAATTCCTAATGTGTTTAGTTCGCAGGTTCTGGGATAAAACTGGACGCTAGAAGAATGATTCAATATTTGTGCAGCATGTGACTTCTGATACATGATTGCAAATAAACGATGACACTTCATACAAATATGGAGATCCAATGAAGTGATCAGCAGCTTATTACAATGTGATCTTGTTCTGTAACATGTAACCACAGACTCGCAGAAAACGCTTTAGTGCCAGGCCTTTCCGAATACATCTCCCTACGTATCAAAGATTTCAAAATATTTTGACTGGCAACTCCTTCCATTGTCAAGAATTTACTAGATTCAATCTCCTCGTTCATATCTTCTACAAGTCCTCTTTTTTTAAAAAGCAAATAAAATCCAACACCAATAAAAGTTTCGTCAATCTATGGACGATGAAAGGACAATTATAAAACACACACACATGTCTCACAGAGGATTGGCCGTAGTCCAGACGCAAGAGCCTGGTTAGTCTCCAAAATAGAGTACAGGGTGTAAGAGGTTGACATACGGGTGTCTTCTGAAAGGCTGCTGCCTACGATAAAACAGACGATTGAGGATCGGGACTTTCGGATCACGCTGCATAACTCCCAAAGTTCAGTATGTTACATGAGCTCAAAGTACAAATCAATCACCAGTTTTTCTGTTCTAATCACAAAACATCGATCTCCGCATTACGCAACACGGTGCGACAACCTCCGAAATCAATCAGGCTAAGCCGCACGAGACAACTGCGTGCTCCACGAAATCCACGGAGGATTACAACGAGATGTTTCCAACAAGTAGCAGCAGATGGGCTCTGGCCTGGCCTGGGTGAGTATGCACTGGCAGGTTCAGTCAATCGGACTTCAGAATCCCAAAAATGCATCTGTGACATACCATGTTGTCAAAGCTGGCGGTGGCAGGCGACTTCGGGGGGCAAAGTTCCCCGCGTGGCGAAAATTTTCAACGGACGTAACTCGGCAACTCTTCGTTGCGTGGATGTTCTCATTTTGAAAAGAAAACTTGCTTATAAAAATTTCTAAGCTTCGCTTCCATATTATAACCAATACGTGTTCGTGGCAATCACATGTATAAAATACAATATAATTCAAAGTCAGTAGGGCGTCTGACTACCACGAGGTAGACCTGGGTTCGAATCCCGGGGTGGTGATCCAAGGTCAGAATTTTTCCCGCAATTCCGGTGAGGGGTAAAGGCGGCCGGGAGAGTGGTGCTGATCAAATCACCTTTAAAATGGCCCACAGGATTGCCCCCAGGTTCCAATTGCTTTGATGCTGGATGAGTCGCAGAGCCGCATAATGAGGGAACAAGGCAGGAAAAATTCTGACCTTGGATCACCCACCTCGGAAATCGAACCCAGGTTTCCCTCGTAATAGTCAGACGCCCTACCAACTAGACCACCGCGGCTCTAAAACTATGAAATAAGATATCTAATATCAAGGAAATGGCTCATGAAAAAGTGACATAAATTTTCCTTGGAAGTACAAAAAAAAATAATTGACACTCTTACTTTTGCACATATTTCTTGATTATTTTCAAAATTCAACAACGTTTTCACTCTCAGATTCCCCCCTTTTTTAAAGGGATTTGGAGGTTAATTGTAACCCTGCTTGAAGGAAATATATATATATTGCTTGAAACGCGGGAGCACCCTTCGGATTGGTGTACCCCGAAAGTGTTCCCATGACGCCGCCTCTTCCTGCAATCAATTTGTCTCCGGTGAACAAGCAACGGTGTCTGTTGGGGACGAATCGCCGCTCCGTTTTAATGGAAATCGCGTTTGATAGGGAAGTGCGTAATGGAACACGAGGGATCAAAAAATGGGCGAGGATTGCTTCTATTTGTGCGTTCATTTGAGCATTAGATGATAGGGAATTGTTTTTTGTTTTAACCTCTTTGATCTAGCGGTAATAGTTGTCCAAGCGGACGATAGGCCAGAGAGAATTTCTATCGGCGGCCGTCAAGCCGTGCAAAACGCGGGCCGCGAATGAAACGTTGCACTTCAAGAGCAGGAGGAACAGTTTGTGTCCAGCCAGACGCGAGGACTCTCAATTGCTCCTTACCCCGCAGCGAGCTGGAGAAAGAGGTTTGTGCGCTGGATGGTTGCAGGAGGGGAGAAAACTTAGCATTACGCTAATAGGATTATTATTTTATTTGCTCTCTTGGGAATATCAAACATCCGCTGGCGTAGAAAAACATATTAACGGAAAGAGAATGGGCACAAGATTTCATTTCCGGTTGGAAAAGGCCAAATGTCAATTTGATTAGACGTAATTTAAAGTTGAAGTTGCCTCTTCATAACGAATATACGGGATCGTGTAAATACTTCAATATTTTTCACAGAACTTGAAAAATCGCTTCCAATTCCAACGTAGGGATAAATTCATGTTCTGTTTTTCTTCTGTCATTTCTTCAGTAGCAGTTCACATTTCGACATTAATTGGAAAAAAATGTCCACCTGGTGCCGCCCCTCGTAAAGCCCTAAGATTAGAAAAAGCGATTGAAGCGAGAGATTGGGGGTCTAGAACCGTCAATATTTTCTTTGTGTGTTATGACTAAAACTAGGAACTTTGGGTAAATTAGTTACTTAAGATGGCCGCCACCTGTAGAAAGCTGTCGGATCGCGCTCCGCATAAGATTGGATTTTCTGTGTTCTCAGTTTATTTCTTCATTGTGGTACTTTGCACGGGTGTTAAGCTATTGCTATTGAACAGTGCCGACGATAAAAACATTAACCCAAGTGAGTGGAAATGCAGTGAGAGGTGTTTTATTGTTCCAGCGGCAGGCGTCCTCCCGACGCTTTTCTCTGCTTCGCCGAGGGAGACACGTGCAACGGACAGCGGCCAAGGTAAGCCCAGGCCTCACCGGCTCCTGAACTTTCTTTTCCTTGTGCTGCTGTGTGGAGACATTAAGTTAAATCCAGGCCCCAGGCCAATGGAAAACAAATTCAGTGCATACTATCATAATGCCCAGAGCATAAAGAATAAACTTTCTGACTGCACTTCGGAATTGGGAGAATTTATGGAGCAGGACTGTATTGCAATAACCGAAACGTGGCTCAATGACAATGTACTGGATTCCGAACTGCCTTTTTCAAAACATTTCACTATGTACAGGAAAGACCGAGGCTCAAGGGGCGGGGGAGTGATGCTTTGCATAAATAACAAATGGAAAAGTGTGGTGCGAAGTGACCTGGATCGCGACTGTGAAATTCTGTGGGTTGAGGTGCTTCTCGGCAAGAAAAACAAACTTTTCATCGGTTGTTTTTACAGGCCACACAAAACTTGCCCCGTAGCAGTTCTGGAGGCTTGCTACGATTCTGTGCTGTCGGCATCCTCTATGGGCGACGTAATTCTTTTCGGAGACTTTAATCTGTCAATTACATGGACAGACTCCAGGCATGGACAAGAACGACACGTACTTCATGGATCACTTCATACATGGCCTCAGACTTCAACAGCACAATATGTTCAATACACGAAAAGACAATAACCTGGACTACATTCTCTCATCACTCCCTTCAGCGCACATTACCCCTTCGAGAAATCTCATCCCTTCGGACCACGAATCGCTGGACGCTGTATTCTGGCTCCCGGACCACCTGAAAAGTCAACGACCTTCCAGCCCTCCACGCCAATACCTTGTTTGGCGCAAAGCACCCTGGGGTGACATCCGTTCGGCGCTGGATTCCATTCCCTGGACAATCCTGGAGAGTGGAAGTGTCGACGAAGCGTGTGACGTACATCATTAAGATGTGATTCATGCAGTGATAAAGGATTATGTGCCACTCAAAAAAACGAAATCAAGCAAATACCCTTCCTGGTTCGACTCTGAGCTCTTGCTTGCCCTTTTAAACCGAAAAAAGGCCTGGGATCTCTGGAAACATTTTCCTAATGAATACACACGGAAAACTTTCACCGACTTACGACGTCACTCTAAACAATTGCAGAAGACCAAATACAGGGAATACATCGGTGCCATCACAAACAATATCAAATCAAATCCAAAACGTTTTTGGTCACTAATCAACTCAAGGAGGCAAAATTCCCGAATACCTCTGAAAGTAACACATGACTCAGTATGCGCAGAGGGCCCTGACAAAGCTAATCTTTTTAACTCTTTTTTCTCCATAAATACAACCTCGAATACACCGGCTTCATCCCTTCCCAACCTCCGTCCAGTTTGCTGTCACTCTCTAACTTCTCTCTCCACGTCTCCAGAAGGAGTGCAACACATCCTATCTTCAATGCCTCAAAATCGCGCCAATGGTCCTGATGAAATCCCTTCTATTTTCCTAAAAAACGCTGCTTCTTCTCTATTTTATTAAACAGATGCTTCAATGAGGGTACATTTCCAGATTCATGGAAAAATGCTAACGTGGTACCATTATATAAATCTGGAGACAAGTGTGCTGTTTCTTCTTATAGACCTATTTCCCTTCTTTCACCACTTTCTATCGCCTGTGAAAAGATAATAAAGGACCGACTCTACAAATTTACCTCTCCATATATAAATACAGCACAGCACGGCTTTTTACACGGAAGCTCCTGCTTAACCAACTTAAGCATTTTATTATCTGACGCTATCAACTCTATATCTGAAAATTCTCAACTGGATGTAATATATCTGGATTTTTCGAAAGCTTTTGACTCTATAAACCACAATTTCCTGCTTCATAAATTATCCCACCGTTTCAATATTCATGGAAACTTTCTCTCTCTGCTCAAGCACTACCTCCAAAACAGACAACAAAAAGTTGTTCTTTCCGGAATGTCTTCTTCTTATCAAGCTGTATCTTCTGGTGTACCTCAAGGCAGTGTTCTTGGACCTCTTCTCTTCATCCTGTACCTTGATGATCTCCCAGAATATCTTTCCGAGTCATGCAAGAACCTTCTCTTGTTCGCTGACGATTGCAAAATATATAGTAAAATCTCCAATTTCAGTGACATGACACTTCTGCAAAAGAATTTAGATTCTCTAATAAAGTGGTGTGAATTATGGAACTTAAAACTCAACCCTCAAAAATGTACCATGATGACCTTCTCCTTAAAGAAAAACACATTGAATACTAAATATTTCATAAGAAATAATTGTGTTCAAAGAGTTGCCGCACAAAAGGACCTGGGCGTCATATTTGACGAGAAACTTTCCTTTTCTGAGCACATCTCTACAGTCACAAGGGGTTCAATGCGTATGCTGGGTCTTCTCTATCGTTTCACGGAAATAAACAACTTGACTGCCCTCAGCACCTTTTACAAATCTTTTGTGTCACCTAAAATTGAATACTATTCTCCGATCTGGTCTATGGCATGCCCCTCAAATTCAGATAGACTTAATTCCGTCCTAAATTTCTTCCTGGCCATTGTTCGACACCGAATTCCGTCCACAAAACACTTGCAAAAGTCCATCCTCCTGCAAATGTTAAATATCCAAACTCCACAAGAGAGACATAGACAGGCTGACCAAATATTTCTACATAAAATAGTGAATGGCAACCTCAGAAGTGACCGCCTTCTTCAGGAAATTCACTTTCGTGTGCCTGCCCGTTCAACAAGAAGCACTCAACTTTTTGCCTCTCAGAAGCCGAGATTGTGTCTCATCCAGCGCTCTCTGTTCCATAGACTGCCCAGTGAATATAATAATCTAGGAAGCCAAATATACATTTTTGAAAATCTGGACAGTTTTAGAAGAAAGTTAGCAAAAAATATGTAAGTCTTTTAACCACATGTAATTTTTTTTTATGTTATTATTTTTTATGTATTATGTTATTATTTTTTTGTCCTTATGTTCTATAAAAACGTTCCAATGTAAAATGGCTAACGCTGTATTTGGAATCTTCTATTAAATAAATAAATAAATAAATTAAGGAGGAAGATAATGTTTCTAGAATGTAGAATTTGACCTATTGGAATGATTTTATAGTGCCCTAAAATGCCCTACGACCCTAACACGGTCTTATCTCAAGGTGGTTTTATGGTTCAAACCTCCACCCAATCGAAACTTCTGCCATGTTGGATCAATGCAATCAAACAAAAATCGGAAATTCATCTTGGAATACTTGTGTAAAGCTTCAACGTTACAACAGGGAGAAAATGATGAGACAACCCGTTCTTGGGTTCAAGAATCAAGCCACAATTTTTAACAATTTGGAATTCCTGAAACTTGTACGAAACAGGATTTATTCTTGGAACCACATGATATCTCTACTTTCTCTTCTTTCAAGTATTATTTCTCATCCAGACTAATCATTCCCTTATACTTATCCTAAAATGATACCCATGGATTTTTGCACACATTGTCCACGATGTATTTGATCATTGTGTGTTTCCGATATAAGTCGTCATGTTTTCAGGATTCAATATTCCGTCATCCAGATCCTGCAGTTCATCGGCGATGTTAGTATTATTATTACTACGACTACTACTGCTAATTCAGGTTCCCGCTCGTCTTGTCAAACCGACGTTCATAGGCATATCTAAATAATTTACAAGGCCATGTTGTAATACTGTAAACTTACTACTATGTAAATCTTTCGTGTTCTGGCATACTTATACATTGAATAAAGTTTATTCAAAATCGTTGAAATGAAGGGGAATAAAATATATTTTTTTTATATAAAATACAACCAAGAATCTTGTTACAGAAATAGTGAAATGTGATTTTTCAGTCTGAAATCCACGGAGCACCAAAACATCCAATTGCCTTGATTTTTCTGGATTTATAAAGTTTATTAACAACATTCCCTCTCTCAAACGCCATTTCGCTGACTTCTCCGTTTCCTTGATTTATGTGGCTGTGGGAATCCTGTATATCTTTTACTGCAAGCAACAGTAAACTCTACCGAAACACACTCCTAGACACGTGCGTGCGTCAAATACAGTAATGGTCTTGTGCTTGGCACAAAATAATCTTTCATTAGCCGGTCACGTTGCACGTCAAATTACAAGGCAAATATAATATCTGAGAGAACCGACCTTCACCTTTTCTCCATGTGAAACCGGGACTTCTTTAGCTGAGTGCGAGTTCATTATAAGGGGGAAATGCTCGCTGATTCTCTTCCGCGGTTCCTCCTTCTAGAGGAAAGACAGGTTCTTAATTAGGAAAGACTTCAGCCGGTTCGTGTACCGGTCCGTCAATCCGTCCGCTCAAAGAAGAAATCACTTTCTTGCCCTCTCCTCATTCTCCTCAGATTAATTAGATTTTCCGTCCCAGTTCGTGGCAGGGAGGGGGAACGTCTGCGAGAGGACAAAGGTTTCGATGCTTTTACCAGATCTCGACAGGCTTTTCCCCCCGAAGGGCGACACAAGTTAGACAGGGTGTCTACAATTCCATAAAGACAAAATTCCCTCACTTTTCCAGGTTTTTCACACTAAGAACAAAAACTTTCCAGACCAAGCCATTTGTGCAATTCATGTATTTAAACATGTATGTGTAACAATGTTGCTATATTTCAGCTGAACATCACACTTAGAATTCCGTTTTCCACTTAATCAAGTTTTTAGAATGTTCACTTCACATATAAAGATAATAACGACTGTTGCAAAGGGGTATCGGGAAGAGCTTTTACATAAAGTTGGCATGTATTGACTTTTGGTTAATAAAGAATTCTTTTTATATACAATTTCATAATAACTATAGCATAAATAATGCATAATTTAGTGAAATTTAGTTCATATGTGTCTTAATCCTAATATCTACCAAAGGAAACCCAAAAATTTCAACAAGAAATTGGTAGATTTCTACAATTATTAAATACTGAAAAAACAATATTTAATATCCAATTTCTACTGTAACTATTGGTAACACTGAGTATATCAAACTGAAGTGCAGATTATCCACAGCAAATTTACATTTCTTGCTTGTCCTTTTTTCTTTCATTGTTGAAAAACCCTAATTTTACTGCAGTATTACAAAAATATTGATTATTCCAGAAACCCAATATCCCTGGCATTTCCATGAATTTTCCAGGAAGAGTAAATTCGCTGATTTTTCCAGGATTTTCAGACTGGTAGACAACCTGTTTAGACAGTTCGGTGTCGGTGAAAATGCAGACGCTCGTGTCGATGAATACACAGCTTCAATTTGCTTTGACCGTCGGCGTCTGGTCTGCAACGTGTATCGATTTCCAGGTACGTAGAGTGATGACGATAAAAAAATATGGGGCGTTATGTCTGGGGTATGGATTTCATACAATTACATATTTTTAAATTTTAATTTTTGTAATTCCCCTTTGTATGTAGCCAAGCAAAACCACAAATGTCGGCAAAATTAAAATATTAGGAACGATGTATATATATATATATATATATATATATATATATATATAAACATATTCGCATATGTTTTGACTTATATTACATTTTTTTTTTTTATATTATTTATTGCCGGCCCACGTGGCGGACTGGTTGGCATCCGGCATGGACATGGGTGTTCTAATGATTGATTGGTAAAGGTAAAAAAAAAAGTGCTCCCCATGAAGGCGTATAGGGGGTGTGGGGGTAACGCACCACACTTTCTTGATCCGGTCGTGAGTGGGGGTGATGTGATCAGCATCACGCCCCTGACCGCCTTTACCCCCCAGGGTTTCCCCCAGGTACCCATGTTATTCGACGCTGGGTGGGCGCCGGGGCCGCTTCCATCGTTAGAAAAGTTCCCGGATTTGAACCGGCCGGGGATCGAACCCGGGACCTTTAGCATGGTAGTCAGACGCGTTACCGACTGAGCCACCGCGACCTTGCAATGATTGATTGATTTTTGTTATTTAGCGTCGTTCATCTGTCACTTTTGGCTAATCACGACGATGAGGATGACATTGTGAGGGGACACTCGCAATGAACACCCATGCCGGTATCGGGATTCGAACCCGGAAACCCTGGTGCTGTAGCGGGCTGTGCTAATCAATCCGCCACAGTGTTCTACGTGAATGTACATTCTTCATCAATTTCACCATCATCACCCGCCATCCTCATCGTCGCGATTAGTCATAAGTGGCAGAAAGCGACCCTAAATAAACTCAAAATCTCTTGCACACTAATTCCATTTCTCTCTCTCTCCTATCCTTCTTTCCCATTCTCTATTTCAATCTCTCACATTCCTCTCTCATCTCCTTTCACTTAGTCCACTTCTTTGTTTTTCTTTGTCTCTCTATATCCTTCTCTCTCCATCTATCTACCATCTTCCCCCTCCCTCGGGATCTCTTTCCATCTCTGTCCCTCCCTTTCATTCCTTCTCTCCCTCTCTCTGTTTCTCTTTTCCCACTCTTTCCCCCGACATTGGAATCGCCCTTCCTCCCGCAGCAAATAACCCCTGCCAAATGAAATTGCCCCGCCCATCACAGAAGCGGGCCCCCTTGGTCCATTAGCCGAAAACCCAGTTACACGCACTCTCAACCTATTAGCAGGCTCTACCGCGCGCGTGTACGTATACCGCTGGCCACACCGCAGAGTCCGATTCGGCCGCGTCCTTCGGGCGAAGCAAAACAACGAGACAATATTTCCTCGCCTGTTGATAACCGGTCACTTAACAGATACGGAGACGAATCGACATTTTGGGATCACCCATTTGGATACCCTGAAGAACTCGAGGATAGAGCTCTCGACTACGGGGCGAACAACAGTGCGTTCACTATCACTGGGAACCACACTTCTGGTGGTGACCTGCACGAACCAACGGAGCCCCATTTAAGCGGGGCCTATATAATTTAGCCCCCTTACCGAAACATTTACGTGGGCATGAGAGACACGCTCTGCCGAAACGCACTCGAATATAGAAAAATCATCCAGTGCACTCTACAGTATAAATTTCTCCTCGTGCGGAAGTCGATTATTACACTAGCTACAGGGTATTAAAAATAAGATCAACAAATGGGTATAGACCCCTGTATAGTTCTTACGAAAATGAACGTGCCCCCGCTGTAACTCAGTGTATCAGTAACTCAATACCACATTTTGGCATTTCTGGTCTGAAGCTATTTTATTCTGTCTTTCTCTTGTGAGCATTAACTAGCACGTTCCAGGACTGACTGATTGATTGGTTGGTTTTGTATTTTAGGTCCACTTTATGCCACTTTTAACCGAGACTGGACCTACAGTTTAAAGTGGGATCAAAAAGAAATATGAGCCTCATCGGGTATCGGCACCACGCTCCGGTTGTCGTTACCCCTCACTCGGTAGACGATGGGTGAACTCCAGAACAGTTCCATGCAGGGACATTGCTTGAAAACTCACCCGTCAGGAATAGAAACGGGGTCGCCAGCATGGCACTCAGGCGCCCTACTGACTTGTCCACCGCGAATACACATGATATTTGTGAAATGCGCAAGTCTAGGCAGACGTTCATTTTTCAGGACGGTACACCCCTGCTCCCAGTGTCCTGACGTTCTTGGTCTGGTTTCCCTCTAGTCTCTGTTTTTAAAATGTGTAATTTCATTCCAACCTGGAAAACGCAGTTCTGTCGTCTTCTACGTTCACAAGCATATACATTCTAATTCCAGTAATATCATTTTCAGTGCTTATTCCCCCCCCCCCGCAACATTCCCACCACACACATATATTTTTAAATTTTCATACCTGTACTTCGAACAGTAATTTCATACACACTCATACCCAAACCCACACACACTTACACTTTCCTTTCTTCTAAATTTGTATAACTCTCAAACTTTCTTTTTTTCATTGCTACTATAAAACATTCTATATACTCATGTAAATTCATCACATTTTCCTTAGATGTAGCTTTTGTATAATTATTTTTACTACATAGGGCATCAAGTCATTATTTGTATTAATATTGTTCAAAATGAAATGTTGTATGGCTTAATTGTAACCCTATTGAAATAGTAATAAATAAACAATAACTCCCGACGCCATAATTCTCCACGAGTAGACATTCCGTGCAAGTTGCGAGTTCTCGCGGCGTGAAGAAGCGACGACTCGATTCTCCGCTAAAATAAAATTCTAAAATTCGATAAACTCTTCTCTCCTGGCTGAACGCGCCCACCCGGGAGACAATGGAGGCAAATTAACATTTTGCATCCAATTCGAAACTCCATTCATTACGACGGTAGGCCGTTCCACCAGGAAACTATTTCAATTTGAAATTCCGGCAGTCGCGAATTCGAAATTTCTGGTTCTCTGTCACCTTCGTTCACCCGAAATTTCCGGCGCCGAAACAGAGAAACCTTCATACATGCATAATCAATACTGATGCACTCGCCTTCCCGATGATCATTAAAAACACTTGTTTCACGATTACAGTTCAACAACAGGCAATCTCAAAACGATGGAGAGATTTTGTTTCACGCCAACCCCCACCTGCAGGGGTTAACGCTCGCTACCCACACCTATTAGTGATGTTCCACCCGCAAGGCTGCTGTTGAGTTGGTGTCTTTTTGGTCCACTTTATGCACAGGAAGGCAAAGAACTGAACCTACAGATTGTATACTACGTCCTACGAGTTTGAGCAGCAACGCCATGCATAACGGTATCAAAGGGGAGAAAGTGAATGGACGGGGCAAAGCAGTGCTAAGGTAACGTTGCCCCCTCGAACGTTCACTGGTGGAGAGCTCTCGAGTACTTGTTTTCGTTTGTTTGCTCCAGAGACTCCTGGCACTTAGTAAAGGTGGATCCGAATCACTGTTCATGTGCCTCCACCAGGGATCGAACCAGGAACCGTAGATTACAATTCCAAAGCGTTACCGCTAGCACAAGCCTTACCCTCACCACAGCTTTGAGTTGCATCCCAAAACCTTAAAATATGCGCTCGTCCAGAATAGAACTAACAAAATAACAGGACAGGAACAATAGAACAGGTGAAGAATCAAAACAGGAAAGGAAAGAGGTTCCAAGTTCAGTGCTACCGCGAAAAATGCGATGGGGCATTCCAAAACCCAAAGGGGAAGTTCATAGAAACCACGTTGCTGGTATCGTTTGCATAATGTCGTTCCTTTCCAACTACGGTGACGTTTTTACGTTTGAAACTTTAATGTTCTGTTAATAGCGGACGATTTTCGTTGGCCTGCTTCTTGTCTGCGTTCCTCTTGCAGCAGTCACCCATATTTTTCAAATAGACTCGTCCGGTTGGTGCACGCGAACTTGCGTCGATCAACGATCGGCTCAATTGTGTTGGGCTGTCATCCTTTACTCGTGTCCCAAGATCGCTCCCGGAGGCACCGCACGTTGACAAACCTATTGTAAATTCACAGTTCACTCCCTCCGCGGTTTTAGCCCCTAGAGCCGCTGAACATCCCTGTTACGAGTGGACCTCCAAGTGGTCACGAGGAAAATAGCTGTCGGAGGAGGAAGGGTAAACATGGCCAAGTGAGACTTCCACCAGCTCCAGCACACATTGCTCCAAGACACAGAAATATCAAAATATTTCCCAAGGTCAGACGCCAGTTTATTTTGGTACCTAGTTCAACGCAGGTGGACTAGTGTTAGAAGTGAAGGGAGAGAAGCAAGGTAACCCTCCCTCTGAGAATAATATAGATATTATTGAAAAATAGAGCCGCGGTGATCTAGTCGATAGGGCGTCTGACTGCCACACGGGAGACCCGGGTTCGATGGGCGATATAAGGTCGGAATTTTCCCGGCCTTTTCCCCGCATAAAGCGGCTCTGAGGGTCAAGTCAATGGGTATCTGGGACAACTCTGGGGAGCGTGGTGTTGATCACATTACCTCCAAAAAGGCTGAGATCGAGAATCTGTGGGGTCCTAACCCTACATCCCCTATATGTTCCTTCTTGGCACGGTGCTATATGCACGGGGAACTTTACGTTAATATTAATACATACTTTTCAGTATTCGCTCTAACATTAACGTGTATTGTTGACATGCCAAGGGTATAAATGTCGGAAGTGCAAGTTGAACTTATTAAACATTACAGCTGTTAAAAACTACATTTAAAAAAACAGTTATTAATTATAAAACTGCAAATGTTTATAAATATATACTTGACAAAACTATCATTTGTTGCTACTATTACTGTAATGCTGCCACTTTTAACACATTGGTTACAACCTCAACATGGAAAGAGAAATTTCTGGTCGCCCCGGCCGTTCCGAGAGTGCGTTCAATTCGAACACTTGTTGGACGAAACGGAAATCCACATCCTATTGGACGATTCATTAGACGTTTCCGTGCAGTGAGCCCTTTGTTTTTTACGCTCTGCTGGCAGCGTTTGACGGACGAAACGGTCCCAAAGGGCGACTTGCAGCTAAGTTTGATTTATGCGGCAGAGCAGCCTCTCCACGGACGGCACCAATGTGTCTTAATGGCCCGCGGGACCGGATGCGTGAGCGAATTACTTCCGACCCGCGAGAGAAAAAGGGGCGTGCGATTTCACCCTGTGAATGGGTCAGACTTTGCTCTTAAAGGGGAAAGC